>NC_082718.1:42448764-42754353 GCF_030144855.1 Hypanus sabinus
CACGGAGTCGGTAACTGCAGTCGAAGGAAAAAACTTTATTCGAAATCTTCAGCCTCACTTTTTAGCCTCCCTCAACCTGCCCCCCATGGCGCAGAGGCTCCAAAGCTCTGTGCTCGCAAACCCCCGTAGGCTATCTAATTGTGAGTCGGTTCGGATGTGCCAGGAAATGGGTCGCCACATAAACCCCCCCCCCCCCCCCCCCAGAACCGGCGATACACCCCCCCAATGTCCACAGTCTGGGCCAGAACCTGCTTGGGAGGTCGGCCTCTGCACTGAGGTGCCGGAAACTTGGCCGGTTGCGCCAGGTCCACATGGGCCGGTTTGAGGCGGTCCACCGTGAAAACCTCCTCTTCCCCCCAAAGTCCAGCACGAACGTGGACCCGTTGTTCCGGAGCACCATAAACGGCCCCTCGTATGGCCGCTGCAGCGGTGGCCAATGCCCGCCCCTTCGTACAAACACAAACTTACAGTTCTGTAGGTCTTTGGGTACGCAGGTCGGGTGCCGCCCGTGCTGCGAAGTGCGTATGGGGGCCAGGTTACCGAGCCTGTCGCGTAGTCTGCCCAGGACTGATGCGGGTTCTTCCTCTTGCCCCCGTGGGGCTGGTAGGAACTCCCCAGGGACGACCAGGGGCGCGCCGTATACCAACTCGGCCGACGAGGCGTGCAGGTCATCCTTGGGCGCTGTGCGGATGCCGAGTAGGACCCAGGGAAGCTCGTCCGCCCAGTTGGCTCCTCGCAGGCGGGCCATGAGGGCTGACTTCAGGTGACGGTGGAAACACTCCACTAGCCCGTTCGACTGTGGGTGGTAGGCAGTGGTGTGGTGCAGCTGAGTCCCCAAAAGTCTGGCCATAGCTGACCACAGGCTGGAGGTGAACTGGGCGCCTCTGTCGGAGGTAATGTGGGCTGGTACACCAAAGCGAGATATCCAGGTGGCGATCAGGGCTCGGGCGCAAGATTCGGAGCTGGTGTCGGTGAGCGGGACCGCCTCTGGCCATCTTGTGAACCGGTCCACAATAGTCAGGAGGTGCTGCGCTCCGCGCGACACTGGCAGGGGGCCCACTGGCAGGGATAGAACTGCTGCGGTGGGGCTTTGGTGTGCCGCTGCACCTTGGCCGTCTGGCAGTGCATGCACGTTTTGGCCCATTCACTGACCTGTTTGCGGAGTCCGTGCTAAACGAACCTGCTGGAAACCATCCGGACAGTTGTCCGGATGGAGGGATGCGCCAAGTTATGAATGGAGTCGAAAACGCGGCGCCGCCAGGCTGTCGGGACGACGGGACGGGGCTGGCCGGTGGCGACGTCACAGAGTAGGGTCCTCTCACCCGGGCCCACAGGGAGGTCCTGGAGCTGCAAACCGGAGACTGCGGTTCTGTAACTCGGAATCTCCTCATCTGCCTGCTGCGCCTCTGCCAGTGCCTCAAAGTCTACCCCTTGGGAAAGGGCATGAACGGTAGGGCGAGAGAGCGCATCCGCCACGACATTGTCCTTACCCGAGACATGCCGGACATCCGTCGTGTATTCAGAGATGTAGGACAGGTGGCGTTGCTGGCGGGACGACCAGGGGTCGGATGCTTTCGTAAACGCAAAGGTAAGCGGTTTGTGGTCCGTGAACGCGGTGAAGGGCCGACCTTCTAGGAAGTACCTGAAATGCCGGATTGCCAGGTAGAGCGCCAACAGTTCCCGGTCGAAAGCACTGTACTTGAGCTCGGGTGGCCGCAGGTGTTTGCTGAAAAACGCCAGGGGTTGCCAGCGACCTGCGATGAGTTGCTCCAGCACCCCACCGACTGCCGTGTTTGATGCGTCCACTGTGAGGGCGGTAGGGGCGTCCATTCTGGGATGTACTAGCATCGCGGCGTTTGCCAAAGCTTCCTTCGTTTGAACGAAAGCGGCGGCGGACTCCTCGTCCCAGGTAATGTCCTTGCTCGGACCGACATCAGGGCGAACAGGGGGCGCATGATCCGGGCAGCTGAAGGGAGGAAGCGGCGGTAGAAATTGACCATACCTACGAATTCCTGAAGGCCTTTGATCGTGGTGGGTCGGGGAAAGTGGCGGACCGCATCTACCTTAGCGGGCAGAGGGGTTGCCCCGTCTTTAATAATCCTGTGGCCCAGGAAGTCAATGGTATCGAGTCCGAACTGGCATTTGGCGGGGTTGATTGTAAGTCCGTACTCACTCAGTCGGGCGCAGAGTTGACGGAGGTGGGACAGATGCTCCTGACGACTGCTGCTGGCTATGAGGATGTCATCCAAATAGATGAATGCTAAGTCCAGGTCCCGTCCCACCGCGTCCATTAACCGCTGGAATGTCTGTGCGGCATTCTTCAGGCTGAACTGCATGCGGAGGAACTCGAAAAGGCCAAATGGGGTGATGAGAGCCGTTTTGGGGACGTCGTCAGGATGCATCGGGATTTGATGGTACCCTCGGATGAGGTCTACCTTGGAGAAGATCCGTGCGCCGTGCAGGTTTGCTGCAAAGTCCTGAATGTGCGGCACTGGGTAGCGGTCTGGTGTGGTAGCCTCGTTCAGCCTGCGGTAGTCGCCGCACGGTCTCCAGCCTCCCGTCGCTTTGGGCACCATGTGCAGGGGGGAGGCCCATGGGCTGTCGGACCGCCGGATGATCCCCAATTCCTCCATCCTCTGGAACTCCTCCTTCGCCAGTTGGAGCTTGTACGGGGGAAGCCGCCGAGCGCGGGCGTGGAGGGGTGGTCCCTGGGTCGGGATGTGGTGCTGTATGCCGTGCCTGGGCATGGCCGCTGTGAACTGCGGTGCCAGAACCGATGGGAAATCCGCCAGGACCCTGGTGAAGTCGTTGTCGGACAGCGTGATGGAGCCGAGGTGAGGGGCTGGCAACTGGGCTGCACCCAGGGAGAACGTCTGAAAGGTCTCGGCGTGTACCAGTCTCTTCCTGGGCAGGTCGACCAGTAGGCTGTGAGCCCGCAAAAAATCCGCACCCAGAAGCGGTTGGGCTACGGCGGCCAGTGTGAAGTCCCACGTGAACTGGCTGGAGCCGAACTGTAGCTGCACCTGACGGGTGCCATAGGTCCTTACTGTGCTGCCATTCACGGCCCTCAGGGGGGGACCCGGTGCCCTGCTGCGGGTGTCGTAACTCGTCGGAGGTAAAACGCTGATCTCAGCCCCAGTATCGACCAAAAACCGGCGTCCCGACCTTCTATCCCACACATACCGGAGGCTATCCCGATGGCCAGCCGCCGTAGCCATCAGCGGCGGCTGGCCCTGGCGTTTCCCGGGAACTTGCAGGGCGGGCGACAACGGCGGGCTTCTGCGCCCCACCGCTGGTGGTAGAAGCACCAGTGTTCATTGGGCCGGGGGTTGGCGGGCTCTGCGGCCGGGCCTGGACTGGTTTGCTGCCGGGAGCGTGGCTGGGAGATCTGTGCGATGGACGCCCCGCTCACCTTTTTGGCGTTCCACAGCAAGTCCGCCCGGGCTGCCACCTTCCGGGGGTCACTGAAATCCGCGTCGGACAGCAGCAGGCGTATGTCCTCGGGCAGCTGCTCCAGGAATGCCTGCTCAAACATGAGGCAGGGTGTGTGTCCGTGGGCGAGAGACAACATCTCATTCATTAAAGCCAATGGAGGTCTGTCGCCCAAGCCATCCAGGTGCAGTAAACGGGCAGCCCGCTCGCGCCGTGAGAGTCCGAAAGTCCTGAGGAGCAGGGCTTTGAATTCCGTGTACTTGCCGTCTACCGGGGGCGACTGTACGAACTCCGCGACAAGGGCCGCTGTGTCCTGGTCGAGGGAGCTCACCACGTAGTAGTAGCGGGTGTCTTCTGAGGTGATCTGGCGAACGTGGAATTGGGCTTCGGCTTGCTGGAACCATAGGTTCGGGCGCTGTGTCCAGAAACCCGGCAGTTTCAACGAAACCGCATGAACAGAGGCGGCGGCGGTCATTTCTGGTCCAAAAATCGTTTGGACCGTCGGGGTCACCAATTGTAGCGGTGTGCTACACGCAGCGCTAAAATTACGACACGGAGTCGGTAACTGCAGTCGAAGGAAAAAACTTTATTCGAAATCTTCAGCCTCACTTTTAAGCCTCCCTCAACCTGCCCCCCGTGGCGCAGAGGCTCCAAAGCTCTGTGCTTGCAAACCCCCCGTAGGCTATCTAATTGTGAGTCAGTTCGGATGTGCCAGGAAATGGGTCGCCACAGTTCTTTATTAATTTTAAATCTCATTGTCTGAGGAGAATAAATTAAATGATGGAAATTCATAGCTTGTAGGAAGTCATTTGAGTCAATGTTGGCTGTGTCAAGTTGAGGCTATTGTTCACGATGCTGTATCCCTGTTACTGCCTGTTGTTTTTCAGAAAGCCAGAGTGTCAGGTATATTTCATCTGTAGCGACTCATTGACTCTCCTGCTCATAGGCAGGTATGTTAATTGATATAGTTCCTAAACCTTGCAGGATATGACAAGGAACATGCCAGAGGGAATTGTGGTTGAAATCGCTATCAGGAATAAATAATTTTGACCCAACAGTGAAGCTCTATGGTTAAACTTACCTCAGGAAACAGGTTTTAACACCATGGAGCTCTGCCATGTAATGCACAAATAAAGATTAAGGATTTGAGTAAGATGTGACTGTGAACACATCAAAATAAACAACACTCCATTAGTATTTTAGCTAAAAAAAAATCTTCTCCCTTTTCTAGTCTATTACAGTGGCTAACTAGCCTTAAATTGAATGTATAATTGTTGCTCCAGATCAGCCATTGAAAGAAGGAGGAAGATTTTAACCATCTTGTTGGTGCCATCACCAGCTTTTATACACAAATGCAAAGTCAAAGGGAAGCAGTACTCACTTCAATAACTGGCTAGAAGTTGGCTCCATTTCATGTCACTGTCTCATTAATGTGAAGTGTATTTATCCTGCTATTACAGAGCTGTGGTTGCAAAACCAAGACATTGACATCTTAGACTTGAAGGCTTTGGCATTTTTGCCGAGCTGAAGTTGTGGGAAACGGGGAAAAAAATCAACCATTCAGCACAGGGCTGTTGACTGGACAAACTCAGTGATATAAATCACATGTTTGATTGCTTTTTATCTTAGGTTCTGTGTATACAGTAGTTTGCAAAATATTTGCTATCATCCAATTTAATGCTAAAGATACCCAATAAACAATGGTATTAAATCATGTCATTTGTATTGTTGGAAGAAGTTAATTGCATAAGTGTATACTGTTGTGTTATGTACTTGTCAGATTAGAAAGACCAAAGTTCTTCAAGGAGTCAAAGGAAACTGAAATGAGCCATGCAGTTGTTTATTTAAAACCAGGAATAACACTAACATTCTTTATTCTTCAGATGGCTCAATTTCTCTCTCTGTGGGTCATCAGAGTGTAATAAAGAAGAAAATGCTAGAAATTGGTACATCAAAACTTCTGCAGTGTGCTAGAGGCAAATGAATATCTTGTTCACAAGCCAGCCACTAAGAAAGTTAATAGGTCAAGAGGCCTAGGGCTTTATAGGGATTGGATCAGCCTTCCACTAGGAATGATCTTTTCTTTCTCATGCTCTATTTGTGTGGTGTGGGGTGGGTGGGGTCCAGCAGTTGGGGAGAGAGTTGGACTAACCAGGGACTGAGTGGCTGATTAGTAATTCATGGTGTGATTAAGGGTCAGGATGTTATGGTAGCCACTGGAAACGTGGGAGGGCTGTTGTCAGGGATTGCAGTTGGGGGCAGTAGATTAATGGAGAAAATCAGGGCGCTCAGCATAATGTTGCATTGGGAGAAGGGATTGGAAGGGAGGGATGGGCAAACAATTTACATAAATTCTGGTGTTTGATATTGATCTGCCTTTTCAGTCACGTAGTCTGCAGATAGTCTTTGCTGATGAAAATCCTGCAAATGGCTCTCGGATGTTTGTCACATGTTATTCAGCAACATCACCTGTCTGGATCCTCAGTTCATTATCATATCAGGTGTACTTGGGATTTATTGATCCATGTGATCAATTGCTAACTTACAGTTATTCTTCATTTTCCTTTGAAATTGAATGACCTCCAGCAGAAAATGTGGTTTTGCTGATCTGAGTTCAAGATTTAAATAAAATGGTTCTGATTAATTGGGCCACTGATTAATCAGGGAAGTCACTTACTTCTGACAACTCTTAAAGAACAATAAGTAGTAGAGAAAATAGCTGGGATTCCTTTGGTTTATTTGGGACATTGTTGCTTAATTGGGACAGGAGATCGTTGCTGAACAGTTTCTAACTAGCATCAGTCATGAGCACTTTCATGGGCATTAGACACTGCACTTTATTTAGAGCAAACGGTTTTCTGCGCTTTTCTTAAAAAAGCAGTGTTTTTTTCTCTTGGATAGTCGTCAAGGCATAAGTAGTAAGACAATTCAGAACTATTTTGCTCACTCCAGTTTCAAGCATTCAACTTGGAGATGTTAGAAATGGCTGGGACTGAAAATGAAACAATTTCACTCATTCAACAAGTTTGGAACCATGAAGAATTTGAAGATATCATCAATCATCTTGAATGTTTCAATGAAAATGAAGATTTTGGAGGATGCAATTGCTGAAAGCATTGTATGAAGGCAGTCTATTATCTGCATGAAGTGTCTGCACTGATTTTGTTCATTTAGAGTCGGTCAAAAGATCACGGCAGTGTACACTGGAAGAATTCCTCTGTTGATGACTATTAGGAACTAATACACAGCTTTATAGTACTGTAGTAATATTAGCAGTGTTCTAATTTGCTCTGTATTTCATTTAAATTAATAATTTGTTACTCAGTTAAATGTTAGTTTGTCTTTTTTATGGCTTTTTAATTATTTCCATGAAACTTTGGCTCATTGGGGCAGTCACCTAATTGAGCAAAAATGTACTGGTCCTGATGGATACCAATTAGCTGGAATCCACTGTATTTTAAATCGAACATTGGAAAATAAATACACAAGAAGATGGCAAAGATATTAAAACTGCAGACTATAAAATATTCAGAAAGGATATGTAATGACATGAACATTGGACAGGATGGAGATGTACAGCCAAATACTCTTGCATCCAAGCAATTCTGATCTTGAAATCTATGTAAAATAGCCCTAATTGCTTAATTTTTCATCCCTAGTTGGAACTGTTTGGATTTGTGGCTCTGGAGTTTTGCCACAGAACCTTGTTCAGCGTTATTGCTTAATTGGCAGATAAATTCTGAATACAACAGAAAGAGTTGTTATCAGATCATATGTACCAACAGTCAGGAATGTGGGCTCAAACCTTGAAGTTCCAAAGTAAATATTTACGCAGCTCACAAAAGAATCACTCTGATATAAGATAGGTAAAATATATGACACTATTTGAAGACATGCTCAGGAATTTGGTTCGAGTTGTTTCACAGAATGTTTTTGAAAACTGAGAAAGTATATAAGGAACCCAAAAATATACCTTACATAAATTAACCTAATGTTGTATCTTAGCAAATAAGATGATAAAACATATTTTACATTGAATTCCTAACTAAAATTGGAAACAAATAGAAACGTAGAAAATAGGTGCAGGAGTAGGCCATTCGGCCCTTCGAGCCTGCACCGCCATTCAGTATGATCATGGCTGATCATGGTTAAATAGATACATATTTAACATATTACAATTGCTGTTCCTGATGTGGTGTCCTGGACTCATCAACAGATAGGGAATAGAAGAATATAGATCATATGCTGGTAGGTATGCAGCATAAATCTGCATTTTGGTCAACACAAACATTGTGGACTGAAGAGCCTGTCTCACTGTTGTTCTACAGTACTGTGCAAAAGTCTTAAGCACTCTAAATTTTTTATACCAATTTAGCTCTGCTGTTTATTTTTTGTCTTCTGCATCAGTGTGTCAATAGAAAAGAGCAAATTTTAGACTTCCAAACACTCATTTTCCAAAAAGTTAATCATTACAAAGAATTCTTTATACTTTGTTCACATCATACACCAGGGTGCTATCTTCGGTTACTTGACGAGGTAACTATAGCCTTTGGCCAGGAACAGATGTTGTAAGGTGGTGCCCATCTGTCATAGAGTGTTTCAAACCATAAGCACTACACTTTCCGGTTGGCGGGTCAGCAGTGATGACCAAGTCACTGCCCATCTGCTCCTGACTTCCAGATCAACTCCTCTCACCTGCTCCATATCCAGCAAAAGGCTCTTTTGGCTTCATCCCCCATCCAGCGAGCTGTTTGGTTTTTACTCAAACACAGACAGCAACCTCTACAGCTGACCTCCATGGGGTATAGCCACGTCTCATCTTTTGTCCTTGCACTCTTGGACTAAGGACTGGTACTTTAGAGCCTTCCTCTCGTGAGACTCCTCACATCTTTCCTTCCATGGTACTGTGAGCTCCACCAGAATGATTTTTTTGTCTTCTGTGGATCACAGTAAGATGTCTGGTTGGTATGGTTTGCACCATCTCCAGGAACTGCAGCTTCTTCTCCACATCAACCCTCATCTCCCATGACTTGGCAGTTTGCAGCAGATTGGATTTAGGCCTCATTGATATGACTAGCATGGCCCTCTCCTTGATGAAAATGACTGGCCTTTTGCCTCTCTGCCAGCTGGTCTTTTTGTACACATCTTCTGCTCCAGTGTGTCAGCAAGGTA
This sequence comes from Hypanus sabinus, assembly GCF_030144855.1. NCBI lineage: Eukaryota > Metazoa > Chordata > Chondrichthyes > Myliobatiformes > Dasyatidae > Hypanus > Hypanus sabinus. Next base: position 42,457,369 of record NC_082718.1, read on the forward strand.
CAGCAGGACCTTACCACCTCTACCATCCTTGTGTTAATTCTTTTTTGCATTCTGACAATATGTATACCAGTGAACCCCGCTGACCACAAAGTTTGCAGTTAGGGCCCTCCCTCAGCCTCTATGTGTGCATTTGTGATGGTGCAAGCAGAGTGTCATAGATGGACCACAGGAGAAAAGAAATGTGGAAGGGCTCCAGACTCCAAAGCTCTGCCCAAGTGATCTTGCGCTTGGGAAGATCCCATTTTGTCCAGACTCCCTGTGACCCTAACTCCACTGTCTTCAATAACCGCCTTTCTCCTCGCGGTTCTACTTCTGCCTGGACCATGTCATGCCTATCCCTTGCTCTTGCACTCACCCATGATTGGAAGTTTCTGCACTTGGCTTTGCCTTCCCAGGCACAAGTTGCTAATGATGTCTTTCAGTTGCAGGGAGCTCACTGCCTGGTCTATGCCAAGTTGGTGGCCCACTCTTGGCCCAATCTTTTTGTGACTCTTGCTTGGTTTATTAGCTTGTCATTAGAGCCCCTCAAGGAACACAACTCTACACTTTGCCACCTTGATCTCCTCCATTACCAATGACAATAGCTGTAGCTGGCCTGATCTTATGTAGAACCCCTCTGAAGAAAAACTTGGGTGGGGGGGGGAAGAATCCCCAGCCACTTCCGCAGATGCTTATTGATTTTCCTCCCGATGCCTTCTACAGTGGTCATGGGGAACTCATACACCGTGAAAATCCAGAGCAGCCTTGGTAAGAGACCGCGTTGGTACAGCCATGTCTTATATTTACCAGGGAGTCTGGTTTTGTCAATCTTCTTCAGCCACTCTTCAGTCTGCTTTACTGTGTCGGTGATGTTGGTGCCGTCCATCATTGCTACATGAAACCACTTTCCAGGACACTTAACTGGGTTGTCCTCTATGGGTAGAATGACTGTTCCCTGTACTTGAAGACTGAACTTCCTAGTAAACTTGCCCTTTTTGATCATCATACATCTGGACTTACTGGCCTTGAAGGTCATCCTAGCCCAGGTAACTATATTGTGCAGTGTTTCCAATACCCATCTTGTTTGGACATGGGTTACTGTGATGTCATCCATGAACCCCCGTATCACAGTCTCCAACACTGGGCCTCAGGTTATGTCTGCTCCTGCTGATATGAGGAGGTTCATAGCCATAACAAACAAGATGGGGGAGATGGTATAGCCAGTTGGAATCCCTTTTAGGAGGTCTTGTCACCTGGTGGTAAAGTGGGCTGAAGTGAAGTGTAGCTTGAATCCTCCTAAGTAGCTGGTCACCATGTGTCACATTACTGGCTTGATATGGTAGTGGTCCAGGCCAGCCTGGATGAGGATGTATGGAATTGATTTGTAGGTGTTGGCTACATCAAACCAGACGACTTTTACGTCACCTTTCTCCTGCCTGGCCTCGCGGATCAATTGGCTGATTATGGAGGTATCAAGGCATCCAGAAAAACCCGGGATGCTGAATGAAAGAACATCCATTCTTTCTGGATGGAGGTGTTGATATAAAAAGAGACGCAGTCTGAGGATGATCACTTTTCAAAAAAACACTTGATTACTTTGTAGGTATAAAGCCCAGCGTATAATTAAGCAAAGATAATAAACAGGATGTTAATGATCAATGACATAATGAGTTGAATGAACTAAACTGATTAACTGTAACAGAAATGGGTGCAGAAGGAATGAAACTGGGCAAAGGACAACTAAACTAAATGGTCAGGGTATGGCAGATGTGACAGTTTAACTTTCAAACCAGCATTCTTACAGCTTGTCAGGAGTGAGCATAGCAACAAGACACAAGGTGGCCATCCTGCATCAGCAAGGTCTCTCCCAACTAGAAATTTTGCAACAGACTAGAGCTTGTTTTAAGATGTACTGTCCAAGCTCTTCTGGAAAAAACCCAAAGAAATTGACCAGAAATGCAGAGCTTGACTACAAAAACTGAGTGCAACAGAGAAGAAAATCAACTAACTGGTGTCCCTTCTGAATTAGAAGAAGTCCAACAGTACTCTCAGCTCTGAACTCACAGAAATCACTGGAACCCAAGTACACCCCTCTACAGTGGAGAAGTCTTGTCAGAAGTGGTCTTCATGGTAGAGTTGTTGCCAAAAAGCTATTCTCTGAAGGGGAAACAAAGCCAAGAGACTCACCTGTGCAGAAAAACACAAAGACTGGGGTGCTGAACAATGGCAGCAAGTGCTTTGGAGTGATGATTCAAAATTTGAAAATTTTGGCTCAAACAGGAGGCAGTTTGTAGAAGAGCTGGACAAGTGTTCCCAGCCAGTGGTGAAGCATAGTGGAGGTTCCTTGCAGGTTTGGGGCTGCATTTCTGCAAATGGAGTTGGTGATCTGGCCAGAATTAATGAAATTCTCAATGCTGAGAAGTATAAACATAATGGATCAGGTCTCTGATCAGTCCCAACTTCATTCTGCAGCAGACAATGATCCCAAACACATGGCCAAGGTAATAAAGAACTAGCTTTAGCAAAAAGCTGTACAAGAAGTCCTGCAACAAATGATATGGCCTCCTCCACATAGACCTGATCTCAACATCATCAAGGCTCTCTGGGATTATCTGAAAAGATAGGTGCAGTGTCATAGCTGAAGTCTGCAGAAGAACTGTGTCAAGTTCTCCTAAGATGCTTGGAACAGACTACCAGCTGATTTTCTTATAAAACTTCATGACAACATACCCAAGAGAATCGATGCAATTTTAAAAGCGAAGGGTGGTCACACCAAATATTGAATTGATTTAGTTTTCTTTTACTGTTTACTGCTCTTTATGGTAAATTTTATGATATTTAGAAACTTTTCATTTCATTATTTTTGAAAGCATTTTTGTTTTAGAGTATTTCTTTATATGTACCTAGGAGAGTAATGTATGCTTCACAATCTCCACTCTGGTTTTATTGGGGGTAGCAAATGTAGATTGACCGACTGCTTTTCAGACCAAAAAACTTCTATTCATTCTGTAGACATCATGTATCCAGTTGCCTGTTCCTTTAATTCTCCATTTTGATCTATCTCTGACATTGTCCCAGTGAAGCCCAGTGCAAACTTAAGAAAAACAGCTCTTCTTGCAATCAAACACATGATCTTCTGGAATTAGCACTAAATTCAATAAGTTAATCAGACATATCAGATTATTTCTTGTAGTCCCCAAATTCAGGTTCTTTTTCTTTGAGGTGAAGGGTAGTGGAGGAGTGGTAGTGGGAGGTTGGTTGAGAGAACTAGGAGAAATTCTGTGATAGGTTATGGGGTGATTAAAAAACAGAAATAATGGTGTTGCTGGTTGAGAGATGTTCATAAAGGCTATTTACTTACTGCTAATCTGCATAGAAGAGATATAAATAGAAAAAGAGTGAAAACTGTTCTGATGAAAATAAATCATCAACATGTAATGTTAAGCACAAGAGATCCTGCAGATGCAGGAAATACAAAGCAACATGCACAAATGCTGGCAGAACTCAGCAGGTCAGGGAGCATCTATGGAAATGAACAAAGAGACTTCTGGCACAAAACATCACCTATTTGTTCATTTCCATAGATGCTGCCTGGCCTGCTGAGTTCCACCAGTATTTTGTGTCTGTTGAAGAGGTAATGTTAATTCCATTTCACTTTCTCCATCAATGCTGCTCAATTAATTGGCTTTTACTGCATTCTCAAAGTAGTGCAAAAAGAGAGCAAAATAGAGAAGTAGTGTTCATGGATTCTTGGACCATTCAGAATTGTGATGGTGGAGGGGAAGGAACTATTCCTGGAAAATGGAGTCTGTGTCTTTAGGCTTTCGTACCTCCTTTCCAATGGAGCTAATGAGAAGAGGGCATGAGCTGGCTGGTGAACTTCCTTAATGATGGATGTCACCACCTTGAAGCACTGCCTTTTGACGGTGTCCTTGACGGTGGGGAGGGTTGTAACTGTGACAAAACTGGCTGAGTCTACAACCCTCTGAGGTTTTTATCGATCCTGTGTGTTGGAGCCCCTATACTAGGAGGTGATGCAACCCGTCAGGATTCTCTCCACAGTAAATCTGTAGATTTGCCAGTGTCTTTGGTGACATACTACATCTCCTCAAAATCCCAATGAAGTAAAGCTCCTTGGCTTGCCTTCTTCGTGATTGCATCAATATCAGTATTTTGGGCCTTTGAGTTGCTGAGACCCAGGAACTTGAAGTTGCTCACCCTTCCTACTGCTGACCTCTTAATAAGGACTGGTGTGTGTCCTCCCAACCTCTCCTTTCACAATCAATTCCTAGATCTTACTGACATTGAGGGCAAGTTTGTTTTTCCAGCTCTTTTTAACCGATCTCACTGCCATATGCCTCTTTGCCACCTTCTGAAATGCTGCCACTAACAGATCGGAGGAAACCCACCAGTGCAAATCCATGTGTCACGATGAGAATGTTCAAAGACCATGCAGACAGTGGCTGAGTTCAGGACTGAACCTGGATTCCTGGACCCTTGTGATGACACCTCTTCCTCCAGTCTCACCAGTGTACTGCACCCCACTGTCAATTGATCAAGAGTTCAGATTACAAGAGAAAACAGCACTGGAAGACTGCAATTCTGGAAAAGCATTTGTGAAATGTTTTAACATAATCAGTGTGTGCTGTGAACATTTTAATATTTATGCCTAATAAATAACATTGGAAAATAGAAACCAACGAAATTGCACAAGCTGGAATCTGCAGTAAATAACAAGGAACTCAGTAGGACAGGCAACAATGATGTTTTGGGTCTCGATGAAGGGTCTTAACCTGAAGCATTGACTGTCCCTTTCCCTCCACAAATAGGAAAATAGAACTGGGCAGCAAATATGTCATTGAGAAAAAGCAATGGGAGAAAATTTCATAGAAGCAAGAATGTGTTGATGATTGTTCAAGAAAGTGGTTATTTGCCACTTCTCCTTCCTTTCCTCCCATGGTCTCCTATCAAATTCCTTCTTCTCCAATCCTTTACCTTTTCCACCCATCACCTCCTTGCTTCTTACTTCATCCTCCACCCCCACCATGCCCCCCCTCCTGATTTTACCTTTCACCAGCCAGCTTGGTTTCCTTCCTCTCTCCCTCCCATCCTTCTTATTCTGGGTTCTTCCTCCTTCCCTTCTTGTCCTGGTGAAGGGGCCAGCCTGAAATGTTGACTGTTTGTTCCTCTCCTTGGATGCTGACTGACTTTAGCTGTGTTTGTCCAGCACTGTGCGTGTGCTGCTCAAGATTTTTAGCATCTGCACAATCTTTTGAGGGCATGGTTTTAAGGTGCTTGGAAGTAGGTACAGAGGAGATGTCAGGGGTAAGTTTTTTTTAAACAGAGAGTCGTGAATGCGTGGAATGGGCTGCCGGCAATGGTGGTGGAGGCAGATACAATAGGGTCTTTCAAGAAACTCTTGGATAGGTACATGGAGCTTAGAAAACTAGAGGGCTATGGGTAATCCTAGGTAATTTCTATAGTAAGGACGTGTTTGGCACAGCTTTCTGGACCAAAGTGCCTATATTGTGCTGTAGGCTCCATGTTTCAATGTTTCTAATCTCTTGTAGGTGCTAATGAATTAAAAACTGGTTGGCAGCAACTCCTGTTAAGGCTCCAGACTTGTACTGAAAAAAATGCTTAGCAGCTCCCATCTCTTTCCATTGTATTAAATCCATTGATTAGGAAGTTACTCGGCATTTAAGATTACAATGACACTGTGATGAATTTTAAATGCATATGCTAAGCATTTTCATGTCTGTAGCTCATGTCAAAATTCTAACTTTTGCAGCCGAATTTTTCTCAAGCATCCTGAGTAATGAGAGGAGCAAAATCAGCAATTATATTTGGGTGCTACATGAGGCACTGAGACACATTGATGGGCCAGACAAAACACTGAATGAAAAACTTCTCTGAGAAGTTTTGATTGATGACCAGGTAATGTTCTTTGGCATAAAAAATATTAAATGAATTTAAAAACAGAATAAACAATCTAAAAAGATAAAAGCTACTAACTAAAAATGTTGAACAATTAAAAACTATTCACTAAATAAATCATATTGAAAATTATCAAAAGTGCCTATAAAAAGTATTTACCCCTCTTGGAAGATGTCATGTTTTATTGTTTTACAACTGAATCACAGTGGATTTAATTTGGCTTTTTTTGACACTGATCAACAGAAAAAGACTCACGTGAAAGGGAAAACAGATCTCAACAAAGTTATCTAAGTTAACTACAAATATGAAACACGAAATAATAGATTGCATTAATATTAATATGACACACCAAATCATCACTGGTGCAGCCATTTGGTTTAGAAGTCAAATAATTAGTTAAGGTGTCCCAGCTGTATATCAACCAGAAGGTCCAACTGCTGGTGAGTTAGTATTTGGACAAAAACTACAGCATGAAGACAAAAGAACACTCCAAGCAACTCCTTCGATGTTATTGAAAAGCACAAGTCAGGAGATGGATACAAGAAAATTTCCAAGTCACTGAATATCCCTTGGAGTACAGTTCAGTCAATCAGCAAGAAATGGAAAGAATATGGCACAGCTGTAAATCTTGCCTAGGACAGGTTGTCCTCAAAATCCAAGTAACCGTGCAAGAAGGGGACTAGGGAGGGAGACCACCAGGAGACTTACAACAACTCTGGAGGAGTTACAAGCTTCAGTGGCTGAGATGGGAGAGACTGCGCATACAACAACTGTTGCCCGGGAGCTTCACCAGTTTCAGCTTTATGGGAGAGTGGCAAAGAGAAAGCCACTGTTGAAAATAAAACTCCCATGAAATCTTGGCTGGAGTTTTCCAGAAGTCATGTGGGAGACTCTGAAGTCAGCTGGAAGAAGGTTCTATGGACTGATGAAACCAAAATTGGACTTTTTGGCCATCAGACTAAACACTGCACATCAACAAACACACACCATCCCTGTCATGAAGCATGGTGTAGCTGCATCATGCTGTGGGGATGCTTCACTGCAGCAGGCTCTGGAAGGCTTTGAAGGTAGAGGGGAAAATGAATGCAGCAAAATACAAGGAAATCCTAGAGGAAAACTTGATGCAGTCTGCGAGAGAACTGCAACTTGGAGAAAATTTGTTTTCCAGCAAGATAATGACTACAAGCATAAAGCTAAAGCTACGCAGGAACAGCTTAAAAACAACAAAGTTAATATCCTGGAGCAGCCAAGCGAGAGTCCAGACCTCAATCCAATTGAGTATTTGTAGCTGGACTTGAAAAGAACTGTTTACTCACGATCTCCATGTAACCTGACAGAGCTTGAGCAGTTTTGTAAAGAAGAATGGGGAAAAATTGCTGGTGTCCAGATGCGCAAAGCTGATAGAGAGCGATCCACACGGACTCAAGGCTGTAATTGCTGCCAAAGATGTATTTCCTAAATACTGATTTGATGGGGGTGAATCAATTATTTTGTATTTTGTATTTGTAATTAATTTAGATCACTTTGTAGAGGCGTGTTTTCACCTTGACACAAAAGTAGATTATTTTGTCGATTTGTGTCAAAAAAAAAGCCAAATTAAATCCACTGTGATTCAATGTTGTAAAACAATAATACTTGAAAACTTCCGAGAAGGTTGAATACTTTTTATATGCACTGTATGTTTCAACATCAATGGGAACTGAGTCAACCCTTCAGGCATCCTCTTCCATTTAATAAAAACCTGACTCAGCAGATTTTAGGCCTCCTGCACTTTCTTGCTGGATCCTGTGAAACCCTTAGTTCACTTACAATACAAGACTGTTTGAGCCTACAATATAATTATATATTCTCTGTCCCACAACACTCTGGGGGGGAGGGGACAGAGAGAGGGAGAGAGTACAAACTGGATGATGTATTATTTATAGTTTTCTTCCTTAAAGCTGAAAATCTTGGCATAGGATTCAAGAACTGATGCCCCACCATTAATGTTGTGGAAGCAACAAGTTCCCTCTCTGCATGTATGCTTCATCTGGTTTTCAATAGCATTGGGGTAATCACAGGTTCCACATTTGTGCATGGAACTGAACTTGGTGTTACTTACAAGTGGTTAAGTCTGGCTCTGACTGTTCCTGCACAACTTGAGGGCGTCATAAAGTGCGCCCTAGGTGCTAAAAAGAAGTAGGAACTTCGATCAATGCTTGTCCCTAGGGTGAGAAATAAATCAAATATGAAAGTGCTACCACTGAGCCGAGGCTGTCAACACAGTTCATTGAAATTCAGAACTGTTGACAGCACCTGTTCCAATGTCACTGACTGAATCTCAGGAGATGTAAAATTCCACTCCAGCATGGAAATACAATTCCGCTGCAAAATCACTTTTCAAATAATTACTGTGACAGTGAAAATTTAGCCTTCTCATCCACATAAATGCAGAATTGAAGTTGTCACAAAATGGCTTGTTAATTATTTGGATCTGGTTCTAAATATACTTAGCGTACTCAAACATTCAAATGTTATTGCAATATGGTCATGTGTTCATGTATTCAAATATATCAATGAAGAACAAATGAGGTAACAGTTTAAAAAATATTTTGCCACTCTGATCCCAATTGAAAATTAAGCTATTGAAATTGTTATGAATGTACCACAGCTCTGAGGGGCCAAAGGATGCGGGGTAGCCCCCTCCTTTGTGAGAATCGCAAGATCACTATTGATTTGGGTCAGGAGACTCAGGAAATGAGAGAGAGATGTGCAGGATGTCACGTTTCTCCCCCCCCCCACCCCATAGCGATGTAAAGCTATGAGACATGGCCATTGTCTCCGGAAGACCAAGTAGTGTATTGAGTACTGTACTATTCATTGAAGCCCCTCAGTGGATGACCAGAGTGGGCTGGTTGAGGGATTGCATCATCCCAACCTGATTAACATCTGAGACCCCGTGAGGAAGTATAAAAGAGGTTCTGGGGAACAACCCCTTCAGACGCACCAGAAGAAATGCTAGCGATCCCATAATAGCGGGAAGCCATTTGAAGGAAGCCACGTGCGTTTGGTTCCCTTGCCTGGGGGCTGGTGGCTGGTACCACGGAAAACGACTTGGAACTAACAACGGGAAACCAACTCCCCCGACTCAACGGATTGGCCTCATAAAAGACCTGGGCAAGTTTAAAACTGTCTCTCTTAAACCCAAAGAGCTGCAGCTTGAAAGGACAGTGACTTTTATCTTTCCATCGGACAATACAATATCCCCTAGACAAATGATAGAGCTATTGCTTAATTGATGATTATTACTATACCCACGTTTTTTAGATTGAGTATTGATGATGTGTATTATCTGAATGTCTGTATTAATCTTCTTTTGTGCCCTTTATAAATAAAGACTTTTTAAAATAGTACCATCAGACGTCAACGGACCTCTCTATCTTTGCTGGTAAGTGATCCAGTTATGGGAATTTCGTAACAAAATAAAATGTGAACTATTGTTATGTCAACTAGTTGGCAAGTTTTGTTTTGCAGTAAGTACTGCTGACTCTTTTTGAAACTCTGAGCATGGCAGACTTTCTGAACTTCCACACTTGATTGTGTGGATAGTCAGAGGCTTTTTCCCAGGGCTGAAGTGGCTAGCCCGAGAGGGCTTAGTTTTAAGGTACTCAGAAGTAGGTACAGAGGAGATGTCAGGGGTAAGTTTTTTATGCAGAGAGTGGTGAGTGAGTGGAATGGGCTATGGGTGGAGGTGGATACGATATGGTCTTTTAAGAGACTCCTGGATGGATACATGGAGCTTAGAAGAATAGAGGGCTTTGGGTAAGCCTAGGTAGTCCTAAGGTAAGGACATGTTTGGCACAGTTTTGTGGGCTGAAGGGCCTGTATTGTGCTGTGGGTTTTCTATGTTTCACAGTGTAAGGAATTAAGTTAATATACTTATTGCATATTATGCCAGTGGCATTTAGGGGAGCAATGAAAGTCCATCTCTGACAGTGTTCAGGGCTTCCTTCATTGTGGCAGTAGCTTCCTCTCTGGTTTCACTACTGTCACTCACACAAGTCTTGGATGAAGACTCAGGAATACCATCGTATTCAGATGTAGAAGGATTCTTGCTATTTCTGTAACAAGTTTGTTTGATCACTCAGTGCTGTTAGTCCTGAGCTGAACCTACAAACCTGGAGGACCAGTGGACCACTCTTATTCTGTCCTTTACCTTTTGATCTATTTGGCATGGGTGACCCTATCAAGAGTGAAAACATAAAGCTCTGACTCCAGCCAGCATAGCTCTCTAGGTCATTGAGGAACTCAGGTCTCCAAACCCAACAACAAGGTTGTGATCTTCTTGGATATAAATTAATATAAATGTCCTTTACTGTTGAAATCCTTTAATGACTACCTCATACTGACTTATGTGAACACAGCTCTAACTGCAAGTCCAGCAACCTGTTCAACCCAGGATTTTCTGTAATTTAATTTGCAGTGGAAATTATGAATTAAATTCAATACAAAAGGGACAACAAAACAACATCACCATTATTTTGAGAATCTTTCTGATTTTTGTTCTGAAGTGGCTACATCTCATCATTTTATAGAGCCCAGTTTGTTTCACTGCTGCTTTCTTTCAATGGTTCAATTTACCATCAGAGAATGTATACAATATACAACCTGACATTCTTACTCTCCACAGACGTCTATGAAACAGAGAAAAAGGAAAATGTTATTGGTGAAAATTGACCAAATTTAGTTTTGGTCAATTTAGTTTATGAATTAGAACTTCTGAAATCAAATTTTCTATTATATATTTCCACTAAAATCAATTTTAATAAGACATTTTTATGTCATTCTCTTTTGTTAATGTGGCACCAATCTACCATTTTCCTTAACTTGCATTGCATTGATAACTAATGATGCATAAAACGAGCAGGATGGCCAGGACTCATTACCAACTTAACACAATGTGAATTATGATCTGCAATAAAATGCAGGGTCATTATAACAATGCTTCTGGATAGCAGCACATTTGGCAAGATTTAACTGATTGACAGTAACAGGACCACTGAAAGTTGTGTATTTGGTTTTCTAGCAGTCTGGCTTTCTGCTGGCTGCCTGCAGCAGCTGACCTTATTCCATGAACCAATTATGAAAGATCAGCTTTTGATGTGGTTTACTGCATTACTTCCAGAAGGAATTTGTTAAAATTGGCATCTGAGTAAAAGCTCGCTGGCCTAGAAACTGAGCCATTAGAGGAATACTACATGTTTTATACCAAGGTTTGTTTCTCTACTGAGCTCTCGGCTGCAGACCTCAGATGCATTGCAGATCTCAAACATACGGTGAATGCTTTTATCACGATAGATGATGAAGCCTCTGGTTCTGTGAACTGAGTCAGGAGGAAGAGGAGGATCAGGAGATGAAAGCCCATTCAAGGCCTGTTGGAGGTGAAGCACGGCTAGCTGAATCAGGGCTGGGTGCTGACTCAGAGGCTTGCTCGTGACCTTGAGGTGTGTTGGAATACAGTTTGACTGGCTGGAGGTTGGTGTTTTGTGTGGAGGTGTGAGGGAGGTCATGAATCAGGGTTGGATCAGAGGATTATAGGTGTTAGTTTAAGTCATAGATCAGGCAGCTGAGGTCTGGGGCACTGCTGATGGAGAAATTGGGGAGGTTTGTGATAGGTTTTTCTTGGGATTTGGAAAGTTTGAGGTCAGGGCAATGGGAGGATAAGAGAGTGGACATTTGGGGTAATGTCAACAAGGATTGGTGGTTTGGTACTTTAGGGGGTGAAAATCAGTACTGCAGGAGGGGTTTCTGCAGGATAGAAAGTAGCAGATACAGTTATCTCAGTGGATATTGAAATGTGATTGTTCTGGAAGTTTCCAACAACAGATGCTTTGCTGGATGAAGATGTCCTGGATGAGAGGAGGCTAGTGCCCGTGATGGAGCTGACTGAGTTCAAATGAGAAAGTGCCTGATTACGATTATTGTGTGATACTAAATGGTTGTTACTATATTTTCAGTGGGAGAATGCTGAAAAATGTAGAGTTATGTCATCACATTTCTTTGCATAGATTGAATAACTGTATCGAAAAATGATTTGGTTTGATAAAAGATTCAATGCTCTCTCAGGAATCACCCAAGAGTGGAGTTTTGGAAGGAGCTTTTCTAAACTTTTTGCTTTTTATATACATATTTCCATTTAATTAAAATCTGTAGATTGTAGAAGATTAAATGCCCAACTAAGCATTCTAGATAAACTGAGAGAAAACATCAAAAATAATGGGTTTCATCCATATGATGTAGAAGGCCCTTAGAATCCATGCTAACTCATGAGCAATGCCATTTCCCCCACCATTGTAATCCCCACATACCTGTCAACTCCAGATGACATTGCTCAGCTACACACCGCAGTAGTGCGTTAACACACCAAGCTGCACAACCTAGGGACGTACACATCATTACCGGGTGCTTGTGTAAACTCTACCCATACTGCAATGGAGATCAGAATCAAACTCAGGTCACTGGAGCTTAGGAATGGGGGAGGGAGCGTTTGCAGCTCCACCCACTGCATCACCGCGTTGCATAGAACATGGCACTTGAGGAAGATCATAAACGCGAGAAAATCTGCAGATGCTGGAGATCCAACGCAATACGTGCAGAATGCTGGTTGGGCAGCATCCATGGGAAAGAGAAAATGGTCGATGTTTCAGGCCGAGACCCATCATCAGGACCGGCAGAGGTTCATGTGGCGGAGAGAGAATATGGAGTGGTGGTAGTGACTTGGACAGGGCCAGCTGGTACTCTGCATGGCCGAAAGGGTGGCGCGTAGAACGTGGAGGGAGAAGCAGCGAATTGAATGTGAGTACCTCATTGGTTCCAAATGGAGAAGTTTGAAAATGGATCTGGAAGCGAGGGGGCACAAGATGGCAGCCAAGCCAAGTTCCCAGGATGTTTACATGATTGGTCTGGGTGAGCACGTGGTCGAAGAGTCGGAGGGCAGCAGAGGTCATAGAGGGTTTCACTATACTCCGGTCGAAGGGAAGACTTAAACTTATTCAGGGTAGGCATCCCTCGAAGCAACTTCACAGAAGTAGTAGTAGTAGTATCACAAAAATGAGAAAATCTGCAGATGCTGGAAGTTCAAGTCCTGAAGGGGGGTCTCGGCCCGAATCGTCGACTGTTTAATTTTTTCCATAGATGCTGCTGAGTTCCTCTAGCATTCTGTGTGTGTTACTTGAGCACAATGTTCCTTTTATGTATTAGTGATGTCCAGTCCCACAGGAAAGCACATGATTCCACGTGCTTCTGCCACCGTGGTAGTGGTTGGTGATGGTGAAAAATGGCCATGGAGACCAATATTTAAACAGAGCTGCTATATCACTTTCTATGATAGTTTGGAGAAGACTCTAGTGACTGTGAAAATGGTATTGAGTAAGTATCAATGTTTGAGGCTCGGACATCATTGCTTTCACCCTATATGACTAAACATTCAGAAACCAAAGCTTCATGAAGCAGTGTTTATGCTGCTCAATGCAAAGTCCTGTGCCTCCTGATCAAATTTTGTTTTGTGTGCCATGAGTATATGAAGTGGAATCTCGTTTAATGAATATTAACTACTTTGCCTTCAGAAGTTTTGTTATACTGAAAGAGTTCTGAGATGAGAGTGAATATGCTATTTGTATGAATGACTTAACTTGCTCTGAAAAGCACATGAAATTACTGACAAAATTTCAAAGAGGGTTAAAGTGAATAATTTTAAGAGAGTAATTCTAAAGACTTTAATTTGTGAAGAAAATTATCAGAGAGCTAATTTGCCTTTTGTCACAAAATGATGATTGAGAAAGGGGAATGACCTGATTTTTACAAACACTGAGAGGCATGGATAATGGAGATTAAAAAAATCATTTAACTTGGGTTCCTGATTACAAAAGCAGAGTACAAAATTAAAGAGCCTTAAGCTGAATTTGAGATTTGAAATGTTTTTATCCCCCAAGGGGAGTGTGAAATAGACTCCAAGCAAAAAGGATAAATAGTGTGTCAATTAATTTCTTTGAAAAATAGCTGGATAAAGTAAGTGTTTCAGGATTTTAGATTAGTGATAAATGATGAAATGCATGAAGAACAATGGATTATCTGCCATTGGAACTTTAGAAATGCTATTGTCAATCTGGTTTGTTCGTGCAGAGTTTTAGCAACAGATTGATGTGTTGGAATTTCATTTAATTATTTGGGGAGTCAGGGAGTAATTTCATAAAATATTTTTGTACTCCTCTGTGTGGTTCCTTACTTCCTTGGGATATTGGTTTTGTTGGATTGAGCCCAAAATAGATGAACGTTCATTCCCTTTGTCTGTAACATTGCTCTTTATGCTGAATATGTTTAAGTGCTGTAAACAACAGTAGTAATATTATGTTTTAAGAATTAATTCTAGAATTGAGTACATAGCACTTTCTGTGGTGTACATTGAATGGTTCTGCATTTCAAATCTGTTGTTCACATTAGGAAAAGTCATGTCAAGTCATTTCAAAACCAGATACTCTATAATTACATAATAAATATAAATTACTGATGATCAGTCAACCTCTCAGACTCTGAATGTTAACTATTACAGATGTACAGTCTTGTTATTTCAGGTTTTAGTTGTCTGAGCTTTAAAAGTGTAAATTTTTAAACTTCTTTTTTCCCCTCTTTCTCAATTCACTCCTTGTGTCTGTATTTTCTTCTATTATGAAATTGACTTTGATTTCTCCCTCTTTAATTTATGCTTCCGTTTGGTCTGTGCTACTAATTTTTGAGCCCTTCAAATTGATGGATTAAGGAGATACACAGCTGCTTGTTCTATTCCCTATGCATCACATATGCCAAATTTTCCTTGCTGTGATACTAGCTTATAAATTCAGCAAGTTGGCAGATGCTCTTTGATGCCCTGCTGTAGCATATTATGTCCTGTTATTATGTGAGCAAGATAGGATCATGGAAATCTCATCCCATTTGTGGCTGCCATTATACTCACATGGGGTACATCAGACTTTGGACTTGTTTCCTGCCGAGTTCAGGTACAGACCTCCCTAATGCCCTGAAGACTTAGTCCTATTATGTAAGCAATTGCTTCACACCAGAAACAGCAGCAGGATCAGAAGGGTTGAATAGCTTGATGAGTCCCAGCAGGCTTTGGAGCTTGGCCTGGCTTC
Organism: Hypanus sabinus; assembly: GCF_030144855.1. Taxonomy (NCBI): domain Eukaryota; kingdom Metazoa; phylum Chordata; class Chondrichthyes; order Myliobatiformes; family Dasyatidae; genus Hypanus; species Hypanus sabinus. The sequence continues at coordinate 42,472,452 of NC_082718.1, forward strand.
TCGTTGTCGCCTAGCCCTCCGAGCCCATTGATCACAATGATACAGTTTGCCCTGAAATGGACCACTGTGCACTGAGGTGAATGCCAAGTGTGCTGACAAGAAAAATATCTAAAGCTGATGCAGCCTTTCTACGGCTACTGACAATTCTTATCCCAAACCTCACTGAAGAAATGGTCAAAAATTGCTTGCTTGGAATCTTTACTTAATCTTCTAGAATTGTTTTAGTGTTGTAATTAGCTTCAAGCAGTAAATACTGTTTTGTACAAATTGCTAGTATCATATTTTAAACTCAGATTGTTCCATTTATCCTGTAGTTGAGAGATTACTTAGATATTTGTCATTGTTTACTTCACTGGTGAGAAGGCAGCCAATATTACACTGGAAGTGGTTGCAGCTATAGCCCTTCATATAAACTGTATTCAATTCCTGCTCTGCTGGAGTGTGGGCAGTTAGATCAAGAATAGGATTTTCTATCTAGGGCTGTCAATTCCATTTAGATGGGTGGGCAGGCTGACAAATCCTGGTACTTGCTGCCATGATTATTGATGAGTTTTGCTTTTATCCTCCAGCTATGCAGAATTGCAGATAAAAAAAATACAGCAATTCAAATGAGCTGTTGAAAGAAATCTTATCTAGTTTGAATAAGCCATATTTTGCTATGAAAGAATTGTTAGAGTTAATTTTAAATTTAAAACCAAGAAATGTTGCCAGTGGAATTGAAAATAACACATTCAAAAATAAAGAGGTTAATAATTTATGATGCATTTTGCAGCTAAGAATTATTTTTAAAAAAAGGTAATCATGGTGCAGATAGCAATGTTCTAGAAACATTTATGTGATAATAATTACATCATTTGCCTTGTGGATGATGGTGAAGGAAGAAATTGGCCCAGATGCCAGAAGGAATCACTTCACTTTTCATTTGATACTGTGTGATCTTCCGCATCTTGATGAGACTTAAAAGTTTTGTTGGAAACTTTGCCTCAAAAGCAGATTAAAGTAGTGATGCCTGAGGCTGCAGTACATTTCATTAAAGACCATCACGATCTGGGACATGCTTTCTTCACATTACTACCATCCAGCAGGAAGTACAGGAGCATGAAGAACCACACTCAATTTTTATGAACAGTCTATAAATCCATGAAGATTACTTCACTACTCGTCTTTGGCTCTATCTCTTTTTGTAATTTATATTAATTTTTGCGTCTTGCACTGTACTGAATTCCTATCACCTCATGCTCTTCTGCTGCTCTCTTTGCCCTGTAATCTGCCCACTTATTCCCTTTTTGCTCCTTACTCTCCCCTTTCATGGCCACATAGTGTGAAGTGAATGTATCCCAGATGAACCCCCAAATAATGTGATTGATTGAAACTGAGCTGCACGGAAGCTCAATCCCTACTGCGAGGCATGGTGGAAGTAGCATCATGCTATTGGGATGCTTTTCGGCAGCATAGACTGAAAATCTGGTCAGGATTGGTAGGAAGATGAATGCTGCTAAGTATGGAGAGCTCCTGCTAGCCTCTGCCAGAAAGCTTAAACTTGGAAGGAAGTTCATCTTTCAGCCAGACAATGACCCAAAGCACACTGCTAAAGCAAGCATGGAATGGCTTCAAGTGAAGAAAATTGACATCCTTGAGTGGCTCAGTGAGAGTCTGACCTTAACCTGATCAAACATCTCTAGCAAGACCTCAAGATTGTTGTCCACCACTGCTCCCCAACTAATTGGACTACTGGCTCTAATAGCTGTGAGAGGTGGTTCAACTAAGTACTGAGCAAAAGGGGATGAATACTTTTGAACTGACATTTCAGTTTTTGAATTTTTTAGTTTTTCATGCTTTGTAGTGTTCCCTGCTTTTGGGGTACTACTGTGAAAGTATGAGCGTGTGATTCACAAATAAAAAATCTCAGTTAAATTGATCAAAATCTCTGGTTCTAATGCTCATTTATGTGAACAAAGGGGGGCTGAATACTTTCACAAGGCACCATAATTGAGAAATACCCTGTAATTAATTATAGGTTATTGAGTATAATTCATAAATTTTCTAAATAAACACTCCATAACCTTTACTTTGAAACATTTTAGAGCTTCATTTACATTGTCAGTGTTTCAAATTACAACATTATTACAAATTGTAGCAATATACACAGAACAGAAGTCAGTAGCTCATTGTTAATAAACCATTGGCCCGCTGAAAGTTGACACAGCCTAGCCAAAACATTTTACTTTTTGCCATTGTGCCTACATGGTTTATTTGTTTTGTGAGTTGTGGTTTGTGTTTGTTTGATGTGCATATTACAAAAAAAATCATTTAAAGTGCAGCACAGGTTTTAGGTTTTAGCACAGGTGTAAAACATGGTTGGTTCATGCAGCTGCAAAAGAAAATTTTGAAACAACATTGACCCTCAGACCTTCAACTCGATGTTGTTGGAACAGCTTCTTCCCCTCTGCCACTAGATTTCAGAATGATTTACGAATTCATGAACACTACCTTGTTATTGAGGATGTATTGAGAGCATCCTGAGCAGCTGCATCACTGCCTGGTTTGGGAATTGCACTGTCTCGGATCGCAAGACCCTGCAGCGGATAGTGAGGTCAGCTGAGATCATCGTGGTCTCTCTTTCCGCTATTACAGATAATTACACCACATGCTGCATCCACAAAGCTAACAGTATTGTGAAGGACCCCATGCATCCCTCATACAAACTCTTCTCCGTCCTGCCATCTGGCAAAAGGTACCGAAGCATTTGGGCTCTCACGACCAGACTGTGTAACAGTTTCTTTCCCCAAGCCATCAGACTCCTCAATACTCAGAGTCTAGACTGACATATACATCATTTATTATTATATTGTAATTTGTCCTCTACTGTGCCTATTGTCGTGTTTGTTAATTATTGTGCTGCCTTGCACTGTTTTGTGCACTTTGTGTAGTCCTGTGCAGGTCTGTAGTCCAGTGCAGTTTTTAAGTTTTTATGTTGTTTTATGTAGTCTAGTGTAGCCTTGTGCTGTCTCACATAGTCTAGTGTAGTTTTGTGTTGCATCATGTAGCACCAGGTCCTGGAGGAACGTTGTTTTGTTTTTATTGTGTACTGTACCAGCAGTTTGTGGTCGAAATGACAATAAACTTGACTTGATTAGTCTTTTGCACTTTGTTTTTGTAACTTACATTAACTTCTGTGTCTTGCACTGTCATAAACCAGTAATTTCATGACTTAAATCAGTGATAATAATAGAGATTTTGATTCTTGCTTATTTTGATCACTTAGTGGTACAGTGACTGGTGGCACGAATTGTGGGTATCCTTCAGGGTCACCTCTGCTCTATTTCTCTAAAACCTTTGGGAGAGACATACTGAGCACAGATGCAGGACTGGTTAAAATCCAGAATGAAATTAGTGGTGATGGGCCATTGCCCCTTTAGTTTATACCAAGACAGGTAACACACTGTATATATTGTGCAAATGGCATTTTTTGCTCTTGGGCTATGCATGGATAGCAATGTCCTCATGTGCTTTGAACACTATTTCATGTAACTGTATACGTCTGGTTGCTTGTGTGTGGAAATACACTCAATGCATGGAGCATCTGGAAACAATTTGGCACTCTATAAGAAATAGAGTCTCTGATTAAATTCATTCACATACCGCCCTACAACATTGAGTTACACCGAAGAATTTCTGGACTATCTTTTAGGAAAATACAGCATTCTCTCAACTTTACCCTGAGAAGCAAGTATGATTAATTTGTTCAAGTCTCTGGAGAGGGACCGAGCCCACATATCCTTGGCTTGCAAGAGCGTTACTATACTGAGCCACGACATTAAAAAACAATTTCAGACACTTAGTTCCAACTAGAATCTCAGAAACTTTTCACAAAGGCAATGTACTGTTAGAATTCAAAATCTGAAATAAAAACAGAAAATAGTGGAATAGATTCTGGAGGAAAGGCAGCATCTGTGGAAAAAGGAACAGATTTCAGGGCAGTGCGGTTACATAGAGCTTAGTGCTTTGCTTTGTTGTTGAGACAACTGCGGTTCAATTCCCCCAACATCTGTAAGGAGTGTGTTTGTTCTCCCCATGACTGTGTGGGTTTCCTTCAAGTGTTCCAGCTTTGCTCCCATATTCTAAAAAGATGTACAGGTTGGTAGGTTAATTGGTCACATGGGTGTAATTGGGCGGTGTGGGCTCACTGGGCTGTACAGGCCTGTTACCATACCGTATCTCTAAATTAAAATTATACACTGCTGGCAGAACAATACTGGCATTGTCTTTTAAGCTAATCTGTTGTTTTGAGGTTTGTTTGAGTTATTGAGATCAATCTCGAGCCAGGTTTGTGGCACGAAAATGTTCTAGTTTGTGATAGTAGAATAAAGCAGGAAGTACTGGTCATAACGATATAGATCTTAAAGATTATGAACAAGAGAAAATCTGCAGATACTGGAAATCCAAGTAACTAATACATGCACTCGCACGCACCACCGCCCCCCCCCCCCCCCCCCGGAGGAACTCAGCTGGCCAGGCAGCATCTGTGGAAAAGAGTACAGTCGGCGTTTCAGGCTGAGACCTTTCATCGGGACTGGAGAAAAGAAGATAGGAGTCAGAGTTAGAAGGTGGTGGGGGGGGGGGAGGAGGAGGAAACACAAGTTGATAAGTGAAACTGGGAGGAAGGGAGGGGTGAAGTAAAGTGCTGGGAAGTTGATTAGTGAAGAAGTATACAGGGCTGGAGAAGGTGGAATCTGATCTTAAAGGTTAGCTTGATTTGTCACATGTACATCGAACCATACAGTGAAATGTGTCATTTGTGTCCATGGCCAACACGGTTTGAATGTATGATGGGGCAAGCCCATAAGTATCACTATGCTTCCAGTGCCAACATAGCACACCCACAATGTAACTTTCAGAGATACTAGTTGAATGAGGAATTTGGCCCAACTTTTATGTTGTTTGACTTGTGGTGGTTGGAGCTTTGCTACTGATGGAACCATTTGAAGGGAAGTTCACCTTTCATTAACCTTCAGAAGTTGGTATGGAGTGTCAGTTTCACTTATGCATTTGAGTCTTTGATATTTGATATTGCAATTTTCTACAAGAATTGCTGGGGTGGGGGGAAGAGAGGGAGCATGTGTGTATAAGTCTGCTTCTAGATCTAGTGTGAAATATTTGGATTCATTGATGCTATGCAATGAGATTTCATTTTAAATGTGAGCAAAATACTTGAGATGATAAAGTCATTTGTGGCTTTGCCATTGACGAATTATAGAGTCAAAGTCTGTTTATAGTGACATTTATCACCCAATGAAAATGTGCTTGCACTGCCAAACTAACGAGATTGCGAATACCAGCTTCCTGAAGTTGCTGCTGATAATCTTCACAATTCAAGTATAATCTTTTCTTTTTTTAAGCATGAAACCTAAAACAAGGACAGTCCCATTTTAAAATAAAGTGGGAAAAATCACACAATGCTAAATGTAATGGCAGTGAAAATCCAGTGGATGCTTGCTACCTCTAATTGGTGATCCATCGACAGAGTTACAGGATACAACAGTTCCAGTTATTTTAAACTAATTTAGCCAAAAAATTAAAAGCCACAGTTTTCTTGAGTTAGTATGCGCATAACAGCCGCGTTGTGCAATATTGTGCTCAATGTGAAGAAGTTCTTAGTTGGCAAGCATTGCATGACCTGCATTTTGCCACAGCCGCAGACTGGATTGTTAGCAGTTAGACCAGGGGTCGGCAACCCGCGGCTCTGGAGCATCTCTGTGCTGCGGCTCCCCGTGGTTTGTTAGTTTTTGAAATGTAATTTGAAATTTGAAGATTATGGTGATCTTGTACAATCTAAATAAAACGTTGTGGCGACCCCATTTCCTGGCACATCCGAACCGGCTCACAATTAGCCACCGTTCCGGCTAAGGGAGATAGCCTACGGGGGTTTGTGAGTACGTGTCTTTTGGAGCATCCGCGCCCACAGGGACAGGTTGAGGGAGGCTTTAAAGCAAGGCTGTTTAGTTCGAATAAAGTTATCTTTGACTGCAGTGTTGTTATTTTAGCGCTGCATGTAGCACACCGCTACGTGTTTTTTATCGCTATTAATATACATCACCACTGCCAATGCCTGACACCCGCCAGTGCGCGCTTTCTTTTAATTCTTCGATCCAAGGTAGGCTAACTATGGAGTAACCTTCAACCCAATGTCTTTTTTTCGGAGTTCAAAATGTTTTTGTTGCATGCAGAAATGTAATTTCGTTTTCTCTGCAGGAGTTCATCAATTTCATAAATGCAACACATTATTTGTTTATACATAGCATAAAGACAAAAAAATCCATTGTATGTAGTGTTATTTCATTTTAAATGTCAAACGGGTTTTGTGGCTCCCAGTGTTTTCTTTTCTGTGGGAAATTGGTTCATATTGGCTCTTTCACTGGTAAATGTTGCCGACCCCTGAGTTAGACCATGCAGCGAGTATGTCCTGCCTTCTTTTTCATTTGCATTTGTCAAAGGAACTGAATGGATTTCAGAGATCATATTTGATAAGAGTGCCAGGAAACAATGCTCCAAAGAGCTTTTGAAGTTGCTCGTTGGTCTCTGGAACAAGTTTAACCCAAAGGAATGTTGTCTTATAAATAGATTGACAGTAAACTGTGGTCAATGAGGGAGTTATTTGGCACTGCGGAGGGGATATTGTTCTTTAATTCCTTCAGAGATTAATATTGTCCCTCCAAGCCAGAATATGTGCTCATATAAATGGAACTTTTAAATCTGGGATTTACCAGAATAGCAATTTGGACATCAGTTGGATCACCTGGGAATGATATTGAACTTGTTCACTGGGAGACTCTGTGGCCAAGTTAATTGAGTCAGGGTGGATTTAGCAAAAATCTGTACAAAGCTAAATGAAGGAAAATAACACGTAGCAACAAACTTCCTGTTACCCAGAGAATAGAAAATACTTATCTATTTATTGAGTTACAGCGTTTAGTAGGCCCTTCAGGCCTTTTGAGCTGCACCGCCCAGCAATCCCCAATTTAACCGTAACCTAATCATGGGGTAATTTACAATGATTAATTAACCTACCAACTGGTACATCTTTGGTCTGTGTTAGGAAACCAGAGCACCCAAAGGAAACCCATATTGTCACGGGGAGAATGTACAAACGGAAGGAATTGAACCCAGGTTGCTGGTACTGTAAAGCGTTGTGCTAACCACTATGCTATCCAGAATTCTAATGAACTTTAGGGGAGTTTTATAAACATTGCTTCTTATTGCTGGTTCTTGCTCCTATTTTTTTTCTGAATGAGTAGTAAATTAAAATAATTACCATTTAATTTTGTTTTCATTACTGCTATTATTATTTGTATTCAATGGAATATGTTTCTTTTAAAAATGCTTGCTTAATTGTTTAGAATAATATATTCCCATCATCTAAATCAACAACTGCTTTAGTACTCTACAAATTCTGAATTTATTAACAAAGGTGATTAATGAATATGCACCATGTGAGCTTATTTCAAGTGCACAGTTTGAGCTGTTATTGCAAGTAGCAAAAAAAAAGTGGGAACCGATAATATTTCTTCAGTGGTTTGATCGGGGCATAACTGCGCAAGCATGTGGGCATCAGTCAGTTAGAACAGCGAGAAGAGTTTAAAAGGAGGCAGCTTTATAGAGAGGGTGTCAGAGGAGCGGGCATCGGAGAAGAGGGAGACAGAGTAGGAAGGCTTTGGTTCAACGGGGCTTCGGTGATAACGAGTCAAGGTGAGGTAGGTTGCCTGTGTAGAATACAGACACGAAGTATGTGTGTGAGACTGGTGTTCTTGTCTCGGTGTCAGATGTGGGAAGTCTGGGAGACTCCCAGCCTCCCGGATGGCCTCGTCTGCGCCAGGTGCGTCGAGCTGCAGCTCTTTAGGGACCAGGTTAGGGAACTGGAGATGCAGCTCGATGACCTTCATCTGGTCAGGGCAAGTGAAGAGGTGATAGAGAGGAGCTATAGGCAGGTAGTCACACTGGGGCCTCGCAAGACAGATAACTGGAGAACAGTCAGGAGAGGGAAGAGTTGGGAGTAAGAGGCTAGAGAGTACACCTGTGGCTGTCCCCCTTAAAAATAAGTACTGTTGGGGGGGGGGAATGGCCTTCCTGGGGGAAGCAATGTGGCCATGCCTCTGGCACAGAGTCTGGCCCTGTGGCCCAGAAGGGAAGGGAAAGGAAGAGGATGGCAGCAGTGATAGGGGACTCTATTGTTAGGGAGTCAGACAAGCGATTCTGTAGATGCAGGAAAGAAACTTGGATGGTAGTTTACCTCCCAGGTGCCAGGGTCCAGGATGTTTCTGATTGCATCCACGATATCCTGAAGTGGGAGGGAGGACAGCCAGAGGTTGTGGTACTTATTGGTACCAGTGACATAGGTAGGAAAAGGAAAGAGGTCCTAAAAGCAGACTACAGGGAGTTAGGAAGGAAGTTGTGCAGCAGGACCACAAAGGTAGTAATCTCGGGATTGCTGCCTGTGCCACGTGACAGTGAGTATAGGAATAGAATGAGGTGGAGGATAAATGTGTGGCTGAGGGATTGGAGCAGAAGGCAGGGATTCAGATTTCTGGATCATTGGGACCTCTTTTGGGGCAGGTGTGACCTGTACAAAAAGGACGGGTTGCACGTGAATCCGGGGGGGGGGGGGGGGACCAATATCCTGCTGGGGAGGTTTGCTAAGGCTACTGGGGAGAGTTTAAACTAGAATTGCTGGGGGGTGGGAACCAAACTGAAAAGGAGGAAGAGGCGATTGGCTCACAAATAGAGAAAGCTTGGAGACAGTGTGAGAAGGAGGATAGGCAGGTGATAGAGAAGGGTCATGCTCAGACCAATGTGTTTATTTTAATACAAGGAATATTATGAACAAAGCGGATGAGCTTAGGATGTGGATCAGTACTTGGAGCTATGATGTTGTGGCCATTACAGAGACTTGAATGGCTCGAGGCAGTAATGGTTACTTAGAGTGCCAGGTTTTAGATGTTTCAGAAAGGACAGGGGGGGAGGCAAAAGAGGTGGGGCGTGGCACTGTTGATCAGAGATGGTGTCACAGCTGCAGAAAAGCAGGAAGTCATAGAGGGATTGTCTACGGAGTCTCTGTGGGTGGAAGTTAGGAACAGGAAGGGGTCAATAACTCTACTGCGTGTTTTTTATAGACCACCCAATAGTAACAGGGACATCGAGGAGCAGATAGGAAGACAGATTCTGGAAAGTTGTAATAATAATAGGGTTGTTGTGGTGGGAGATTTTAATTTCCCAAGTATCGATTGGAGTGTCCCTAGAGAGAGGGGCTTAGGTGGGGTGAAGTTTGTTAAGTGTGTTCAGGAAGGTTTCTTGACATAATATGTGGATAAGCCGACAAGAGGAGAGGCTGTACTTGATCTGGTATTGGGAAATGAACCTGGTCAGGTGTCAGATCTCTCAGTGGGAGAGCGTTTTGGAGAAAGGGATCACAATTCTATCTCCTTTACCATGGCATTGGAGAGGGATAGGAACAGGCAAGTTAGGAAGGCGTTTAATTTGGACTAAGGGGAAATATAAGGCTATCAGGCATGAAATTGGAAGCATAAATTGGAAATAGATGTTCTCAGAGAAACGTATGGAAGAAATGTGGCAAATGTTCAGGGGATATTTGTGTGGAGTTCTGCAGAGGTACGTTCCAATGAGACAGGGAACGGATGGTAGGGTACGGAAACCGTGGTGTACAAAGGCTGTTGTAAATCTAGTCAAGAAGAAAAGAAGAGCTTATGAAAGGTTCAAAAAAACTAGGTAATAATAAGGATCTAGAAGATTATAAGGCTAGCAGGAAGGAGTTTAAGAATGAAATTAGGAGAGCCAGAAGGGGCCACATGAGAAGGCCTTGGTGGACAGGATTAAGGAAAACCCCAAGGCATTCTACAAGTATGTGAAGAGCAAAAGGACCAATCAAGTCTGACAATGGAAAAGTGTGTATGGAACTGGAGGAGATAGCAGAGGTACTTAATGAATACTTTGCTTCAATATTCACTACGGAAATGGATCTTGGTGATAGTAAGGATGACTTACAGCGAACTGAAAAGCTTGAGCATGCAGATATTAAGGAAGAAGGTGTGCTGGAGCTTTTGGAAAGCATCAAGTTGGATAAGTCACTGGAACCGGACAAGATATACCCCAGGCTACTGTGGGAGGCAAGGGAGGAGAGCCTCTGGCGATGATCTTTGCATCATCAGTGGGGACGGGAGAGGTTCAGAGGATTGGAGGGTTGCCAATGTTGTTCCCTTATTCAAGGAAGGGAGTAGAGATAGCCCAGGAAATTACAGACCAGTGAGTCTTACTTCAGTGGTTGGTAAGCTGATGGACAAAGTCCTGAGAGGCAGGATTTATGGACATTTGGAGAAGCATAATTTGCTTAGGAATAGTTAGCATGGCTTTGTCAAAGGCAGGTCATGCTTTACGAGCCTGATTGGATTTCTTGAGGATGTGACTAAACGCATTGATGAAGGTAGAGCAGTAGATATGGTGTATATGGATTTCAGCAAGGTATTTGATAAGGTACCCCATGCAAGGCTTATTGAGAAAGTAAGGAGGCATGGGATCCAAGGGGACATTGCTTTGTGTATCCAGAACTGGCTTGCCCACAGAAGGCAAAGAGTGGTTGTAGAGGGGTCATATTCTGCATGGAGGTTGGTGACCAGTGGTGTGCCTCAGGGATCTGTTCTGGGACCCCTACCCTTCATGATTTTTATAAATGACCTGGGTGAGGAAGTGGAGGGTTGGGTTAGTAAATTTGCGGATGACACAAAGGTTGGGAGTGTTGTGGATAGTGTGAACGGCTGTCAGAGTTTACAGCAGAACATCGGTAGGATGCAAAACTGGGCTGAGAAGTGGGCTTATCACAACCCAGATAAGTGTGAGATGGTTCATTTTGGTAGGTCGAATATGATAACAGAATATAGTAGTAATGGAAAGACTCCTGGCATTGTGGAGTATCAGAGGGATCTTGGGGTCCGAGTCCATAGGACAGTCAAAGCTGCTGTGCAGGTTGACTCTGTGGTTAAAAGGAATGCAGTGCATTGGTCTTCATCAATCATGAGATTGAGTTCAGGAGCTGAAAGATAATGTTGCAGCTATATAGGACCCTGGTCAGACCCCATCTGGAGTAATGTACTCATTTCAGGTTGCCTCACTACAGGAAGGATGTAGAAACCATAGAAAGGTTGCAGAGGAGATTTACAAGGATGTTGCCTGGATTGGGGAGAATGCCTTATGAGAATAGGTTGAGTGTATTCAGCCTTTTCTCCTTGGAGCGAAAGAGCATGAGAGGTGACCTGATAGAGGTGTATAAGATGATGAGAGGCATTGATCGTGTGGATAGTCAGAAGCTTTTTCCCAGGGCTGAAATGACTAGCGTGAGAGGGCCCAGTTTTAAGATGCTTGGAAGTAGGTACAGAGGAGATGTCAGGGATAAGTTTTTTACGCAGAGAGTGGTGAGTGCGTGGAATGGTCTGCTGGCGATGGTGGTGGAGGCAGATATAATAGGGTCTTTTAAGAGACTCCTGGGCAGGTACATGGAGCTCAGAAAAATAGAGAGCTATGGGTAACCCTAGGTAATTTCTAAGGTAAGGACATGTTCGGCACAGCTTTATGGGCTGAAGTGCCTGTGTGGTGCTGTAGGTTTTCTATGTTTCTATTTATAACCACAACTGGAAATCATTAATAACAATTTAGGTTTTAAAAATGACCTATGGTTTTCTTAATGAAATACAGTATTGTGCAAATTTGTTAAATATATGTATATAACTAAGGTGCCTAAATCATTTGTACAGTACTGTTGTAATTTTGTGTATTGCACTGTATTGCTGCCGCAAAAGTAAACAGGTTTCATGACATGTGAGTAATGATAAACCAGATTCTGATATGGGTCTTTATTGTGGACTAAGAGTGAAAAGGGGGCAGGGAGAGGGGAATCATGGTTGGAAAAAGGGGAAGGGAGATGGGAGGGAGCGGGAAGCACCTGAGAAACATTCCGTAATGTTCAATACACTAATTGTTTGGAAGCAGATGACCCTGCCTGGTGTCGTAGGGCTGGCTGTGTCTCCACCCACTCCATCACCTACCCCTGGCACTTCTTCTCTGCCACCTGTCCCACATCCCACCCATGGTGCTCCACCATCACCATTCTCAACACTCTTTGCTCCAGTCAGATTTACTAACTCACTCTGCACTCCATGTTGTGAAATACAAATCTGTACAAAAGTCTTAGGCACCCTCGCTATTGTAGACACAAAGTACACTGCAGATGCTGTGGTCAAATCAACACATACAAACAAGCTGGATGACCTCAGCAGGTCGGGCAGCATCCGTTGAAATGAGCAGTCAACGTTTCGGGCTGAGATCCTTCATCAGGACTAAAGAAGGTGGGGGAGGGTGGAAAACCAATCAGAGGAAAGATCAAGGGGTGGGGGAGGGGAAGCAGGGAGGGGATAGGCAGGAAAGGTGAAGAAGAAATCTAAGGGGAAAGCACTATGGGTAGTAGAGAAAGGCAAAATCATGAGAGAGGTGATAGGCAGTTAGAAGTGGAGACAGAGTGAAAGTGGGATGGGGGAAGGGAGAGGGAGGGAATTACCGGAAGTTGGAGAATTCGATGTTCATACCAAGGGGCTGCAGACTACCCAGACAGTATATGAGGTGTTGCTCCTCCAACCTGAGTTTGGCCTCATCATGGCAGTAGAGGAGGCTATTTATGGACATATCCGAATGGGAATGTGAAGCAGAGTTGAAGTGGGTGGCAACCGGGAGATCCTGTCTGTTGTTGCGGACGGAGCGTAGGTGCTCAACGAAGCGGTCCCCCAATCTGCATCAGGTCTCGCCGATGTAGCGGAGGCCGCACTGGAAGCACCGGATGCAATAGATGACCCCAACAGACTCACAAGTGAAATGTTGCCTCACCTGGAAGGACTGTTTGGGGCCCTGAATGGTGGATATGTGTCCAACACTTTTGCACTGTACTCTATGAAAACTTTATATTTACATCTATAAATATGATTACTAAATACAATTTACAATATTTAGGATGACAGATTTTGTGGTTATTCCTTCTATAAGATTTTTTTCATGCCTGTTAAGTGATTTAAGCTCTTTTCATCTTACACTGTGCTGATCAATTCTAATATTTCAGTATGGAGATAAAAGATGATTCAGTAGAGTAGTGGTCACCAACTTTTTTAAGCTCAAGATCCCCTACCTCGGCCTCAGTGAAAGGCAAGATTGACTCCAAATCAATTAGTTACACGCATGCGCACCGGGGCAGAAAAGACCGGAAGTGAAACCTGACAACCCGGAAGTAGAAATAATGTATGAGCACCAGGGGTCACCACCCTTTCTTTTGCACCACGGACCAGTTTAATATTAACAATATTCTTGCGGACCGCCCGACGGTGGGGGCGGGGAGGTGTTAATCACGACCGGAATACAGCGATACTCGAAGCAGGTTCCTTATGTCCAGTCTATTCAGCAATTTAGTTTTCGTGGCCCTCAGCACTTAGCTGCTATCCTGCTTGCTCACGTTTTTTCCACTGAAAAAGCTCAACGGGTTTGTCTTTAAGTGTAGGGTGCTTGGACTCAAGGTACCAGAGCAGTTTTGAGGGCTTCATTGCCTCATTAGACCACCTGCCGCCAGACGCCTTGGCCAGGTGCAGCAGTTCCCATGCTGTGGCCGCAGCGTTTGCAGTCCAGACCATCCGAGCGAGGAGTGTGACAGGACACGCGCCCGCCCCCCCCCCCCCCCGTAGGATCTATCAGCCGACAAAAGTTTGGCTTGAGGGATGACTTTCATTAGATCGCAGCGAGGTAGCTGCTCTGCTACTTAGGAAACCCTGAGCCCAAATTAGGTTGTCTGTGAATATTTTAGCACCGGCTTCCCCACGAACATTCGGTGTGGTAAACAGGTTTAGAGGCAGCGCTCATCTGTTCGCACTCTGGGCCAGTAGCAATGGTGCTTCCCGCCGGCCGCGTGAGGCCAGCCAGTGATCCCTGGCACGAGGGTGTCACTGTGTTTAGGTGGCTGATAACCTCACGTGTGTTCAAGTTCAACAGTGGGTGTGACAAGGAATGAGGAAATGTGCAGCTGACTCGTATCGTTTCCTCGCGGCCAGCTGGTTGGGGGCCACTGAAGTACACTGTGTAGTGTGTGGCGGGGGAGCTACATGCATGCGCACTGGGCAGAAACAACTGACCTAAAACACTGCAACCTGGAAACAACCTCTCAACAGTGTGTATTTATTTTTCATTTTTTTTTTGGGATCTACTGGGAAAGGCTCAAAGATCGACCAGTTGATCGCAATCAACGGGTTGGCAACCACTGCAGTAGAGGATTCCTTCAAAGCAATTCTCTTTAGTAGTATAACAATATAAATGAGATAAAAACTAAAGGGACAAAATGTTGATAATACTCAGCAAGTCCGGCAATATCCAGGAAGAAACGAGTAAGAGGAATGTTGGTTTTGTATTGTATGGAGAGACTAGAATGATCCATCAAAGCCCTTGCATACTTTTGGCAGTAATGATAATGATGGTTATGATCTTATCACTGAGCAGGACGGTTGAAGCCAGGGGTTCCCAGCCTTGTGTCTGTGGACCCCTCGGTTAATGGTAAGGCTTCATGGCATAAAAAAGGTTGGGAACCTCTGGCTTAAGATATTCTGCCTTTTTTAGTAGATATCAGTTGATAAAAACTTTAGCAGCTAGCAACAGGATTTTAAGTTGAAACAGAAGAATGTAATTTGTCAATTGTACTGCCAACTAATGCTGATTCGAATTCATAAAAAAAAAACTTATTTGATCACTTTATTTTGGTTTACCAGTATATATGGAGCAGTATTTATTACTCCAGTTTTAAAGTCTTCAGAATGTATATATAACTTGGATGGCTGTGTCCTTCACTTTCAGATATATATTGGAATTTTGTCACCTTTTATCAAGTTTTATGGGCTATTGCAGCACTGCGTTATTTTTACTGGAACGAACTAAAAGGTATGGTAGACTTTTATGTGTTTGACGGATTTCATCTCACCCAAATACAAATTCTGCCATGGTCTCTGCAGACTTCAAAGTTGCAATACCTTTACAATCATCATCTGTTTCTTCCAAGAGAAATCAAACTAAAAATAGAACTAGGAAGCCTACTGTCAGGATGAGCAGTCATCTTTTACTGAGAAGAGCAACTTGTATGCAGAAGAGTATAAATATTTGAGGTACTCTGTCCCAGGGGCTCTGGGTAAGTTGATTCAAGGCTGAAAATGGACCATTTTTGGACAATATTTGTAGCAGAGGAAATGCAAATTGGCTGAGAAAGTGGAGTTGAGGGGGAGGATGGACAATGATCTCAATGGCTTTGTAAGCTGCAGGAACCAACTGGCTCTTTTCTATCTAAGCAATTATATTGTGTGGGTTTTGTCTCAGTTCTTCTGATGGCTTTCTGCACTGATATGCTGTACCATCAGGTACAATGGGTATTGTTTGCCTGTAAATTAAAATTCAAATGAAAGTCTATCAGAGTATGAGGTTAACCACAGAGAATCATAGAAACACTCAGCAGGTCAGGCACATCTGTGGAAAGAGATGTAGAGTTTACATTTCATAATGAAGACCCCTCGTTGGATCCTGACACTAAAAAAGATTCTTTGCTAAATGTTAACTATCCCAATTAATTCCAAGTTGTGGAGAGAAATGGATGAGTCAGAGTCTCAATTAATGAACTTGAGCAGGAATGGACCTTTTAAAAATGCTATAATAAGCCTGCAACCTTCAGTTTTATGAGTTGTTGGGAGACTTGGGAGATTTGTCACCAATGATTCTTACAAATTCCTATAGATTTCCTGTGGAGAGCATTCTGACTGGTTGCATCACAGCTAAATACAAGAAGCATTGCCACAAGAAAGCAGCATTCATTACCTAGGATCCCCATCGTCCAGGCCATGCTCCTGCCATCAAGAAGGAGGTGCAGGAGCCTTAGGTCCCACACTACCAGGTTCAGGATCAGTTATTACTCCTCAGCCATGAGGGTCCTGAACCAGTGTGGATAATTTCACACACCACAACTGATTCCAAACCGATGACTCATTTTCAAGGACTCTATTTCTGTTTGCACAGGTTGGCTTCTTTTGCACATTGGTTGTTTGTTAGTTTTTGATTTTGTGTGGTATTTCTTTGATTTACAGTGAATGTGTGCCTGAAAATTTATCTCAAGGTGACATATATAGTACGTACTTTGATAATAAGTTTACCTTGAGCTTTGAGTCTGCATTGGAACCTCTTGTGCTCAGGATCACAAAAGGCTTCAAAGGGTTATACAAATTCTGCCATGGTCTCTGCAGACTTCAAAGTAGCAGTACCTTTACAATCATCCTCTGTTCCTTCCAAGAGAAATCAAACTAAAAATAGAACTAAGAAGCATAATGTCAGGATGAGCAGTCAGTATTTAAGACTGAGAAGAGGAGCAACTTGTATGCAGTGTTTGAGGTACTCCCAGAGGCTCTGGGTGAGTAGATTCAAGGCTAAAATTGATATCTTTTTGGGCAATATGTGGATCAGAGGAAATGCAGATTGGCTGAGAAAGTGAAATTAAGGTGGAGAAAGGACCATCACAGGCATGGCCTTCTCACTATCAAGGACATCTTCAAGAGTTGGTGCCTTAAGAAGGAAGCAGTTATCACTAAGGAATCTCACTATCTCGGGCATGTTTTCTTCCTATTACCATCATCATGGAAGAGCTACAGAGGCCTGAAGACCCCTTCTCAATGATTTAAGAACAGTTTCTTCCCCTCCAGCTTCAGATTACTGCATGATTTATGAACACTACTGTTAGGGCATATTCCAGGGTTATGCAATATAACAAATATTAATTTCAACAGCAACCAGTTTTCTGATATGAATGTGGACTGTATATTGAATTTTAAATGCAACTCAGAACAATGGTCTTCCCAGAGCTGCAAACTGGGGTTGATTGCAAACCAGGAAACATCATTCTCTTGAATTGTCTGCTTAAGCATGAATGCAGACAGAAGTGATCAACACTCGTTTTGGGTGTGTTGGTGTGAAGGTCTAGATCGGGGGTCGGCAACCTGCGGCTCCCGAGCCATTTGTGGCTCTTTCACCTCTGTGCTGCGGCTCCCTGTGGCTTTGGGAAATAATTGGTCAGTATTTAATTAAAATGTATTTTATGTTAGTTTGTTAGCTTTTGAAATGTAATTCTAAATTTGAAGATTATGGTGATCTTGTACAATCTAAGTGTGGCGACACATTTCCTGGCACATCCGAAACGGCTCACAATTAGCCAGCATTCCGGCTAAGGGAGATAGCCTACGGGGGTTTGTGAGTACGCGTCTTTTGCAGCATCTGCGTCCATGGGGGCTGGGTTGAGGGAGGCTTAAAAGCAAGGCTGTTTAGTTCGAATAAAGTTATTCGACTGCAGTTTACTGACTGCGTGAGCACACCGCTACAACGTGTTTTTATCGCTATTAATATACGTCACCACTGCCAATACCTGACACCCGCCAGTGCGCGATTTCTTTAATTTTTTGATCCAAGGTAAGCCAACTATGGAGAATTCTAAAAAAAGAAAAGTGACTGAAGAAAACAGAACGTTTAATGATACGTGGACAGATTCATTTGCTTTCACTGTTGACGAGACTGGTTTACCGGTATGCTTAATATGCAATGAGAAACTAGCAAACAACAAAAAGTCAAATGTCGCAAGGCATTTCCAGAATAAACACGCAGCCTTTGCTCAAAAATATCCGGATGGAGATGAGAGAAAAAAAGCCGTTTCGGAACTGATGCGGAAGGTTGATCTGAGCAAAAATCATTTCCAGAAATGGATGAAGTCTGGAAAATCAACGACATACGCCAGTTATATTGACGCTCAGGAAATAGTCAGGCACGGGAAGCAGTTTACAGATGGTGAATATATAAAAGAATCTTTCATTAAGATTTCAGAACATCTATTCACGGACTTTAAAAACAAGAGTGAAATTGTGCAGAAAATCAGGGATATGCCCCTCTCTGCAAAGACTGTCAAAGACAGAACCATAAAAATGGCAGAAGACATCACAAGACAGCAAATTAAAGACATCAATTCAGCTGTGGCCTACTCGATTGCCTGTGACGAGTCTAAAGACAAAGGTGATATTGAACAAATAGCGTTGTTCTGCCGGTATGTAAACTCTGCCGGGCCACAGGAAGAACTGATTGAGTTGATACCTCTAAAAGACCAAACACGGGGGGAGGACATCTGTGAGGCTGTCTTGAATTGTTTAAGAGCCAAAGGAATAAAGACCACCCATCTGGTGTCAGTAGCTACTGATGGGGCACCTGCTGCACAACAAAGTTCAGTGGCTGTCCAAAGGGGAGGTGCTGAAACGCTTTGTCGCGTGTCTGGAAGAAGTGAAAACTTTCCTGGGCAGCAAAGGGCTCAACTTTCCTGAGCTGGAAAAGCTACACTTCATGGTAGACATGACAGCGCACCTGAACACGCTGAACACAGCTCTTCAACGGGGTAAGGACGTACAGCCCTGCACATGTTGGAGGATGTTTTGGCATTCGAGCGCAAGTTGACGTTGCTTGCCAGAGATTTTTACAGAAAGGCACATTGTCTCACTTCCCCAATTTGAGAGAGTTCAAACAAGGTCACGACATGATAAATTCGGAGTATTTACATTCTGCAATCATCGCAATGCAAACATCGTTTGGGAAACGCTTCTGTGAGTTCAGAGAGGAAAAAAACACATTATCCTTCCCGGTCACTCCCCTAAGCATCGATCCATCCCTACTAAATACGACTGCATTGTCAGGTGTGAGTCAACCTGAACAAGTATGATAAATATTTTAATTGCCTATTATTTTACGTATATTCATATGTTTTCATTGTTCAGTGAAATAGTCCTTTTATTTTTCAGGTTGACAGCTGGCTGACGTTATTTTTGGTTTGCTGCTGGCGGCAAATTTAAGTTTGGCGTTTTTCATAAATACAAGAAGGACTCAAATAGACGTTGAGTATTTTACTTAAAAGTAACCTTCAACCCAACGTCTTTTTTTCGGAGTTCAAAATGTTTTTGTTGCATGCAGAAATGTAATTTCATTTTCTCTGCAGGAGTTCATCAATTTCATAAATGCAACACATTATAGTTTGTTTATACATAGCATAAAGGCAAAACAAAACGTTGTATGCAGTGTTATTTCATTTTAAATGTCAAGCGGGTTTTGCGGCTCCCAGTGTTTTCTTTTCTGTGGGAAACGGGTCCAAGTGGCTCTTTCAGTGGTAAAGGTTGCTGACCCCTGGTCTAGATGTTTGAAATTAGGTGCAACTCAAAGGAAGCATTGTGAATGCATTGTGACTACAGAAATGTTCCTGTTGTTAACTTTGTTCTTTACCATATAAAATGTGATGTAATAATGGGTCAGAAGTCCTTTTCTTCCAAGCGTATCTCGAGTATGATGCCTGTTTGTATTGCAGAATAAACCGTATATATCACCAGATTCAGTAACTTTTATGTCATGTCAATGCTACTAAATCTGATTCTGACTTTCAGACGAGTAGAAGACCAACATAATTTATTTAAGAAAACTTTGTGATGAGGAAATCCACATTCTATATTTTGTTGATTTTTAAAAATTTCTTGTTTGTCCTTTTGTTAATATCCTGTCAGCCATTGAAAGCAACATATTACACTTAATATATTTAATCTCTCATATGAAATAATGTCAGCCTTTTACTGGATAAACACTTTAATTATTCTCTTCATTATTGCAATTTATTCCTTTTAAATTCCTGCTGAGTGGATCTCCTCCTTTTTCATTGTTTTCATCTTTTTGACATTTGACTGTTCTCACTGTTTGGGATTTGGCCTAAAGTTGGGGTTATCTTCACTTTAAACATCTGTTCCTTGCTTTTATGTTCTGAGCTTCCAGATAAAGCTTATCTTTAATAAGTTCTATGACCAATGCTCTTCTTAACTCTAGATTCTTATTTCTTTGAACCTTATCATTTCAATATAAATCGATTTTCCAATTATTGTTTAGAAAATATCACTTAAGATTTTTTCTAAATTGAGATTTCATCCCATTCAGTTTTCATGTTGCCTTTGTAATTCATGGTATTAACAGAACCCATTCAGTCTATTGTGTCAATGCCAACCATAAGATAAACAATTTCAATTAATCTTGCGTTTAGCTCCAGGTCTGTAGTCCAACAGGGTCACCATATCAGCTCCTCTACCAGATGTTCACAGCATTCACCTCCCTTTCAGGGAAACACAAACCACTCAGGTTGATTTTTTTATACCTTAGCTCCTCTAATCTTCTTACCCTTTATCTATTAACCCTAGATTTTGACCTCCTTACACAGAGAAATAAGCTGTTCTTGCTTACATCTTGGTTAGATCTCCCTTCAGTTCTATCATGCCAGAAGCAGTAAACCCAACCTATTCTATTTTGTAAACTGTTCTGTATTTCCTCATAATAAATTGTTTCCATTCCTGTGTATACCTTAGCTGAATCCTCTCTGTGCCATTTCATACTTACCGTGGGCAATGTTGATTTTTCTATTTAGAAAAATTACATTAAAATACTGATTGTTGGCAATACTACAGCTTTGATTGTTCTCATTTTTTGCATTTGCAGGATGACTTTGTCTGCAAAAACTTTGTTACAATTAACTTCCTCCCAAATTTGATGGTCAAGGCATTTCACTGTACTAAATCTTGATGCAAAGAACATTTATTATCAAAGTAATTATGTTATATACAACCCTGAAATTCAGCTTCTCCACAGAAAACCATGGAGCCCGTTCAAAGAAAAGTATCAACCCCCCCATGTAGAAAAAAACAAATCACGCAAACAACAACATAAAAAAACCAAGAAAACACAGAATATATAACACAAAATTGTAAGAGTCCAGGCATATTTAGTTCAGCTCAGTGTTCATTAACTGCAGGCCGTCCTGATTCAAAATCATTCAAAATAGTAATTAAAAAGGAGCAGCCAAAAACCAGAAAGACATCATAATGTGAACTATGGAGTCTAATCCACAAACCTTGCCCAAATCCATGACTCCGGCATTGTCCTCCAACAGCATCGAGAGAGAGCATTTGGGAGATTAATTGCATTTTCCAAAAGGTGCAACACAACTTTTCACCTCTTTATGTTTCCGAATAACTTCAGTTTACTGTTGCTTTTTGCTCTGCAACAATCTCTTGGCTACATGGCTGCAACCTCATTAATTAAACGCTTTCTCTTAAATAATGTCACTTGAATTCATTTTGCAAAATCAACATGAGGTGCTAGTAGACTGGAAGAGAGTGTATGTTGTGCCTTTATTTAAAAGGGCCACAAAGAAAAACCTGGGAACTACGTAGATCAGTAAGTTTAAAACCTGTGGTATGTAAGTTAGAGAATTCTGAGGGACAAGTATACAGTTGGCCCTCCTTATCCGCGAGGGATTGGTTCTGGGACCCCTCATGGATACCAAAATTCACGGATGCTCAAGTCCCTTATGCAACCTGTGTCAATGTGGTGGATCTTAGGACCCAGCAGAAACCCAGACCTTATTTAACCTGTCAAAGTGCGGTGGACATTAGGACCCGGCGGTAGAACTCTGAATCTGCAGTGTTTCTGTTAATGAAAATAATCTCGATCACGATTGAAAATGAAGTGGAAATAATAAAGCGATCGGAAAGAGGTGAAACACCATCAGTCATTGGAAAAGTGTTAGGCTATATCGGTCAATGATCGGAACAATTTTAAAGGATAAAGTGAGAAAAGCTCTGCTCCGATGAAAGCTACAATTATTTCTAAGCAATGCAGTGGTTTAATTATTGGGTTTTGCGGTTTTGGGTTTTTGATCCTCCACATCAAACCAACACGGTGGAGAGCGGACTAGGGAGCGATCTGTCCCGAGTCCCGAGAACTTCCATTCCCAAGCCCGGCGCTGAAACATACGTTCTGAAGTATTTTATATGCATAGAAAGGTAAAATATATACTATATACTAAGACAAACGTTTGACTAACTGACGCTAAATAGTACCGTATGTACCTGTTCCAACTTACTTAGTAAGAAAACTTCCAATTTTTTTAGATCCCGATCCATGATGACCCACGCACATCCTCCCGTACACTTTAAATCAACTCTAGATTACTTATAATACCTAATACAATGTAAATGCTATGTAGTATATTTGTTATATTGCATTGTTTAGGGAATAATGACAAGGAAAAAAGTCTGTATATGTTCAAACAACAAGTGCTGGAAGAGCACTTCCAGGTTTTCTCGATTCACGGTTGGTTGAATTCGTGCATGTGGAATTCATGGATAAGGAGGGCCGACACTACACACAGGTGTTAAGATGGGTTGATCAGGGGTAGTCAGCACCACTTTATGTGTGGGAGATCATGTTTTACAAATTTGACCGATTTTTGATGGTTGTGATCAAGGTTAGTGAGGACAGGAAAGTCACTGACTTCAGTAAAGCATTTGATAAAGTTACACACAAGTGGGCTGCTGTGGAAGGTTAGATTGCATGGAATCCTGCAATATTTTGCCTTATTAGTCTATGCTTTAATGCATTGCTTAACTTACAGTTAAAACACAACAAAAAAAATTTCGAAATCTTGAACACAACAATAGAGTAAGGCAAATAGTTTTGCATACCATAATGTTTGTCCAAACCTTCACATACGTAGATATAATTAAAGAATGCCATCCTGGTATTAAGAATAGCAATAGTTTGCAATTCACATAACACTCATAGATGAAACACAATAAATGAAATATGTTTGATTTTAATTCTGAAAACTTTGAAAAAGAATTCATAAACTATTCAAAATCAGTCAGGAATAAGTCATATTAATTACAGTATTTGCCTTTCTACAAAGAGTAGAGTGACTATGTCCAGGTGAACAACCTGTGTTGACTTGACATTCATGTCCAGGTGAAGAATCTGTATTGACTTAGACCATAAGACATAGGAGCAGAAGTCGGCCATTCGGCCCATCGAGTCTGCTCCGCCATTTCATCGTGAGCTGATCCAATCTCCCCTTTAGTCCCATTCCCCTGCCTTCTCATCGTAACCTTTGATGCCACTTGAATATGTCCAGGTGAAGAACCCGTATTGACTTGAGTATGCCCAGGTGAAGAACCTGTGTTGACTTGATATTCATGTCCAGGTGAAGAACCTGTATTGACGAGTATGTCCAGGTGAAGAACCTGTATTGACTTGAGTATGCCCAGGTGAAGAACCTGTGTTGACTTGAATATGCCCAGGTGAAGAACCTGTAGTGACGAGTATGTCCAGGTGAAGAACCTGTATTGACTTGAGTATGCCCAGGTGAAGAACCTGTGTTGACTTGAATATGCCCAGGTGAAGAACCTGTGTTGACTTGAATATGCCCAGGTGAAGAACCTGTATTGACTTGAATATGCCCAGGTGAAGAACCTGTGTTGACTTGAATATGCCCAGGTGAAGAACCTGTGTTGACTTGAATATGCCCAGGTGAAGAACCTGTATTGACGAGTATACCCAGGTGAAGAACCTGTATTGACTTGATATTCATGTCCAGGTGAAGAACCCATATTGACTTGAGTATGCCCAGGTGAAGAACCTGTATTGAATTGATATTCATGTCCAGGTGAAGAACCTGTATTGACTTGAGCATGCCCAGGTGAAGAACCTGTGTTGACTTGATATTCATGTCCAGGTGAAGAACCTGTATTGACTTGAGTATGCCCAGGTGAAGGACCTGTGTTGACTTGAATATGCCCAGGTGAAGAACTTGTATTGAGTTGAATATACCCAGGTGAAGAACCTGTATTGACTTGACTTGAATATACCCAGGTGAAGAACCTGTGTTGACTTGAATATGTCCAGGTGAAGAGCCTGTATTCATTTGCTATTTATATTGTGGAAAATTGATAAATTGGTTTACTATTGGCACATATAGCAAAGTACAATGAAATACTTGGCCTGCATCCTGTTCCTGCAGATCAATTCATTATAACAGTGCACTGAGGTAGCTCAAAATAAAACAGTAACAGAAGGCAGAATAAAGCGCTACAAATACAGAGAAAGAAAGTGCAGTTCAGATGGAAAATAATGCAAGGTCATAAGGAGGTAGACTGAATGGACAAGACTCTATCTTGTCATACTAGGGAACTGTTCAGTAGTCTTATAACAGCAGGATAGAAGCTGTCCTTGAGCCCGGTGAATGTGTTTTCAGGCTTGTGTATCTTCTGCCCAATTGGGCTGGTAGGTGGTCGGGGGGTAGAGTAGAGAGCAAAAAAGATGTTTGGGATGGGTGGGGTGCTTGATTATATTGGCTGCTGTCCATGGAAGGGAGGTTGGTTCCTGTGATGTACTGTGCAGTTTCTTGAGTTACCAGCAGAGCAGTTGACATACCAAGCCACAATGCATCTGAATAGGATGGATTTTATGGTTCATTGATAAAAATTGGTGAGGGACAAAAGAAGACACGCCGAATTTCTTCAGCCTTCTGAGGAAGTCGATACATCGGTGGAGCTTTCTTGGCAATGACATTGTGTGATTCATCTTTAAATAAGTGGCTTCCATAAAACACTGATCTCATACTGAGTAGGCATTATTGAGGAATAAAACATAATGTGGTGAATGTGCTTATATGATGACCAATTTTTGTTCATTCTGACAACAGACATAAGCTTAGAGATATTCTGGCAATGTCACACTGACAGTTATAACGGGTTAGAGACAAGGCAATGCTGCTTGCTCACTTCTGATCTTGAAGAAAGTTACCTGCAAAATCCAGTGATCCTTGTGTTATATGTAAGCAGAAGTTTTGACAAGAAGAATATGAGAGGACAGATGGAAAAGGTACACCAAAAGGAGCTTCAACTTCAAGTAACAGCTTGGTTTAGTTGGTTGTGCTCTCAGCATTTGAGATGTGAGATTGGATCCAGACCGTTTGTTAAGAATGCAAAGTTTCAGGGAAGTGGTAGGAGTTATCTCATTAAATATCTTTAAGACACAGGTAGACAGATTGTTGCATAGCTGGGGTGTTTAGGGTTATGAAGAAAATTAATGAATTGACTGTATTTCTTACATCCTTCACATACATGAGTAAAAATCTTTACATTACATCTTTAAATGTGCAATCATAGTAATTTATAATAAATAAAACAGTCAATGTAACATAGAATACACTCAAATCAGCGTGCGTCAATCAGTCTGATGGCCTGGTGGAAGAAGCTGTCCTGGAGCCTATTGGTTCCGGCTTTTATGCTGTGGTATTGTTTCCTGGGTGGTAGCAGCTGGAATAGATTGTGGTTGAGATGACTTGGGTCCCCAATGACCTTACGGGCCCCTTTTACACACCTGTTTTGTAAATATCCTGAATTGTGTGAAGTTCATAACTACAGATGTGCTGGGCTGTCTGCACCACTCTCTGCAGAGTCCTGCAATTAAGGGAGGTACAGTTCCCATACCAGGCAGTGATGCAGCCAGTTAGGATGCTCTCAATTGTGCCCCTACAGAAAGTTCTTAGGATTTGGGGGCCCATACCAATCTTCCTGAACCGTCTGAGGTGAAGGGGAGGCTATTGTGCCTTTTTCACCACAGAGCTGATGTGTACAAACCACATGAGGTCCTTGATGTTGTGGATGCCAAGGAACTTAAAGATGTTTACCCTCTCAGCCCCAGATCCATTGACGTCAAAAGGGATTAGCCCATCTCCATTCCTCCTGTAATCCACAACCAGCTCGTTTGTTTTTGTGACATTGAGGGAGAGGTTGTTTTCTTGACACCACTGTATCAGAGAGATGACTTCTTCCCTGTAGGTCACCTTGTTATTTTTTGAGATTAGGGCAATTAGTGTAACGTCATCGGCAAATTTTATTAGCAGATTAGAGCTGTGGGTGGCAAGGCAGTCATAGGTGTACAGGGAGTAAAGGAGGGGACTTAATACATAGCCCTGAGGGGCTCCTGTGTTGAGTGTCAGAGGGGAGGAGGTGAAGGAGCCCACTCTTACCACCAGCCGGCGACCTGACAGGAAAAGGCAGGTAGGTGGAACTGAGTCCATGGCCTGGTCAGCCATGATCTTATTGAATGGCGAAGCAGGTTCGACAGGCCCGGTGGTCTACACTTCTAATAAGTAAAGAATTAAAACTCAATCAGTAGAGGATTGTTCTAGAACAGAAGAGGTAATGTAATTTTACATTTCATTCTTTAGCATTGGGGTTGTGATGAAAATGGTGATCCTCATTATGAAGTTAACAGCACTTCTTGTAGCCATAAATTCAAGTTGTGTGATATCTAGTGATTCAAGATTTTACCCTGGTATTCATTTGGGTGGCGAGGTGGAGATATGTCTCCACCAGAGGGCATAGAATGTGCTCCAACCCTCTGCTAACCTGCAGGTCACGCTTGGGCAAGGTGTAACACCTGCTTAACCCCACCCCCCACCTAATCAGGATCACGTGAAGCCATGGCAGCATCTGTTGCATATCACAAATCGTGGTTATGCGACCACTGATGCCAGGCAGACAATCCCTGAAAAGTATTGAAAATGATTGGGGTCACCCATCTTGTGAAGACACCTCCCAGGCAGTGGCAAACCACTTCTGTAGAAAAGTTTGCCAAGAACAATCATGGTCAAGGAAAAACCATGATCATGCACGTCATATGACAAAGCACATAACGAATGAGTGATTCATTAATAGAATAATTCATGTGCGATAGTTAATTTAAGGCCATATAAGGGAGAAAGGATATTAGCCTGTGAATGCTGCCATGATCCCTCTACCGAAATTTTCCCACTATTCAGGATTGCAGAGTAAGCTTCTGGGTATAGAGATGGAGATAAGTTCAAGCAATCCACCTGTTTATTATATTCTCTCCTAAAGCTCAGCCTTCCACACAAAAACACTTTCAGTACGTGAAACCATATGGTTTATCCAGTACTGAAGAAGGGTCTTGGCCTGAAATGTTGACTTTATTTATTTCTATCGGTGTTGCCTGACCAGCTGAGTTCCTCCAGCATTGTGTGTGTATTGCTCTGGATTATTCTTGTTGTGTGATTGTAAATACATTCTGTTTCTAAGGAGATGATTATCCATCTTCTTGGGGGAAAAAAAGAACTGTAGAAAAGCTGCATTTTCTAGGTTACTTTCACACAGAAAATGGGATGGTGTTACAAAATAAAAGCAGAAACTTGTTAGGGAGTTTGGTATCTTCATTGCTGGGATGAAGCTGCTGAAGGAAAGAATGACAAGCCATTAAGTGTATACTCATGTGGATATAGAAAGAAAGATTGGCCCTCATGCTGGCCAGAGAGGCTGCATTGTGAGCTCCATAAAGAAAAATAGTGCCTTTAACCAAAAGTGCAATTTTGTCTGTTTTCTATTGAAATTGATTATAGAGCCATTCCAAAAGGTAGAAACGCTTAAAACGTAATAAAGAACTTGCTGTATCAAATTGTACAAAGGTTGATGGAAGGATAAATGACACGAGCCCAATATATTGCTTGGCCTAAGGTCAGCCTGTAGAGCAGATAAAGCCTTGTTGTTCAATTAGTGTGGCTGAGCCATCAATAACTAAAAGAATTAAGGAATGAACATAGAATAGTACAGCACATTAGAGGCCCTTCGGCCCACAATGTTGTGCTGACCCTCAAACCCTGCCTGCCATATAACCCCCCCACCTTAAATTCCTCCATATACCTGTCTAGTAGTCTCTTAAATTTCACTAGTGTATCTGCCTCCATCACTGACTCAGGCGTGCATTCCACGCACCAACCACTCTCTGAGTGAAAAACCTTCCTCTAATATCCCCCTTGAACTTCCCTCCCTTAAAGCCATGTCCTCTTGTACTGAGCAGTGGTGCCCTGGGGAAGAGGCACTGGCTGTCCACTGTCTATTCCTCTTAATATCTTGTACACCTCTATCATGTCTCCTCTCATCCTCCTTCTCTCCAAAGAGTAAAGCCCTAGCTCCCTTAATCTCTGATCATAATCCATACTCTCTAAACCAGGCAGCATCCTGGTAAATCTCCTCTGTACCCTTTCCAATGCTTCCACATCCTTCCTATAGTGAGGCAACTAGAACTGGATCCCATCAGTAACTTGTACACTAGTTGTCAATGCAGAAAACGCAAATAAGGAGTTGAGGCCAATTTGCTCATTAAGAACTATTTGCAGATTCTGACATCTGATATCAAGAGAGGTTGATATTACGTGTGGGTAACAAAATTTTATCAAATTAACTAAAGAGGAAGTTGGAAGATTTGGAAAAGATTGGTGTTAAGAGGAATGCTTCGTCAAATACGTGTGTCACATCCTTTCAAAATCAAACTGAGTCAACATCCAGATTTTTTTAAACAAGTAAAATCAAATGTGGTTATTTTGATGAATAATCAAGAAGCTTTAGCCACATGGGTTGTCTGCAATGACTTAGACAAGTGAATTATTCTGAAGTAATGCACTGAAGATGATGTGTGAGGTTTTACTAGGGGAAGTAATGGCACAAAATGAATCAGCTTCCTTGGGAATATATTAATGACAAACACTAAACATTCATTCTCTCCACAAATGGCATATGGTCACTGCAGTGGGAGCATTTGCAAACTGCACAACAGTATTTGCCCAGGCTTTTCTGACAGCACCTCTCAGGCCCTCAACGTCCCCGGTAAGAAGGGTAAGAGCAGCACCTCTGCCTATACGGACTTCATTAAAACAGCTGTAGATGAGTATGCCCCCACAAATTCTTTCAGAACCTTCCCCATTCAGAAACCCTCAGATCCAAAATCTGCTATGAGTCAGATCGAAGGAATTCAAGTCTGGTGACCAAGAAAAGTTACAAGACGTCCAGGTACGATCACCAGAAAGCCATTTCACGAGTAAAGTGTCAACTCCAGACCAAATGTGAATCAACAAAAGATGCTTGACAGTTGCTTCAGGGAATGATGCATACATTACGATGCTCTTTATCGACTATGGCTCAGCATTCAATATCACCATCCCTTCAGAACTATTCAACAAGCTCCAAGACCTTGCCTCAATAGCTTCTTGTGCAATTGCATCCTCAATTTCTTCACTTGCAGACCCCAGTCAGTTCGGATTGACAACAACATTAACTCCAGAAACTCAATCAGCACAGGTACACTATAAGGCTGTGTGCTTATTCCCCTGCTCTACTTGCTTTACACTTATGATTGTGTGGCTAAGCACAGCTCCAATACCATTTTCAAGTTTGCTGATGAAACCATAATTGTAGGCTGAACCAAAGGTGGTGATGAATCAGCATATTGAAGGGAGTTTGAAAATCACTCTGAGTGGTATCATAGCAACATGCTCTTACTCAATGTCAGCAAGACCGAAGAGTTGATTATAGACTTCAGGAGGAAGGAAATAGACATCCATGAGCCAGACCTCAATAGAGGATCAGAGGTGGAGAAGTTTAGTAAATTTAAATTCCTCAGTGTTGTCATTTCATAGGACCTGTCCTGGCCTCTGCATGTAAGTGCAATTACGAAGGAAGCACATTAGCACTTCTACTTCCTTCGGAGTTTGCGGAGCTTCGCTATGACATTTCAATCTTTGACAAACTTCTATAGTTGATTCGTAGAAAGTATATTGACAGGCTGCATCACACCTAGTATGGTAACGCCAATGCTCTTGAACAGAAAAACCTACAAAAAGTAGTGGATACGGCCCAGTCCATCAGCAGTAAAGGCCTCCCCAAACACTGAGCACACCTACATGAAACACTATTGCAGGAAAGCGGCAGCCATCAACAGGGATTGCAAACCACTCGGGACATGCTCTCTTCTCACCGCTACAATCAGGTAGAAGGTGCAGGAGCCTCAGAACTCACCCCAGCAGGTTCAGGAACACTTCTACCCCTCAAACATCTGCTCTTGAAACAAAGGGTATAACTTCACTCAATTTCACTTGCCTCATTGTTGAAATGTTTCAACAATCTATTGACTCATTTTCAAGGACATTTCATCTTAAATTCTCAATATTTATTGCATATTTATTTATTCATTATTATTTATTTTATTTGTATTTACACAGTTTATTGTCTTCTGCACTCTGGTTGAACGCCCTAGTTGGGCGGTATCTCGTTGATTCTGTAAATGTAATTATTCTATAGATTTATTGAGAATGCCCACAAGAAATTGAAACTCAGGGTTGTATATAGTGACATACAGTTTACATAATTTGATAATAAAATTTACTTTGAACTTTGTATTTTCAATTTCAAGCTGCTGCACCTCATTGACTTAGAAACACATTGCCATTCCTTCCTCATTATTAGATCTCAGTTCTATAACTTCCTCCCCACCGGCACTGTTGTAGGTCTTTTGGCAATAAGAGTACACCAGTTCAAGAAGACCAGCTCATCACAGCTTCAATAGGACAATTTGAATGGGCAATAAATCAGACTCAGGTTTAATATCACCAGCATATGTCATGAAATTGGTTGTTTTGCAGCAGCAGTACATTGCAATATATAATAATAAAAAATAATAATAAAGGTATAAATTGCAATAAGAAATATTTATTAAAATAAATAGATCAAATAAATAATGCAAAAAGAGATCAAAAAGCAGTGAGGTAGTGTGTATGGGTTTATCAGGAGTGCTGTGCATGCAGGGCCCTTTGTATTATTAAGGATCCCACCCATCCATCCAGCATCCTCTTTAACTTTCTACCATCAGGCAGGAGACTACGATGCATAAAAACAAGAATGGTCAGGATGAGAAACTTTTTCTTTCCCCAGGCCATCAGGCTTCTGAACTCCCTGCCTCATTGTATTGAAAGTGTCACTGATTAATCTGTTCTGTACCTTGCAATATCTAATATTAATATACTTTAGTTTATTTATCTGTGATTCATCTGTAGATTTTATCGTTAGCTTCTTAAGTTATTATGTGTTATGTGTATTATGTGTACTATTATGCTTTACACCCTGGTTTGGAGAAACGTTTTATTTCTGTATACATTACTTGGTTATATACATGTATATAATTAACTGACAATAAACTTGACTTGACTCGACTTATTGTCCATTCAGAAATCTGATGGCAGAGAGGAAGAGCTGTTCCTGAAACACCGAGTGTGTGCCTTCAGTCTTCTGTACCTTCTTGATGGTTGCAATGAGAAGAAGGCAGGTCCTGGGCGGTAGGAGTCCTAAGTGATAGATGCCGCCTTTTTGAGCCATTGCCTTTTGAAGGTATCCTGGATGCGAGGGAGGCTAGTGCCCACGATGGAGTTGGCTGAGTTTCCAAGCTTCTGTAGCTTTTCCTGATCCTGTCAGGTGGACCCTGCAAACCAGCCGGTGATGCAACCAGTTAGAATGCTCTCCACAGTAAATCTGTAGAAATTTGTAAGAGTCTTTGGTGACATACTAAATCTCCTCAAACTTCTAATGAAATATTGCCGCTGTTTGCGCCTTCTTTGTAATTGCATCGATCTGTTGGGCTTTCAGAATGCTGCCTTTGCCATTGATGTCCACTCCAGAAAAATTAATAAAGAAATTTAACAGAATGACTAATGTCATTATACCAGGAAAAGAAGAAGAGAAGCAAATGATAATATTATAGCCAGAAGATATCTGTGAAAGTGTGTTATAAATAACACAGTAATAATTTACTGTATATCATATATAATAGCCCAAGGCCATGTAAAGTAATATTAAAATGATTAACTTTTTGACATGTATTGAGAAAATCCATAACAAATGCCACTTGGCTGACTGCAGGATGTGTGGAGCTCAAAACGGCTTCCATATTTTACTCATCATAGCTCCAGCACTTCAGCAGTAGCTATACAGAGGCTGCAGTTTATGAAGTTAACTTAATCCTTTATATACATAATTCAAACTACATTGTAGAGGAAATCTGCAATGGTCTTTACCTCAAAATGATGTCGATTGAGGATGAGCCAAATGGAAAGTTGAAGAACTAGCGATTTCTATTAAGCAATATTTTGCAACTGTGCCAAGTAGATTCACTGCAGAACAAGTGACTAACCAACTTGTGGATTACCAATTTAATTTTTTCACCATCAGTAATGTATCTTGCATTTCCTGCCTAGTGGCATAAAAGGAGGCCATTAAGCCTGTTGAGTATGGTTGTTTCAGACTAATCCAATCAAACCTTTCCCCTCAATTATTTATCTGTAATCTTTTTTTTCTCTCTTTCCATCTCCTCTCTTATTTTTAAAATATTCCTTCACCGTTAAGGTAATTTACAGTAGCTACAGTTTCCTATAGGAACCTGTTCAGACACAAGGAAAACCTGCGAACTTCACACGGACAGAAATGGAGGCTGTTGTGGTTTGTACTGTAGCTTTTCTTCATCTGAAGATGTGGCAGGAATGCTGCAAGCTCTGAGATGTACATAAATGAGCATTTGTGGAGGTTAACTGTAACTGCTTGAAGCTTGTGTTCATTAATAACTGAAGCATAATGAAAAATGCTTTCATGCCATCAGCACCAGGAAACTTTAACTGAACATTTTAACTTCACTTTTTTAAATATGTTGTGATTCTGAAGAAAGAAAGTTTCACTTCTGGAAATGAAGGTTTACAGTCGTTATGGCTATAGCAAACCAGTGAAACGTCATTAGTTATTGCTGTGGTGTATTCTGAACCTTGGTACTTTCAAATCTCTTAGTATCTTTCCTTTCAGTTAGTCCTGACGAAGGGTCTCGGCCCGAAACGTTGGAAGTGCTTCTCCTTATAGATGCTGCTTGGCCTGCTGTGTTCCACCAGCATTTTGTGTGTGTTGTTTGAATTTCCAGCATCTGCAGATTTCCTTGTGTTTGATCTCTGTTTCTATGTTTTTGTAGCTGGAGATTTAGGCTCCATTAACAAAAGAAAAATCTTGGGATTTAATTAATTGACTTATCAAAATCAATAACTACTTCTATACCACATTGTACTTGGGTGCATGTTGGTGTCTTTTTTGCCACAAGGTACACTCAGTGGCCACTTTATTAGGTACATCAGGTTCATATTCTTTTGCTGTTGTAGTCCAAACACTTCAAGGTTCGACATGTTGTTCGTTCAGAGATGTTGTCCTGCACCCCACTGTTGTAATACGTGGTTATTACAGTTACTGTCGCCTTCCTGTCGGCCTGAACCAATCTGGCCATTCTTGTCTGACCTCTCTCTTTAACGAGGTGTTTTTGCCCACAGGACTGCCGCTCACTGGATGTTTTTGTTTATTGACCATTCTCTGTAAACTCTGGAGACTGTTGTGCATGAAAATTTCAGGAGATCTGCAGTTTATGAGAGCTCAACGGCCTGTCTGGCACCAACAATAATTCCACTGACAAAGTTACTTAGGTCACATTTCTTCCCCATTTGGTGTGAACAACTGAAGCCCTTGTACATGTTTGCTTTCCTGTATGTATTAAGTTGGTGTCACATGATTGGCTGATCAGACATTTGTGTTAATGAGCAGCTGTAAAGCTGTACCTAATAAAGTGGCCACTAATTGTTTATTGTATACTTTTGCAAACTTCAGGTGCCTGAGGAATTATATATGAAAAGGGTTCTGATGAGGTGTATTATTCAGTGCCAAGAAGGTTGTTTTTGAGAAATTGCATTTTGGAATTGTCATTGTTACAGATGAACAATTTCTAGACGGGTTTATTGATAGAAAATTGTCTTTAGAAGCCCAAATTGCACATTCAACAACAATGTGAATGGGTTTTGATCTTGAGATGTGGTATCACTTGCAAAACTGTGATATATTCCCATTGTTGGAGGAACAACACCTTATATACCGGCATAAACTGTTTCGTTGAACACCTGTGCTCTGTCCACCAGAGAAAGCAGGATCTCCCAGTGGCCACACATTTTAATTCCACGTCCCATTCCCATTCTGATATGTCTTTCCATGGCCTCCTCTACTGTCAAGATGAAGCCACACTCAGGTTGGAGGAACAACACCTTATATACCGGCTGGGTAGCCTCCAACCTGATGGCATGAACATTGACTTCTCTAACTTCTGTTAATGCCCCTCCTCCCCTTCCTACCCCATCCCTGACATATTTAGTTGTTTCTTTCTTTCTCTCTCTCTCTGCCCATCACCCTGCCTGTTCTCCATCTCTTTCTGGGCTCCCCCCCTCCCCCTTTCTTTCTTCCGAGGCCTCCCGTCCCATGATCCTTTCCCTCCTCCAGCTCTGTATCACTTCCGTCAATCACCTTTCCAGCTCTTAGCTTCATCCCACCCCCTCTGGTCTTCTCCTATCATTTCGCATTTCCCCCTCCCCCCACTACTTTCAAATCTCTTACTATCTCTCCTTTCAGTTAGTCCTGACGAAGGGTCTCGGCCCAAAATGTTGACTGTGCTTCTCCCTATAGCTGCTGCCTAGCCTGCTGCGTTCCACCAGCATTTTGTGTGTGTTGCTTGAATTTCCAGCATCTGCAGGTTTCCTCGTGTTTGACATATTCCCATTCATAATTTTAACGGAGTAGATTGCTGTGGTATGTAAAGAGGTAAATTTGCCAATTTGGGATTAACTGGACGTAGGATATTTCCTTCCACAGGGAAACGTAGTGAACAAATTTTACTCACTTTTACTGGTGATACCTGAGTTATCCTAACTTGGTGTTAATCACTTGCTAAGCTACATTTGCATTAGTGTGCTTTCTGTTCCTTCTTCCTCAAAAGGGGCTTTGATATTTCAGTGTTGCAGCACAGATGATTCTAGTTTCCAGAACTGTTGTCCAGGGTGTGAAATTGACAAAGCTGTGCTTACTTTCATTCAAGGAATGAAAATTGAGAAATGATACCATCCTTGCCTTTAAAATGCCAAGAGGCAAAGATAATATAGATGCAAACTGACTAATTAATTTGCCAGTAAGAACAGTACTTGCAGGAATGACCATAAAATTAATTGGCCTCTAGTGAGAACAGCCTTTAAAATAAATAATTCCCCTAAATCAGTAGGCAAAAGAATAGACAAATGTGAAGCCAGTTGATGTTATTTTACTCGATCGTTCCAATTAATTGTGCAGAAGCAAGATTGAAGGTCACAAAAATGAATAAAGTTTAACAAACTTGATAAAGTATCATGATTTCCTGACCTGCTGACTTCCAACATGTCAACAAAGAAAGCTATGCACAAAGAGAAAGATTCCAAGATTAGCTGGAATTTTCCTTGATAAGCTTTCTGGGTAAAGGATATTCACAGTGGACTCTGCAAATGAGCTGTGGAAGAAACAGAATTAATGTATAAAAGATGTTTCATATTTTCAAGTTTCTTGTGTATTTATTAACATTTTTGAAGTGGAGTTTGTGGATATTGTGAATCTTTCTTGCGAGTAGAACAATCTGAGAAATAATTGACAACACACACAAAATGCTGGTAGAACACAGCATTTAGAACACAAGATAGTAAGAGATTTCCTTTCGGTTAGTCCTGACGAAGGGTCTCGACCCGAAACATCGACAGTGCTTCTCCCTATCGATGCTGCCTGGCCTGCTGTGTTCTACCAGCATTTTGTGTTTGTTGTTGTTTGAATTTCCAGCATCTGCAGATTTCCTCGTGTTTGCTGAGTAGTAATTGAAATGGTTTATCTATATCTTTCGCAACACCCCTTTCTTTCAATGTTTTTAGCAACCCTATCCATATCTGAGGCATTTTTAGCCTTCTGTTTGCTGTGAAGTTGCATTTGTTTTATTCCAGAAAACAATAATTTAAAAATCTGATATTAAGATTGTGAAGTGAGGAAAGATATATTGGAGCATTACAACATCTGGTCTCTTGCATCTCCAAGGTATTTTGGTGAGTGGGACGAAAGAAGCATTTAAACAAATTAAGTTATTCCTCCACCAGCACTCCAGTGTTGTTACCTGCGTCTCCATCTGTAACACAGTCATATTCCTGTCTGCTCTAGTAACATCAGAACAAAAATTTAGACTGACATTTTATTGCAGAACTGAGAGAGTATTGCATAGTTGGGGAAGCTGCCTTTAGAACGCAGAATGAAAACAGTACAGCATATGAACAGGCCCTTTGGTTCATAATGTTGTCCTGAATCAATTAAATTATTAATCAAATGGCCAATTTATCTAGCCTCTCTGCCTATACAATGTCCATATCCTTCCATTTTCCTCACATTAATGCGCATAACTAAACATCTCTTAAAAGTCTTGAATTTATCTGCCACCACCACAGCCAGTTCATTCTAGGCCTCTCACATCTCCTTTGAAAATACTCCCCCTCACCTTAAATGCATGCCCTCTGGTATTAGACATTTCACCTCTGGGGGAAAAAAGATATTCTTTGTCTACTCTATCTATGCCTCTCATAATCTTATAAACCTGTCACATCTCCCCTCAGCCTCTGACGCTCCAGAGAAAGCAACCCAAGTTTGTCCAACCTCTCAGAGAATTAAATCAGGACTATTGTGTCAGGTGGATGCAAAAGGTTGCTGAGTCATTATTTCAGAGAGTGAGGAGACTGCTGTTTCTTTGTTAGAGGAGAATAACAACATGACGCACACTGAAGGTTGGAGGAGCAACATCTCATATTGTGTCAGGGTAGTCTCCAACCTGAGGGTATACACATCGATTTCTCTAAAAAAATATATAATTTTCCCCCGACCCCCTTCTCTCTTTGATCCATTCCCCTTTCTAGCTCTCTTCTTACCCCTTCTTTTCTACTCACTTCCCTCTGGTGTCTATCCTCCATCTCATTCTCCCATGGTACGTTGCCCTCTTCAGCCCTTTACCTCTTCCACCTATTCCGCCCCCCCCTCCGCTTCTTATTTCATCTTGCAATTCCCCACCCATGACCTTTCCCCCTCACTTGGTTCCATCTATCATCTGGCAGATTGTACTTCTTTCCCTCCCCAACCCTCATCTCCTTATTTTGGTTTCTTCCCCTTTCTTTTCCAGTTCTGGTGAAGGGTCTCAGCCCAAAATGTTTTCCATAAATGCTGCTTGGCTTGCTGAGTTCCTCCAGCATTTTATCTGGATTCCTCAAGATTTCCAGCATCTGCAGAACCTCTTGTGTTTAAAAATGTTTTGAATTCTTCCCATAGTTCCTCTTTAAATGCTGAATATACAAGAAGATAGCATTGCAGAGATCTGTATATTATTGTTGAGTTGCTGATGTTGGAGTGTCAATAATAAATCATTGAATTGCAGTGAAAGCAAGTTCAGTAATGAAGCTTTCCCTAGTTCCGCAAGGAGTACTTTAATAATCAGACTGTGGTTTTCAGGTGTCCTTCTAAAAACATAAGATACCATATTGCACCATGATAAACCTGCAGTGTTAAATACCACAGTTGAATATACTCTGCAAGTCATATTACTTTAATTAAAATTGTTTTTGTAACCAATGCTTTCACAGTATAAATGAAACAAAATGACTGGAGCAACAGAATTAACTGCAGATTTTCTCTGTATCTATAAAATATATAAACTAAACTTCCTGTGGCTCAAGGACTTTCATTCCTTGTGATTTTCTTTCCTTTTGTTTCACAATTCTTTCTGTAGTTCCAATAGTTCCATTTAATAGCAGAGAATGCATACAATATACAACCAGAAATTCTTGCTCTTCATAGACACCCATGAAAGCAGAGGAGTGGCAATAAAAACATTAGAACCCAAAGCCCCCCCTCCCCATGCACAAGCAGCAGCAAAGCATCAACCCTCCCCCTCCCCACGTATTTCAGCAAAAAGCATCAGCACCCACCAAGCACCAGTAGCAAAGCCCCCAAGAGAAATCATAACTTGCAGTACAACAAAAACTAATTGTCCACCCAACAATTTGACATGCCACAGTCTCTCTCCTCCCCCTCCCCACCTGTCTGCTCTCTCTCTCCCCCTCCCCCACCTCTCTCTCCCCTCGTCTCTCCTCCCTCTCTCCCCCTCCTGTCCTCTCTCTGCTCTCTTTCTCCTCTGTTTCCTCTCTCTCCTCTCCTCTTTCTCCCCTCTCTCCCTCCTCTCTCTATCTCTCTCTTTCTCTTCTCCCCCCCCCCCCCCAGCCCATTAGAAGTTGAAGAGAAGAGTCACAGAACGAGAGGGGGAACCAAAAAAAAACAATGGTCTTTCACTTTTCTGCTCAGTTAGTTTTGCAGTATTTGATTAATGTTTTTGATGTGATGATTGTTATTATTTCTCAAGACTCTTGTCTATTCTCTCCTCCAGATGTCGCAGAATTTCTCTGCATGGATCTCACCAAAGTTCTGTTGCTCAAACTTTCAGTTTCTTTTCAATGTGGCTCAAAATTGAACCCCCCTGAATCAATGAAAGTTATCTGCAAATGATCTAACTTGGAGAAGCTACTGTATAGGAATACTTGCATGGAAATGGCATTGCCACGGTTTTATGATTTCAAAACCAGCAGTTTGGATCACGTTCAATCCTATGGTAAATGGAGATGAGTGATTTAACACTAATTGAGAAAGGGAAGGCTTTGCAAACAATTCCACAGATAATGCTGGTGCAATCCAGCCTTTCAGCACACCAGACTAGGATAAAGCATTTGTAACTATTTTTGGTCAGTTGTGTAAAGTGAATGTGTTATGTTTTGTAACTCTAGAAACTAATCGAAAGCAAAACATGGGAGTTGGGAAACAGGTCTACTTCTTTATTGATGTGGTGATGTAATGGAGTGTGCCATTATTATAACCCATAATGAATTATGTAAACAACCAAAGAATGCTTATTCAAACAATTTATTTGCAATATTACACAAATATCTCTGAAATATTAAGAGCACTACACTCCTCCCTGCTTATACACAGTGTTCCACATAATACAACTACTATTTAGGTCTAAAGATTTATTCGCTGTGGAGGATTTCTTATTCTTGTGGGATAATGTCTTTTCTGACAAGAAGGTCACTCTGTTTGGCAGGTGAAACTAATGGTTTTGAAACAATCTCTTGTTCTGGGGCATTCTCTGTGCTCTGAGCCCATAATTTTCTAATCTTTTTAACGCTCTTTTGAGATGTTGGAGATGTTCCTTGTCATCCTCACCAGTTACTATGATGTCATCCAGGTAACACTGAGTGCCTGGGCAGCCTTGCAGCACCTTGTGCATGGATTCTGCCAGAGTGAGGGGCAGATGCTACTCCAAAAATAAACCTATTATAGAGATAAAACCCTTTGTGAGTGTCTGTGGTGAGAAACACCTTGGACTGTTCTTCCATCTCCATCTGTAGGTAGGCCTCAGTTAAGTCCACTTTGCTGAATTGTTTCCCTCCAAAGTTCAAAGTAAAATTTATGATCAGAGTACATACCATTGTTGTGTTCTTTATAAGTACCGTGGGTTTCTAATAACAAAACATATTCTGGAAGAATAGAAATAGAACTTATATTTAACAGCAACTATGTTTTAGCACTGCCACGCTTCTAGATCCTTCTGTCATTTCTGCGTATGCTCAGAACTCTGTCCAATCACATTCTGGCACATGGCACATGATATCATCACATCTTCCTTAAAAAGAAAAACAATTAGCAACATAAAAAAAAACACAAATGCATAGTTTAACATGTCTCTATCAGTCTCTCTGGGTGTTTACTAACACAAGTAGACTTTCTAAGTGGTTCACACAGTTCTTGTGTTTCATTGTTAATTTCATGGTTTGTCTGGTCTGGATCAGTTAATGGAAACTCTGAGTTGGCACTTCCTTGAGGTATTTGCAAAGAAATTGCAATTCATTCATTAACTGTGTAATCTCTTTTTTATGCTGAGACTTCATTTCAATAAAACTTCACAATTCCTTCACTTGTGCTTTCACTTCTTAAATTGGATCCTGATTCTTGTCACTCTTTGGCTTCAGATCAGTTTTGTACTGGACCGGCAAGTTTGGTTTTGGCTTTAATGCATTAAACTCAGATTCTGCAAGAACATTTACTTGCACTCCAGTATCAAGTTTAAACTGAATATTGTTTTGGTTCACTTGCAATGGCATTGTCTGTCATTCTTACTTTGTTTTCACAAAGAACATCAATATAAAATTCCTCACGTTCATTTTCAAGCACTGCATTTACGTATTTTATTTCCTTTGTACTTCTGCAACATTGTGAAAAATGATTACTCTTACTGTAGTCGTTGCACATTTTTCCATACACTGGGCAATTTTTAGGTCAGTGCTCCTGCCCACAGCGATCACAAAACTTTTTTCTTTCAAATGACGTCTTGCTCTCTGTCAGTTTCGTTGTCACCTCATTATTTTTTCTAATAGGCTCGCGCTTTGAAGTGTCTGCGCAGCTCTCAATAAAAAGCTCTTTAGCCTGCGACGTCATGGATTCTGAAGCTTTGCAGGGAATCAAAACTTTTTCCAAATCCACATCTGGTTCTCTTAAGCGTCTTTCTGTCAGAGCATTATCCAGAATGCAACAAACAGTTCCGTCTTTAATCAGAGAGTCCATCAGTTCTGCAAACTCGCATGGTTTACTGTGGTTTCTCAATTCCGTAACAAATTGATCAATCGTTTGACCAGCTCTCTATCAACAGGCAAAGATTTTGTACCTCTCATACGTCACATTGCGCTTCGGTATACAAAACGCTGTAAATTTGTCCATAATCGTTTTTAGATTCAAATTCTCTCCATTCTCAAAAGTAAAATGGTTATATACCTCAATTGCATCGTCCCCTATTATGTAGAGTAGAATCATAGCTTTCGTTTTTTCTGATTTTTTTTATCTGTTCCGATCGCCAATAAATAAATTTCAAAACATTGTTTGAATCTTCTCCAGGTTTCAGTTACGTTCCCAGTCAGCTGAAGTGTTTTCTGAGGTTGCAACCCTTCCATTTTTAAAGCTGTTAGCAAACACTAAAAATGTCTGCGCTCTTTTTCTTTGATTATCTTCGATTCTCCCGTTTCCGTATTCCTCTAGACCGACTTCTGACACCATATTGTGTTCTTTACATGTACTGTGTGTTTCTAATAACAAAATGTATTCTGGAAGAATAGAACTAGAACTTTTATTTAACAGCAAACAGCAACCACGTTTTAATACTGCCACGCTTCTAGATCATTCTGTCATTTCTGTGCATGCTCAGAACTCTGTCCAATCACGTTCTGACACGTGACACATGATATCACTATGTTAGCACATACAACCCTGAGATTCTTTTCCTGTGGGCATACTTAGTAAATCTATAAAACAGTAACTGTAAACTGCGAACATCAGGAACTGTTAGCTGTGAACAAACAGTGCAAATGCAGATATAAACAAAAAGCAATAAATAACGAGCATGAAATAACAATTTAAGAGTCTTTAAATGAGTGTAGCTATCCCCTTTTGTCCAAGAGCCTGATGGTTGAGGGTTCTCTTAAAGCTGGTGCTGCAAGTCCTGAGGCTCTTGTACCTTCTACCTGATGGCAGTATGCGAGAAAAGAGCATGGCTTGTGTGGTGAGGATGTTTGATAATGGATCCTGCTTTTCTACGGCAACGTTTCATGTAGATGTGCTCAATGTTTGGAAGGGTTTTACCCGTGATTTACTGAGCCAAATTCACTACCTTTTGTAGGATTTTCCACTCATTGGTGATCCCATACCAGGCCATAATCCAGCCAGTCAGCACACATCTATAGAAGTTTGCCAAGGATTTCGATGACACGCCGAGTCTCTGCAGACTCCCGAGGACGGAGAGGCACTGTCATGCTTTCTTCACAATAGTATGTATATGATGGGTCCAGGACAGGTCCACTGAGATAGTGACAGCCAGGAATTTGAAGTTGCTGATCCCTTGATGATTACTGGCTTATGGACCTCTGGTTTCCCTCTCCTGAAGTCTACAATCAGATCCTTGGTCTTATTGAGATTGAGTGAGAGGTTGTTGTCATTACAGCACTTCGCCAAGTTTTCAATCTCCCTCTTGTATGCTGAATCATTACCACCTTTGATACAGCTCTCAACAGTGGTGTCATCAGCAAATTTATAAAGGGTGTTGGAGCTGTACTTAGTCATAGGTGTAAAGTGAGTAGAGCAGGAGCTAAGTACACATCCCTGTGGTGTTCCTGGGCTGATAGAGATTGTGCAGGAGATGTTTTTGCCAATCTGAACCAACTGGGGTCTACAAGTGAAGAAATCCACGTTACACATGGCCCAGGTCTAGGAGTCTACTGATTAGTTTTTGTGGACAATGGTGTTAAATGCTGA
Organism: Hypanus sabinus; assembly: GCF_030144855.1. Lineage (NCBI taxonomy): Eukaryota > Metazoa > Chordata > Chondrichthyes > Myliobatiformes > Dasyatidae > Hypanus > Hypanus sabinus. Next base: position 42,514,607 of record NC_082718.1, read on the forward strand.
GCTGTAATCAATAAAGAGCATCCTGATGAATGCATATTTGCTGTTCAGATGTTCCAGGGTTGTGTGAAGAGCCAGCGAGATAGCATCTGCTGTAGACCTGTTGCTTCAGTAGGCAAGTTGGAGCAGATCCAAATTGCCACACAGACAGGAGCTGCTATACTTCAACACCAGTCTCTTGAAACATTTCATCACTGTGAATGTAAGTGCCGCTGGTTCACAAGGATATCCTCTATCCTTGACAGAGGGTATTGATCTACTTACAGTACAGGGTTAATGGTGACCTTATAATCACCACAGATCATGACAAAATTATCTACTGGGACTACTAACATTGCCCATGGGCTCCACTCAATCTTGGAAAGAATTCTTTCAGCCTCCGTGCAAACTAGTTCACTGGCTACTTTCTCATGGATGGTATAAGGAACCAGATGGGCTTTGTAAAATTTGGTTGTGGCATTTTCATTAAACACCATTTTATCCTCGATATCTTTGAGTTTTCCAGTGCCATCACTGAACACTGCTGTGGCATCATCCAGTACCTTTTTATTTTGCTTTTAGTTGACTCTGTTGCATGCAAGTTATGGATGGATCTCCAATGAGGTTGTAGCTGTCCCAGCCAGTCATGGCATCACAATGTTGGCCTTCCTGCTTTTACCATATTCAAGCCCAGTGTGGCTTGTTGGTTGTTGTATATCAGTGTTACGTATGTCATTCTCAGAGAAGTTATCTTTTTTCGAGTATAAATTCTTAGTTGGATATCTGCAGGCTTCAGTTCAGTATCTTTGAAATGCCATTCAAGCTCATTTTGTGGAATGACTGAAAAGGCCAATTGCATTTTAATTAATTTGCCATTCACTTCCGGTGTAAGCCATATTGCTTGTCTAATGTTACTTTTCTCATTGTAAATCTCAAAGCCACTCAGTCCTGTGTCACTCTCATCATTATGACTTTTCAACAACAACGTGCATATTAGTCCTCTTTTTGAAACTGCAACTTGAGTTTTTATCTGTTTCTGTTCACTGTGCAGTCCACTTATTCTTGTCTGCTTGACATGCTCCTTGTATGTGTCCTACTTTGTTGCATTTTCTGTATGTCTTGCCTTTAAACCTGCATTGGGCTGCTGTATGTGAGCCTCTATAACAGTGGTAACACAATTTGTTGGGCCAGACAGGTTTCTGTTTCATCATCATCGTTATGCACCTTGTCATATGATATGGGCGATCATAGTCTATGACCATGATTGTTCTTGGCAAATTTTGCTACAGAAGTGGTTTGCCGTTGTCTTCTGGGCAAAGTCTTTACAAAACGGGTGACCCCTATCATTACCAATACTCTTCAGAGATTGTCTGCCTGGCATCAGTGGTCACATAACCCAGACTTGTGATATGCACCAGCTGCTCAAATGACCATCCACCACCTGCTCCCATGGCTTCACGTGACCCTGATTTGGGGGGGGGGCGTCTAAGCAGGTGGAACTCCTTGTCTAAGGAGGGATGGAGCGCCTTACATCTCTCCATCCCACCACCTAAGGTGTCTGTTTAGATGTCATTACACCACCACAGGAGAGATCACTCAGTTTGTGGAGTCTGACAAGAAAGCATTCAAAAACAGTTCATAAGAGAAGCACAACTCACCTTTAAAAGAGCAGTTCAAATCTCTGTATCAATGGAAACAGCAAACAGGCACAATTGAGTGTGAAAAAATTGTAGCGTGGATTTTTTTCTGTTTAGACATTGCAGTACTATTTATCACTATTTATGAACTCATGGCTATACATGTTGTTTGTTAATTTCGTTAATTTTTTGTCTTAAAACTCAAACCGCCTCTCTGTCCCCTTTTGAAGAAACATGAGCTGTGTTTCTTTGAAAATTTGAATGTCTCTCTCCCCTTGTGAAGCCAAAAACATGCTGTGCTTCAAATGGTAGGTAGTCATCTTGGATTCACTTCAAAGCTTTCTCATTGCCACTGTTATGTTTGTATCCCCAGAAACTAATTTGAAAGTATAACACAGGACCTGGGAAATTCATCTAATTAGTCTTACTTCTTTAGTGATGGGTCCCCTTATGATGTGGTGGGGTAATGACGTATGCCATTAACATACTTTTACATATAACCGGTAAGCAAACAATGAGTGCTTAATCAAACAATGTATATACACTATTACTCAAAATAGTAAATAGACTACAGAATGATGCACCTCAACCTCTTTCAGGGAGAGGTTCCATGTATCGCTGAAGCCAGTCTTTAGTCAATTTGAATAATTCCACATGGTTACTTTTAGCAGCAAAAGCTTTGACTCCAGCTGTTTTCCAGTCATTGTGCTGGAGATTTGTTCTACAGGGCTCACCACCTGTATATTTGGGTGGTTCCAGTGCCGTTCCAGTAGTGGCTCCCCTGGCAGTGTGGAAAATTTGCCTGGTGAATTGCTTAAAAAAACTGGGAAAGTCATTTCACCAAATCACTGCCTCGTCATGCCACACTGATCAGCAAATTATTAGAAGGTGTTGGCAAAGTTGCTATGAATGAGTTTAATCTTTGGATTGTGGGAAGAAACTGGAGAACCTGGAGAAAATACACGCATTCCACAGGGGTGACATACAGAGACTCCTTAAAGAAGATGCTGGGATTGAACTCTGATTCTGACGCCACGAGGCGTAATTGCATCTTGTTTACTGTTACGCTATCATAGGATAATTCATGCAATAGAACACCTGGACCCCTCTTGGCTCTGCTCATTTGTCGCTTCTGCCATGTAGATAATTAGCTGCACAAACTCACACCTCCGCACATAATACTCCATTTGCCAGGTTTTCACCCAGTCACTCCATCTGTGTATCCCACTGCCGAAGCAGAGCAAGCAGGACAATAGGACATTTGGATTGACAAATTGTGACAGACAACTTGCATGGGAGGCCAACAAAAGATTGGTCAGAATGGGAGGGGATTGGAGAATTAAACTTACATGTGACCTGAAGCTCAAAGGCACGTTTATGGTCTGAACAGAAATATTCTGCAGGCTGCCACCTGATCAGTGATTGGTTTCCCTGATGTAGAGAATGTGAAACCATAATCTGAACACTGAATGCAGTGTGTGAGAAGAGAGAGTGAAGTGCTACTTCATCTGGAAAGACTGCTTACTTACTTACTAGCCATTACACTGCTGGTGTTTAGGTAGCAACGAAAGTCCTCCATCTCTGGTGGTGTTCAAGGCTTCCTTTATTCACTATTGTCAGTCATGCAAGACCTGGGTGGAGACTCGGGAATACTGTCGCAATCAGATGCAGAAGGATTCTTTATTGCTGTTGCTGTAACAGTTTTGTTTGACAAGTCAGGGTTGCTAGGTCTGAGCTGAACCCCTGAACCTGGAGGACTGGTGGGCCACTCCTAGTCTGGCCTCTTCCCTTTGACCTGCTTGGCATGGGTAACCCTGCCAAGAGCCAAAGCTTTAAGCCCTGAATCCAGCCATCAGAATTCTTCAGGTCATTGAATCATGCAAGTCTTAACAAGATTTTGGTCCTCTTGGAGGGAAAGACAAGCTTAGGTCGTTGAATACATGCTGTCCCTGGGTTATGGATGCCCATAAGTCCAAATAAACTCCCATAATGTTAGTTCACTCAAAAGTCTGTTATAGGTACAGTATACATATTCTTACGAATAGTAGAAGGAGTTTCCTCTTCCCTCCACCTATAGTAATAGTTTTTACTTATGTGTTATTTATTGATGCTATTTATTACTTTACTGAGGAGGTATAGTTCCAAATGATTTTTGACTATTTTTCAATTTACGGACAAAATCATCTTATAGGCATGTGTCAAAACAGAATCCATTTGTTACCCGGACACAAGGGAAAAGGTTGTACATGAGCAGGTATTTCACTGTCTGCAGTTCAGTGGGAAAGTGCAAAGGGAGTATTTGGTCGAGAAGTAAAAAGCAAGTCAGAAGTTTGATAGGTATTGAGTAGGGAAGATGTGCCTGATGGTTGAGTCTTGTTGCAGGCAGCGAAAGTCAGGGAGATTGATTCCTGAATGTTCAAATTGATGCGGTGCAGTTTGAGAATAAAGGATGTTTCAAGTGCAGAAAATATAAACAACTGGAAAATTGAATACTTTCACAAAAAAACACAACCAAACCAAAATGCTGGAATAACTCAGCAGGTCAGGCAGCATCTATGGAAATGAACAAACAGTCGATGTTTCGGCCCGAGGCTCTTCATTTATTGTTTAAGCTCTGTCTTATTTTGTGATGCATTCATTCAACCAGCCAACAGAATAATTCTTAGATATTGCCCTTATCCATTTATTGACTTTGTCAGTACCGAGTTTAGAAAGTCATTAGATATTTGATTGTTCAAATTTATTTTTCAGGATTGAATACCGAGAAGTTTAGAAAAAACTAATCATGTCATTTGAGACTAGTATTTAACAAAGATTGCTGTCTAATCTATTACAGTTCAGCAGCTGTTTTTTAAGAATAGAAGACACTGTAGAAATGTTCTGCTCTGATCCCATGCGACTGTTTCCAGAGGCACTGAAATGGAAACAAGTTGGGTGGTTCAGGTACTGCAGATGATATTAATATTCCAGTAAAAGATCCTCTGTATTAGAAAACACATGCTCATTAGCAAATTAAAGAATAAAACAAAGTATAAAGAGTAATATTGTCTAACATAAGTGTACACACGGGTTAGCGATGTCACCTTTTGACATTTTATTGTTAGATTTATGGTGGTTTCATAATAATAGAGGGAAAGGATTTTGTTTTAATCTTGAACTCTGCACAAGAATAGAGTCCAGGAGTTCCAAGAAACATTTAGCTGTGGGAATAGGAGTTTGGAAACCAAATAGCATTTACATTTTGGCATTTAAAGTGGAAAGTGATGCCCTGGAGAAATGATCATATGATCTGGCAGAGCTGAACAGATAAAATTGATGTGAGTTTGTTCATGACGGAACTAAATAGAGGAACACCTTCCAAAAGCCACTTTGTCAGATCTGGTTGCTATTACATGCATAGTTTCATAATATTTATCTAATTTCCACTGAATGCTGAATGAGAAATTGAGGGTGCCACGGTAGTGTAGCAGTTAGCACGACCCTATTACAGCTCAGAACTTTGGAGTTCAGAGTTCAATCCCAGCATCCTCTGTAAGGAAAGTTTGTATGTTCTTCCCTGTGCATGTGGGTTTCCATGAGGTGCTCCAGATTCCTTCCACAGTCCAAAGACATACTGGTTAATAGGCTAATTGGTCATTGTAAATTGTCCTGGATTGGGCTCGGTTTGTATCGTCAGGTTGTTGGGTGGTGTGGCTTGGTTGATCTGAAGGGTCTGTTCCACTCTTTATCTCTAAATTTAAAAAAAAGAAATAGAATCAAAGCATACATTTAAAAACTTTAAATATCAATATGGAATACTGTAAGTCACATCTGGTTTCAGCAATTCTGCTTTACCTTCTGGTAACCTTATATAATGTGATTAGATGGCAATCAATGCCACTTCTATTTGATTTAAAAATACTTTATGGGCTCAGTATTATTGCAGGTTGTATTGTGTGTGGGATTGAATTTAATAAATGATTGTAACATTACTTCAGCCTTTATTTTTGTATTCTCTTTCAGCATTTGGCGGGGGCCCAACGTAAACTGTACAGATACCTGTGGTTACACAGCCTTGCATCATGCAGCTCTGAACGGACACAAGTAAGTGATGGAAAATGCACTTTTTAAAATGACAGTAATGGACCTAAATAAACACGATAGAATATTTCTGTGACTTTTCTCCTCTTAAAATAAAAGATGGGCTTCTTCCTCACAGCCTTGTGAACATACCGTACATCACAACATAGAAAATATATTTCTGTTCTTGGTCAGCTGGCCTGGGTGTATTCTTGAGTTAGTAACTCATCACCAATGAAGTACTCGTGCAAACTGAGTCGCAGTATTAGATCAAAAACCCCAATGTACTGTACCCCTAAATTATTTTTAAAAGAATCAGGTTTAATATCACCCACATATGTTGTGAAATTTGTTGACTTTACAGCAGCAGTACAGTGCAATACATAATAATCAAAAAAAGATGTGAATTACAGTAAGTATGTGTGTGTAAATATAAAATAGTTAAATATGTAATACAAAAAAAAAAGTAGTAGTAGTTCATGGTTTGTATTGAGAGCAAAAGAGAAAGCACAAAACCATCGTAATGATATATTCAAAGATAACCAATTGCACCTTTTTAGTTTGTAAATAGTGGCACTGAGTCCAATGGGTTGTTTGAGTTTGAGGAAAAATTCCCTCGGGAAGAGTCACTGGAACAAACCCAGATTAATTTAAAGGCAGTGCAAAGTCAGTATATTAAAATGATGGATCGAGTTCATCACTAAGAATGTGTATAAAAGGAGGTATTATTTATCAGCTCTAACTAATTTTCCTCTTTAAAGATTTAAAAAGAAATTTCTGCTGACTTATGTACAAATGACTTGCTTGTTCTCCGAGTCGTTTGATTTGGCTTAATCTTCATATAAGCCAGGGAAATGCAATTGAAAATGATTGTAGTTTTATCTTCTATACTTGGATATCTGGGTAAATGAGACTTAATGTTCAAAGTAAATTTATTATCGAAGTACACATGTCACCATGTACAAGCATAAGATTCATTGTCTTGTGGACATACTGTACTCAATAAATCCACAGAATAATAACCAGAACAGAATCAGTGAAAAGCCGCCCAACTTGGGTGTTCAACCAATGTGCAAACGTGTGAAAAGTGTGAAAAAATTTTTCATGAACTGTGAAAATACAAAAAGGAAGAAATAATAATCTATTGTTAAGGACCTCCATCACCCAAGACATGCCCTCTTCTCATTGATACCATTAGGGAGGAGGTACAGGAGCCTGAAGGCAATATTCAACAATTCAGGAACAGCTTTTTCCCCTCTCACATTTGATTTCTGAATGGACGTTGAACCCATGAACACTACTTCACTGCTTGTTTTTGCACTACTTATTTCATTTAACTATTTTATATATATATATGCGTATGGATATTGTGTATATATATTTACTGTGTTATGTGGCCTGCAACAATGAATATAGAATTGAGTCAGGTTTTATAAACAAACATAAACATTTATTAAACTCTGCTCAACAAAAATGAAAAGTAAACAAACGACTAACTTAACCGGAAGTTAATTGCTATACGGCAACTTAACAAACAGCCAAATTCTGGAATAGTTCTTAAAGTGGTAAATTCAAACACAGTCTTAAAGTGGTAAATTCAAAAGTCCAAGTGATTTATACAGTCAGTAAGGAGAGACTTTACTGGAACACCAATTTCTCCAAAGAAAATGACAAAACTGCTGATCACAGTCGAGAGATGCCTTGTCGAAAGGATTCACGACAAAGGAAATAAAACGGCTTAAAGGAGCTGACCTTTTGCTTGGCGAATGAGAACTGCACAAATCTTCCTGATCTTACAGGGGTTATCTCAGATGCAGGTCACTATTTCTGAACGAAGATTCAAGAAGGTCGATCGTGTATTAAACTGCTGAATGAAACCAACTTTACTCGATCCTTCGGGTTCCCGTACTTTGGTAAAGTCTTCACTTTCCAACTTGACTGTAAAGGTAAATCAAAGATGTGACAAACCAGAACAGGCAGCGATTGGTGAAACTGCCGGCACAATGGTTTTTGCTTCTTAATACAGAAAGTAGAAATTCCACTTTAACAATGAAACTGCGTCATGAGACAAATACGCAGCAAAGCTAAATAACGAAATACACCGAACTAACTGCGTCACAGCAGGGGTTTCCCCTTATATACCTGTTGGAACGTAACATCATGTGACCACACACCGGCGGGAAAATTATATCATGTGACCTTACACTGACGGGAAAATTACATCACCCCACCATCACAAGACAAATGCATCATGCTCACAAGATACTCAATTACATCATGGTCATAAGACAGAAAACAAGATACCCACAGAGTATGTAACAACTGGAATTACTTGTTTTATTATGTATTGCAATGTACTGCTGCTGCAAAACAACAAATTTCACGATATGCCGGTGATATTAAACCTGATTCTGATTCTGATAATACAGACAGACAGACATACTTTATTGATCCCGAGGGAAATTGGGTTTCGTTACAGCTGCACCAACCAAGAATAGCGTATTGGCTCAGGGTGTCTGACACTCCAAGGGAGGAGTTGCAAAGTTTGACGGCCACAGGCAGGAATGACTTCCTATGACGCTCAGTGTTGCATCTCGGTGGAATGAGTCTCTGGCTGAATATACTGCTGTGCCTAACCAGTACATTATGGAGTGGATGGGAGTCATTGTCCAAAATGGCATGCAACTTGGACAGCATCCTCTTTTCAGACACCACCGTCTGAGAGTCCAGTTCCAGCCCCACAACATCACTGGCCTTATGAATGAGTTTGTTGATTCTGTTGGTGTCTGCTACCCTCAGCCTGCTGCCCCAGCACACAACAGCAAAAATGATAGCACTGGCCACCACAGACTCATAGAGCATCCTCAGCATTGTCCAGCAGATGTTAAAGGACCTCAGTCTCCTCAGGAAATAGAGACGGCTCTGACCCTTCTTGTAGACAGCCAAAGTGTTCTTTGACCAGTCCAGTTTATTGTCAATTCTTATCCGCAGGTATTTGTAATCCTCCACCATGTCCACACTGACCCCTTGGATGGAAGCAGGGGTGACCGGTGCCTTAGCCCTCCTCAGGTCCACCACCAGCTCCTTAGTCTTTTTCACATTAAGCTGCAGATGGTTCTGCTCACACCATGTGACAAAGTTTCCCACCGTAGCCCTGTACTCAGCCTCATCTCCCTTGCTGATGCATCCAACTATGGCAGAGTCATCAGAAAACTTCTGAAGTTGGCAAGACTCTGCAGTAGTTGAAGTCCGAGGTGTAGATGGTGAAGAGAAAGGGAGACAGGACAGTCCCCTGTGGAGCCCCAGTACTGCGCACGTACTGTGGTCTGCCAGTCAGGTGATCAATAATCCATGACACCAGGGAAGCATCCACCTGCATCACTGTCAGCTTCTCACCCAGCAGAACAGGGCGGATGGTATTGAACACACTGGAGAAGTCAAAAAACATGACCCTCACAGTGCTCGCTGGATTGTCCAGGTGGGCGTAGACATGGTTCAGCAGGTAGACAATGGCATCCTCAACTCCTAGTTGGGGCTGATAGGTGAACTGGAGGGGGTCTAAGTGTAATAAATAAATCAGCAATAAATAGTGAGAACATGAGATGAAGAGTCCTCGAATGTGAGTCATTTGTGGGAACATTTCAATGACGGGCAAGTGAAGTTGAGTGAGGTTATCCCCTATGAGGCAAATGTCAATTTGAGCATTCTGCCTAATGTATTGCCACATTTAAATTAAAATGTACATGTGGGATAAAAATAGGGTCTTTATTACTCCTTGGAAAACCTGATGGCTGATGAATTACTTGTTTTGTGATATGATGACTCAAATATAACAAGATCTCAATTAAAATTTGCAATTAAAGCTTCAAGTAAAAGCAAATCAAAAATATTTTAGCTGAGCTTATCCTTACATTTTAACCTTAATTTCTAAACTTGCATCTTGGTTTTAGTTTAAATTTGAAGGTAGTCCATTGCATTTTTAAATTATTTAAGCTAAAATGAATCTGTCAGTGTAAGTAAATCAACTTTTTAAATCAGTACTGATCTTGAAGTGCATGCTGTTCAAAATGAAAAGCCTGATCATTCTGATTTCCAGTACCTCAGTTCTCAGATGGTAGAGTTGAAAAAAAGGCACGGAAATCTATTATTTTGCCAATTACCACTGCTCCGATGTTTTTACAGTTTCCCCAAAGTAAGGAACCTGGCCATATGCCTACTGTAGATATAAGATAAACACAGCTGCAGAGCTGAGGCTATAGTTCATTCTTAGGCATTAGATGGAAAGGTTGTCCTATATTTCAAGAGCAACAAGGAAACTTAAGCACGAGGAAATCTGCAGATGCTGAAAATTCAAACAACACACACAAAATGCTGGTGGCCAGGCAGCATCTATAGGAAGAAGTACAGTCGATGTTTTGGGCTGAGACCCTTTGTCAGGACGGCCAGTGTGCATTTCCACCCAGCTCCTCTGTTTATAAATATGGGGATCTGAATTCAGGGACTTCCTGCAGTATGTTGTCCAAGTGATCATCCCGACAAATATGTTATTTGTGATTGGTTAATGCAGTAAATGTGCAATGTATAGGTGTGAAGACTGTTTGAATTATTTGTTCACTTGCATAACTAATTCTACCTTATTTATCAAAGGGATCCCATTGTAAGTGGGCTGTGGAATTAGTTGCAGTTAGAAGGTTTAGGAGTTACAGATTGTGCAGGAGCTAATCATATGAATTGTAAAGGTACAGTCAGGTCATTTGTAATTGTCAGCCCAGAATCAGAATCAGGTTAAATATCACTGGCAAATGTGATATTCATTGTTACTGGATCATAGACTGGGGTAATTTGTACTCTGTACAAGGATCCCCATAAGTGTTATTATGAAGGCCCCAGAGGAGAAAGGCTTAGTTTCAGTAAACTGTTTAAAATGTAGGGTCCAACTTGGCTGCGCAATAGATTCGATTGCGTTACGGAGGGCCGATCAGCAACATATCATTAGGTCTATTAGTGTGAAAAGCTGCTTAATGGACAATCAATCCTCTCTGAACCAATCTTGTACTTTGCGTTAATCAGCCTTTATCTGCATGCCTTGACTGTTCAGTTCAACTCCACTACTAACGCAGTCCCAAATTAAAGAGCAACTGAAATAAATCAAACATTAAAAAACATTATCCAGCACATGAAGAACATGAGAGCTTACTGCTTTCCTTGGGTGTTTTCTGAATGTGAACTGATGCTTTATATATGTGCTACTGTGGGAGTGGTGATATATCAGCCAGCTGGGAATGGAGGCATATTTTAAATTCTAGTAATTGGCATTACTTCTGAAATATTTTCCTATATTTAGCTATCTATGAATTATGCATAAGACAGTGACTAAAACTGTTTCAATATCACCCACATTCTTTCATCAGAGAGATTGGGATTGTAGCAAAGTTCCTCTATTATCAAAGCAAATATTGGCAATCTCACACCAGTAACATTTGCAATCTGGTCTGTTTGACAGAAACAATTCACTAGAAGTTCATTTGCACAACAAACCACAATCTGTCTTTTGAGGAAAAGGGATTTTGCCAACTGGCAGATCACTTCATTAACCTTGATATATGCACACTCTGCCTAAAATGGCTGATTTGCTCTGATGGATGAAATAACTAAAATGATTTTGAGCTGAGATACCGAAAAAAACCACGACAGTTTATTGCAAACAAGAGGAAATCTGCAGATGCTGGAAATCCAAGCAATACACATAAAATGCTGGAGGAACTTTGCGGGCCAGGCAGCATTTATGGAAAGAGTACAGTTGACGTTTGAGGCCGAGACCCTTCAGCAGGACCCTTCTGAAGGGTCTCAGCCTGAAACGTCGAATGTACTCTTTTCCATAGATGCTGCCTGGCCTGCTGAGTTCCTCCAGCATTTTGTGTGAGCAACGGTTTATTACAGATTTAAGTGTAGGTCCAGCAGTTAAGAGAGTGGGGATCAACTAAACCTGCTGTCACCACGGTTGTGAATGCTGCTATTCCTTCTCCTGAATAGGGTGTGCAGAGTGTTCCAGTTGTTCTGCACCTGTGTACAGTATTTAGTTATCGTTCCTGAGAGGCAGAGAAGACATTTAAATTGGAGAACTGGTTTGAGAAGAGCCAGGAATGCATTTCCAAGTGTCAGAAGATTAAGATGAGACCTTTGATATTTTTTAAAGTAGAAAAGAGTATATCCATGAAGGTATTTTAGATAAATTTGAGGAGTAATGTGAATTTGCTTAATGAGAGAGGAAAGATAAAGATAATGAGAGAGGAAATATTAAATAGTTCAATATATTTGGAGTAGATAATGATGTATAAAGTTGAAAGTTCAGTGTAAATTTATTATGGAAGTATGTATATGTCACTGCACACTACCTTGAGATTCATTTTCTCATAGGCTTTCACAGTAGACCAAAGGAATACAATAGATAATACAATGGATGATACAATATCACGAATACAATAGATAACGTAGATATTGGCAAAGCTGGAGATGTTATTGATGAAGAAAGATTGGAAATACCATTCTTAGGAACAGGAGATTCATTAAGATTTATGAATTATGAACTTTCCTTTAATATTGACATTAAAAATCAGAGATAAATGATTGATAAACAATTGGTTAGAACAATTAGAAAAGACATGAGATCCCCACATTGAGCAATGTGAATCAAGGAATTATTATGTGCAATGGTAATATAGTTATCCATTTTAGCAAATATGTGGCTACAGACGAGAAGGTGAAAAGTGGGATGAGGTAGGATAGTACAGCCGCAATAGACTGAATGGCTTTCTATTGTCTTTCTAATATTGAACTTTATAGAGAAACAAACTTTTTAATCTTTGTTGGAGGCCACTAAGTTTAATCTTTAACATGGAAGAAGCAAAGAAAAAGCAAAACCAGAATACTGCAGCAAACGAAACCATTATTTTTGGATGAAAGCATGTACACCCAATTGATACAAGATAAAATATGGAATATCATCGATTGGGTTTTGTTTTCATTGATTAGAATTTTTTTCTGATCTCCTTTATCATGCTGCATCTTCAGATCCAAGTACAGGATCACACGAAGACTCGGGAGGGTTAAATAAAACTGGGAATTTTATTAACAAAAGAGACAAAGCAAAACAGTACATCTTACAAAGGTTTGGATATCTCAGACAGAACTTCACTAGGCAATGATCAAGACAACTAAGTAAATGAAGGGTTTGTTCTGCCTCTTTAAATACACCCCAGGGCATGGAAGAATCTGTGCCCAGTCTGTAAAACCCCAGGCTTACAAGCTAACAATTATTCCAATAAGAGACAGAAGTCCAAGTACTTAATTGGACACCTGCAAAGTCTCTGAGAATTAATTGGAAGTATTCAAGGTCAATTGTAACTTAAATGTAAACTAGAGAAGACTTGAGAATAACTTATTAAAACCCCAAAGCACAACAATACAGATAATTATAATTAATAAAATGCAGAAAATACAAAAAAAAACAGCAGAAAACTCAGAGCCCTCAGAATTCTCTACTAAGGTCTACCTGAGGTCATGCCATCTTGATGTCTTCAATTCTAACATGTAAACTATTTTGGGTTCCTTTGGATGGATGAATTAAGTGGATAATTCCTTTATAATTTAAGCACATTCATATTCATCTACTGAGCAAATCAAGATCTAAAATCACATTCTTTTTGCCCTGTCATTACTTTCACCTTTTGAATCTGTGATCTCTGCTCCTTCAACCAGTCACAAATATGAACAATCATTCTCAATCAGTCATTAAGATAACTAAATATCAAATGCCAACTCCTGAAATGTTGCAAGAGTTGATTTAATAGAAGCTAACGTTTTCTGAGGAATACGGTACAACCCGAATGCATTCTCAACCTCCTTCCTGAGCAGATGTTTTTTATTATTCAGTAACAGGCATCAGCCAATGCACTAGTCCAAGGCTAGCATACTAGAAATCAGTTTCTTTGAAGTATCCACTTAGTGCCCAATATGAATTTACAAGATAGCCACAGACTTGTTTAATTGACTATTAAAGTGACAGACTCTACTACATATATTTTCAAATATTGAATTAAATCCCCAACCACTCAAAAGAGGGAAAATAGGGCAGACAAATATTTTCTTTTCATGGAATGAAGATGTACCACAGATGTGGCCCTATTCCTTGTTACTCATCTGCAAGCAACAAAGCACTTGTGAACATCAGGATATGTTGCTTTCTTTGTTGACTCCAGTAATAACAAATAACCGAATGAAATATTAGTGCAAACAAATCAGTAAATAGTTTCAGCTAATTTTGCATTCTTCTGAAATAAGTAAGCATGACAACAATTTCAAGTAAGATTAACTACATCAATCTCTATAAACAGTAGTGATTCACTACTTTGTGGAAGGGTTTCTATGTTGACCGAGTTCCAACTGTGTCTGGAAACATTGAAAGAATAGCAATTTTCCAGAATGCCTGACACAGCTGTTTCCTGCAAATGCAAAGCTTAATCTCTCCCAATGGCTAACTATAGTTTAATTGATAAACAATAAGATAAGATAGGGTTTAATTCAGCTAAGTTTATACTTTGGGTGGTCAAATGTGAGGGGAAAATACATAGCTAATGGCAGGATCCTTCACAGCATTGATGTACAGAGGGATCTTGGAGTACACATCCATCACACTCTGAAAGTGGCCATGCATATACGGTACTGTGCAGAAGTCTTAGTCACCATTATATAGCTAGAGTGCCTAAGATTTTTGCATGGTACCGTAGTAATTTTATATATTGCACTGTAATACTGCTGCAAAACAAACAAATTTCATGACATGTAAGTGATGACATGAGCTGATTCTGATATGGATCTCTCTTGTGGACTAGGGGTGGGAAGGGGGCAGGGAAGAGGGAATCATGGTTAGGAAAGGGGGAAGGGAGAAGGGAGGGAGCGGGATGCACCAGAGAGACATTTTGCAATGATCAATAAGCCAATTGGCCTTGCTGATGTCTCAGGGCTGGGAGTGTCTGCAACCCCACCCCTGCCACCTGTCCCTGCCCATCCTGAAGCACTCCACCCTCACCGTTCCCAACATCTTTTACTCCCACCAGACTTATAAACTTGCTCTCTGCTGCATGTTGACAAATGCAATACTGTGCAGATGTCTTAGGCACCCTAGCTCTACAAATGTGCCTAAGAATTTTGTAGAATACTGTAGATAGGGTGGTAAAGAAGGTCTCTATAAATGCTTGCTACAGTGGGTCAGGGTATTGATATAACAGTGAAAAGAAAGTCATTGGTGTTTTGTGTATATTTCTGGTCATCCCAGGAAGGAGGTGGAAACTTTGGAAAGGGTGCAGAATTAGTTTACCAGGATGCTGTCTTGATGAGGGGGTATTAGCTCAAGGGAAAGTTTGGACAAACTTGGGGTTGATTTCTCTGGAGAGTCAGAGAGCAGATAACATTTCCAAAATTATGAGAGACATAATTAAGAGAGTCGGTCAGAATCTTTTCTCAGGATAGAAACATGAAATACTTGAGGACATACATCGAAGGTGAGAGGAGGAAAGTTTAAAGGAGATGTGCAGGACATGTTATTTTTACATGGTGTGTGGAATAGGCTGCCAAGCAGAGCAGTGGAAGCAGAAATAGTGGGGCTTAAAAGGCTTTTAGATAGACACACAAAGGTGCAGGAAATGGAGGGATGTGGGGCACAGGCAGACAGAAGGGACTTCGTTTAATTTGTTATTGTTTTTGGCAGAGACATTGTGGGTCAATGGGTCTGTTCCCATGCTGTACTCTTTTATGTTCTATACATTGTTAAACAAGGGCTTCATTTTCCCTCAAACACACCTTTCAGCTTCTAAAATGCCATTGGTGAAGTAATGGATATTCAGTGCTGAAGGTTGGAGTGTGAATCTGATTAATAGATTTATCCTAGATATTAATCATTTTATTTAGTGCTGAGGGAGCTGCATTTATTGGGCAAGTAGAAATTATTCCAAGACTTCTGAGTTTTAGCGCACAGAAGGCACGAAAGCCTTGGGGTGGGACCGAGCTAGCTTTTCGACCAACTCTTATAGCTATAGTATTTAAGGAGCTTAATATAGACCATATGGCTGAATATTTTTCAGCAAACCACTGTTAGTTCTTCTGATAATGTAGACATGATATGGTTTGTCCATTTTGAGAGAATAAAATACAAAATTAGAGAATTTTTTAAAGCAGCGCAGACAAAATGCTGGAGGAACTCAGCAGGTCAGGCAGCATCTATCGAAAGTCGGCGTTTTGGGCTGAGACCCTTCCCTTCAGGGCTGAGAAGGAAGAGGGAAAGATACTGGAATAAAAAGAGGGAAAGGAGGCTTGTTGGAAGGTGATAGGTAAAGCCAACTGGGTGGGAAAGGTCAAAGGCTGGAGAAGAAAGAATCTGATGGGAGAAGGGAGTGGACCACAGGAGAGAGGGTAGGAGGAGGGATACCTAGGGGAGGTGATAGATAGGTGAGAAGAGGTAAGAGGCCAGTGTGGAATAGAGGTAGGTGTGGAAATTTGCTTACTGGAAGGAGAAATCGATATTCACGCCATCAGGTTGGAGGCTACCCAGACGGAATATAATGTATTGTTCCTCCACCCCAAGGGTGGCCTTATTTTGGCACAAGAGGAGACCATGGATTGACACATCTTAACAAGAATGGGAATTGGAACTAAAATGTTTGGCCACCGGAAACTGCGGCTGGTGCGGAGGTGCTCAATGAAGTGTCCCTCCCAGTTTACGAGGGGCCTCACCAATGTAGGGGAGTCTGCATCGGGTGTACCAAGCACAATAGTAATGTCGTGTTCAGGGGGCCTGAGTGTCTTCCGGACAGTTCAGAGATCCAGTGTTTGCAAAGCTTTCTATTGCTATCATGTTTACAAATCAGATTCTGAATTTACAATTAGAACAACACAATTAAAATCTTACACAGAAAGAGTTCTGGATGTGCCTGCGAGATTGCACTGTTTGATAGATTTCCTAGTAAGTTCTTTAGCCTTCTCCAGTACATTGTGTTCTCATCTTGCTTGGGAAGGTCCACAGTTGTGTTCTAACTCAGTGATTAACACAATGAGATTCACAACCTGCCTCTCAGGAGGGATTTACTAATCCATGACTAAACTTAGAGAAAGCAGCGGCTTGGAAGTGGCTCCCCAATGTGCTATCATTTTCGGTATGTGACAGATGGTCAAACCTATGTCATTGTTCCCTTTTAGATTGTGAGGACACTCAATCAGTCCTCGTTTATTGTCATTTAGTAATGTTACGTATCCCGTAACTGGATCACTTACCAGCAAAGACAGAGAGGTCCGTTGAAGTCTGATGGCACTATTTTCAAACGGTTTTATTTATAAAGGGGCACAAAAGTAAGGTTAATACAAACATTCAGGTAATATACGTAGTCAATACTCAATCTAAAGCGCGGGTATAGTAATAATCATCATTAAGAAGTGAGCTCTACTGTTGTCTAGGGGATAATATATTGTCCGTTGGAAATATAAAAGTCACTCAGAAGTCTGCAGGCTTCAGCCTTTTGGGAATCGCTGGGTTTCACGTGTTGGACAGAGAGAGAGAGATTGGTGAGAAAAGGAAAACTTGCCCGGGTCTTTATGAAGCAAATCCGTTGAATCGGGAGCAGGCTCCCCTCCGATGTTAGTTAAAAGCGGTTTTCCGTGATTCCAGCCACAGATTCCAGGCCCGGAATCTAACGCACGTGGCTTCCTTCAAAATGGCCTCCTGCTACGACGGGATCGCTATCGTGTCTTCTTGGTGCGTCTGAAGGGGCTTCCCCCCCCCCCAGACCCTCCTTTATACTTCCTCACGGGGACGCAGGTGTCAATCAGGTTGGGATGATGCAATCTCTCTCTCAACCAGCCCACTTTGCCCGAGGGCTTTACATGTGGTCTCCCTGAGACAATCGTCAATGTCGCCTTATTTTGTATCCCGGTGGAACGCGATATTCGGCACGTCTCTCTCTCTCCCATTTCCTGTGTCTATTCAGCACATCTCTCTCTCCCACTTCCTGGGTCTACTGACCCCCCCTCAACTAGTGCTCTTGCGATTCTCACAAAGGAGGGGTCTGGGATCATAACAGTAATGCATGCATTAAGAAATGATACAATGTTCTTCCAGTATATCACAAAAACACAAGACAGACCAAGACTAACTTACAAAAACCACATAATTATAACATATAGTTAAAACAGTGCAAAGCAATGCCATAATTTGATAAGGGCAGACCATGGACACGGTAAAAGAAAGTCTCAAAGTCCTCGATAGCCCATCATCTCACGTAGATGGTAGAAGTAAGAAAAACTCTTCCTGCCATGAACCTCCAGCGCCGCAAAGCTTCCCGATGCAGCCTCTGGAAGCATCCGACCACAGCAAACTCTGGGTCCGTCCGAAAAACTTCGAGCCTCCGACCAGCCCTCTGACACCAAGCACCGAGCACCATCTCTGCCGAGCACTTCAACCTCGGCCTTGGCTACCAAGCAACAGGCAAAGCCGAGGATTCAGGACCTTCCTCTCCGGAGATTTCTCGATCGCACAGTAGCAGTGGCAGTGAAACAGGCATGTCAGAAGTTTCACCAGATGTTCCTCCGTGCTTCTCACGTCTGTCCCCAACAAATCAGGATTGTGCACGGCCCCTACTTACAGATAACAGATATTCATTCCCGGAGTGGCCGTGTGCGCTGCAGTCGCGCTGCCATTTTCTCATCATTTTTTAAATAATTTTTTTTCATCATTTTTAGGCAACGTCTTTAGCAACAAGGGCATAATTAGACTCTGTTGTCTCTGTTGGGCAGGCAGTACCATTCACTGACACCCAAAAGGGATGCTCTTGCAACTAGACAGAGCTGTATCTTCAAAGTTGCATTCAAAGCGTCCTGCAAAAATCCCTGTAACTTCTGAGAATTCTTGCTCCATAACCTCTTGTAGTGAAGAAGGAACGCTTGGAATGGAGACTAAAGTCCATGAGTCATAGGCATTGCATTTCTTCTTGCACATTATTGGGTAATGTGAGCAAGGCCCCACACTGGGTTGATCTGTCACCTCAGGACTTACAGAACTAGAGTGGAGGCTAATCATCCTCCATTTTGAGAGACTACCTAAACAGAGAAAGCAGCTATCAACCTCCAACAGCATCCATACCTAAACCCAAGCTGCTACACTACATCAGATTCAGTAGATTGCTGCATCACTGCCTCAGGGCTTCAATTTTAAGAGGTAATTGGTTTATGCATGATTGTAATAGAATTGAGGCTATTGCCTGCTTAATAACGCTTTTACTAGCTCTAACCTAATCACAGGACAAATTATAATGACCAGTTATCCTACCCAGTATGTCTTTGATCTGTGGGAGGATAGCGGAGGACCACTATCCATGAGAAGGATGTACTGAGACTACTTACAGAGGACGCCAGAATTGAACTCTGACCTCCAACGCCCCGATCTATAATAGCGTTGTAGAAACCACTACACTACTGTGGCGCCTATTACAGTAATCTCAATCAGATTTTAATTAGTGGGGTTACAGCTAACACTTCAGATTCCATGGTATGAAAATGCTGAGACTGAGCAAACTTCTATAATGTTCCCATCTATTTGAAGTTGATCTTTTTTTATTGACTAGCTTGACAATTGTCGTTCCATCCTGCTTGTATCTGCATTGAACTTTGCTGACTACATTTATGTCAGCAGTCTACATTTTGTGTGGATTCCTGGAAAATGAACTCTCATGTTCCTCTGAGAAGATGAAGTACAAGATCTGCCAATCTGAATGTTTCCTTTTGGCCCCAGATAGCAGGAATCCTTTTTAAACTAGTTCCTATTAATGTGCAGAGATCTGCAGTGGGGTGAGACGTGAGAGTCACAAGTTACACTGCTTCATGCTAGAAATAAAGTCTCATCCATATACTTCGAAAATACTGGAACTGCCATTATCTCATCTATTGAAAATTACTTAGCTACCCTCTGAATTGTAACAAAACGTGCCCATTTGGATTTTAACATGAAGTATTAAATCCAGTTTCTTTTAACTGCTTCCAAGTTGAGTGTGATTAAAGTCTGAACATTTTTCTATTAAAATATTTGGCTGAGATAAATAGTCAGTGTTATGTTTTTTTTACTACATGATAAACTGGTGAATATCTTTTCTGAATATCATCAAAAGCAGTAAATGATTTATTTTAAAACTTCTCATTGTGCTTTATTTAATTTTCTTGAGATATGATTATACTGTAGCCAAAGAACTTCACCAGGATGGTACATCCTTGTTAAGACCTCCTCTACCACCCGCCTGGATTAGTCGTGAGATTTGATTAGCTGGCATTAACCCAGTTCTCCCATGGTGGTATAAATGCTGTTGAGGCTGAAGCAGAAGGTGTTGAGTGAAATCCTCTATCTGAAGCACATGTATTTTGTTTTTAGACTGTGCATAGTTACTTTTGTTGTTGAAACAATCTGAAATGTAACTGCCCCAGTCCAAAAGGAACTTAACTTGATGGCTTTTTACACTTGGTTGGGCATATGTTGTAATGTATAAGATATTGTTTCAAGGATGATTGGAACGTCATACTGCTTTCAAAGCATAAAGTAACACTGGACAATATTTTTTGAAATTGTTGCTTCCTCGGAATTTTTTTTGTTTATGATTTATTGAAGTTGAACACGTATAACTTCAGACTACTTGTATCACGTAGGAATCTGGAGAAACAAGAAATTAACTTTAATTGAACATACTATGTTTAATTGCATAATGGTGCTGATGCTTTGCAATAGTTCAACTGAGCTAAAAATGCTTTGTTGATGATTTTCATTTGTACTCCGTCTCTGAGGCTTCTTGCTTAAGTGTCCAACAATAATCAGCTAGCATTGATGGATTCCAGTTGCCCAGATACCGTTTCTCCATGACCGCAATGTCCTGATGGAACTTTCCACCATGTTCGCCACTGACAGTGCCAAGATTTGCAGGGAAGAAATCTGAATGGGAGTAGTGAAAATGAACCCTTAGTGATATGTTGCACTTCATGGTTTTGAATGTGCGGCATATTGTCAACCAGTTGCACTTACTTTAGTGCTCTGTAGTTGCCAAGAACATTTTCAACAACATCCTTGAATGCCTTCCATGCAATTTTCTCCAGTCCTACTAGAAGTACTTCAAATTGCCTATCACTGATGGCCTGTTTCAATTGTGGACTGGCAAAAATGCCTTCCTTAATCTTGTCATCAATTATTCTGATGAGTTATGAATTAAAATAACAAATATGGGCAATTTTTAAAAAAAGTGGTATGTGATAGGGAAATTTCATGTTGATTTTCATTATCAACGGCCCAAAATCCACAAGGTACACCCAGAAGTATTCAGGATGTCAAGTGTAATGTTAGAAACATCAATTCAATTATTTAATTTACATGGAGGTAGGCAACAGTATTAATGTTATAGCTTGTTGTTTTTATTCCTTTCTGTACCTTGTGGTGCGCCTTGCTGTTCCATTAACATTTTTGTCTTTTTTTTAATGGGGCGGAATTGCTAACTCGACACTCAACCTAGCACAGATGAAAAATGTGCAAGGAGTTAGCCGGATTTGAACCCGGACCACTCGCCTCAAAGTCTGGTGTGGATGCCACTATTACCACTGGCTACAACAGTGTTATGGCTTGGTTAAGCACTAATTCCCTGCACTTGACCTCAAGCAAATAGGTTAATTTGCTTTTTCCCTCTGCATTGAAACACCTGTTAGTCTTTTCAAGTTGCATTGTAGAAGAAGGTTGAATATATTAAACAGAGCTGCAGTAGGTCATGAGGTGCCTACCTGATAATGCTAATTTATATAGTTAAGTGGAAGTGCCAAACTTCCTTACTGAATAACTCAGCACATTATGTAAAAACTGTAAAGCTTGAATAATTGGATCAGTCAAATTGAGTGAAATGCTTTTAAGGACTAACTTACATTTAAAGGGACATCATTTCAAATGGCCTGGTATATACAGAGTTTATGTGGACCAATCTAACACACTTTCACAACACATGCCAGTAATAATAAACCTGATTCTGATTCTGACAATTTGGAATTTATTCAGTCCTGGGTGTTGGAGATATTAGTTTAAGGGTGAAGAGGGAGAAGTTTAAAGGGAACATGGGGGGGGGGGGGCTTCTTCACACAGAGAGTGGTGGGAATGTGGAATGAGCTGCCAGATGAAGTGGTAAATGCGGGCTCACTTTTAACATTTAAGAAAAACTTGGGACAGGTACATGAATGAGAGGGGTATGGAGGGATATGGTCCAGGTGCAGGTCAGTGGGACTAGGCAGCAAAATGGTTCGGCACAGCCAAGAAGGGCCTGTTTCTGTGCTGTAATGTTCTATGGTCCATTTATTGGATTGGTGAAATGGCTTACAATGTTTTTGTCAAAAATTTGGCTCACGGTTGGTGGAACTGCTGACTCACAGCTTCAATGATCTGGATTCAATCCTGACCTAGTGGAAATTTTGCATGTTCTCCCTCTGGCTGCATTGTTTTCTTCTGGTTGGGCCATTGTCCAACTACATCCCAAAAATATGCAGGTTGGTGGGCTAACTATTTGTTGTAAGTTGTTCCTCATGGGGATGAGGAACCCAGGTGAGAATTGATGGGAATGAGAAAAAACAAAATGGGTTACTGTAGGTATGTTGCATCTGGAATTTTTTCCAGGTAGCAGACAATTTCCTTCCACGCCACTCTGACATGTTAGAAAATCGCGTACATGGAAAATCAGCAGTGTTTGCCTTTTGCTGGGTGAGTTTTTTTTTAAGAGATCACCAGCTCTTAATGGGAGCTGGCTGGAGTCAAACTCGGGACCTGTTGCCCCGAAGTCCAGCGCTGATGCCACTATGCCACCAGCTGGGTTATGGTGGGTGGGATTAGCGTAAACATGGGTGCTTGATGGTTATTGTGGACTTGTGCACCAAAAGGCCCGTTTCCTTGCTGGACTTCTCAATGACTCAATTACTGGTGTTGCTTACCATTCTTTTAAAAGTTTGGATGTTTTACAATATTGTAAAGGATAGTCATGATCCAATATCTGATCAATAGCAAAAGACTGCAGGAGGAACTCAGAAAGTCAGACAGCATTTGTGGATCTGATGATTCTTGTTTCAGATTGAGTCCCTGTACCATAACAGGAAGTTGGCCAGTATAGAAAGATGAGGGGCTGGTTGAGGCAGGAGCGAGCAAGTGAAAGGGAGATTCTGGTGAGGCGAGGTTGATGGTCAGCTGGAGCCCAGTGGCAGAGGAAAGAATGGAGACAGTGAAATTGGCTCGGAGATGATTAGTGGAGATTACCATGGGATATAGATTAAGGAATCTGATAAGAAAGGAAGGAGGGGATGGTGGGAAGATGGCAACAGTAAGGGGAGAGCATATGGGACCCAGCAAGTTGAGTGTGTGGGTGATAGGGGAATAGACGAGATAGGGGAAGGGACAGAGGATGGTTTCGGAAAGAGGTTTTGTGAGAGGGCCTGGTGGATTAGAATGAGAGAGTAAGGGATTTTGAGCTTCCAGCTGCAAGCTATTTTAACTCCTCTCTCCATTCCCACGTGGACCTGTCTGTCTGACAAGGTGAGAGCAAACAAAGCCAGAGAAACAGCAACTCATATTCCACCTGGGTAATCGACAACCTGAGGCTATCAAAATCTACTTTACCAAATCTTTCTACCAAATTCAGGTTACCCACATCCCTATTTTCATAGTATCAACGGTGGGGGAGGCTGAGACAGACAGGTCCATGTGGGAATGGAGAGAGGAGATAAAATAGCTGGCAGTTGGGAGCTCAAGATTGCCATCATGGACAGGAAACAGGTGCTTAGCGAAGGGGTCACACGGTTTGCAGTTGATCTTGCCGATGTCGAGGCGGCAACATCGAGAGCGCCAAATATATCAGATGAGATTGGAGGAGTTGCCTGGAACAGTTGTTTAGGTTCCTGGAAGCTGGTGAGGGGTGAGGTGTAGGGAAAGATGTTGCTTCTCCTGAGGTGTGGAGAGAAATGTCTGGGACAGGGAGGGATGGATGGAGAGGGATGAGAATTATCCCTGTGGAAAGCAGGGCTGCAAGGGGCTACTGGTGAATTCACATTGCAGCTATTGGAAATAACAAAGAAGCATCCAACTTCTGACCAGTGTGCTAGCTTTTGCTGAACCTGACTGTTTGTAAATCTGTTTCTATGTTTAATTTCTCTGCCAATACAGAAATGGGATTCTAGCTTCCTTGAGTCTCTCACTGCCATTCCAAGTGTTCCTCTTTCATCTTGAGAGGTTATGGATCAAGATTTCCTTGGAGTAATTCAGAATGTTGCTACTTTTGTAAGAGGCTTTGAGTTGAAACTGGCCCCCAGAACAATTCTGAATTGGGAATTTCATGAGTGAGATAGCCCAACAACTTACCAATTGTGTCATGTTGATGGAGGAAGCAGATCCCTTTCATTTCAGTGTTTTGGTAACTGAAGGAGAATTCATTTTGCTTTTAAATCCTAATTTCTTTTCCAAAAATATCCCAAACCACAACATTTTCTTTATCTGATCTTTATTACACTAGGTTTATAATAAACTTGAAAAATTCTGCAGATGCTGGAAATCCAAAGCAGCACACACAAAATGTTGGAGGAGCTCGGCAGGTCAGACAGCACCTATGGAAATTAATTGATATTTCGAACCAAGACCCTTCTTCAAGACTGGAAAGGAAGGGGAAAGACTCCAGAATAAAAAAGAAGGGGAGAGGGGAAGGAGGATAGCTAGAAGATGACAGGTGTAGCCAGGTGGGTAGGAAAGGTAAAGGGTTGGAGAGGAAGGAATCTGATAGGACAGAAGAGTGGACCATAGGAGAAATGGGAGGAGGAGGGGACCCAGGGGAGATGATAAGCAGGAAAGAAGAGATAAGAGGCTAGAGTGGGGAATAGAAGAAGAGGGAAAAATCATTTTTTTTACTGTGAGGAGGAATTGTTATTAGTGCCATCAGATTGGAGGCTACCCAGACGGAATATAAGGCGCTGCTGCTCCATCCTGAAGCAGCCTCATATTGGCACAAGAGGAGGCCATAGACTGATATCTTGGGATGGGATTGGGAAGAGGAATTAAAATGTTTGGCATATAATAAATTATCCAAACTTATCTTCACCTTCTGTGCACATAAACTAATTTCCCAGTAGGGGTCAGCGGACAGTAACCAATAATCATTACTGGATCTTATTCTAAGTGGATATTCGTTTGATTTTGGTTTTTGATTGCTAATGAATTGTGGTGAATATTATATTGTATTCATTATGTCCTGCTATGGATGATGTGAGAGAGATTTATTGACGTAATATAGAACTGAAAGAGATTTTATTTAAATTTACGTATCACATATCACATTTTTTTCTATTTAGCAGATGGTAGGTAAAAGCACTTTTTGCAACAGATGTATCCATTATTAGTATCTGAAGTTGGCAACACACAAAATGTTGGAGGAACTCAGCAGATCAGGCAACATCTGTGGAAAAGAGTAAACAGTTGATGTTTCGGGCCAAGATGCTTCTTGCGGACTGGAAAGGAAGGGGAAAGGAGCGAGACTAAGAAAGTGGTGGAGGGGAGAAGGTAGTACAGGGTGGCAGGTGATTGGTGAAACTGGGAGAGGGGGCAGCCAGGATATTACTGGGAAAAGAGTGAATGGAAAACCAGGAAATGATCCCACTTGTTGAGTTGGAATTATTTCTCATGTTCAAAAAAATCAAAATACCTCTTTCACATTTGTAACATGAAGAGTACTGCCTGAGGAATTTTATAAACCTGGCATTGAGACTGCTCACACCAACTCCTTGTTGCTCTCAGTGTAGGCTGATGGGGGAAGGGATTTTCTTTTTGTCTTTGTGGCAACAATACAATGCAATACATGAAAATAGAAAAGATGTGAATTTCAGTAAGCATATATTTATATAAAATAGTTAAATAAGAAGTACAAAGATAGAAATAAAAAAGTAGTGATGTTGTGTTCATGGGTTCAATGATCATTCAGAAATCTAATGGCAGAGGGAAAGAAGCTGTTCCTGAATTGTTGAGTGTGTGCCTTCAGGCTGCTGTATTACTTACTCCCTGATTGTAGCAATGAGATCAAGGCATGTCCTGGTTGATGGGGACCTTAATGATGGATGCCAACTTTTTGGGGCATAACTCCTTGACAATGTCCTAGATACTACAGAGGCTGGTGCCCATGATGGAACTGTTTACAACTCTCTGCAGTTTATTTCGCTCCTGTGCAGTAGCACCCCCCCCCCCAACCAGCTAATTAGTTATGCAGCCAGTTAGAATTTATGTGAAGTGTTCCTCTGCTTGCATTTAGTAAAGTGCGGTTAAAACTATCCAAACAACTCTGGTTGGTCTTGGCAACAAAATTAGTGAAGTGGTTGCATTCCTTGTTATCTGATTTGTGGGGAGTTTTTAGAATTCCATAAGTCAACCTTTGATCTGTTACTTATTTTTGTTCATACCGCTGTCTCTCTTTATTTTACATTCCTTTGGCATTTGCAGACAGCATTCCATGGATCCTTGGCCATATAGGGCTCGACTCGACCCATTCTCAGTTGTCCCATCTCCCACACTAACCACCTGACCACCCTAACCTTCAGGTGTAGTTGCTCCCAATAACTTAGGGATCACACTGCCTTGTTATTTCGCAAGTAGTGGCTCTATCTCAGGTTGTCCCAATGGTCTTGCAATGACTCAAGCTGCCAAGAAGCCCTTTCCTTATTTTAAAATACATCTCATAATCCGAGGGGCGGCACAGTCACGTGTCAGCTAGCACAACACTTCACAGCATTAGCTGTAAGATCAGGGTTCAGTTCACTGCTGTCTGCAAGGAGTTTGTACGTTGTACCTGTGACCGTATGGGTGTGCTGTGGGTGATCCGGTTTCCTCTCACAACCCAAGCACGTAAGGTTAGAGTTAGTGAGTTGTGGACATGCTACGTTAGCGCTGAAACATGGTTACGTTTGCTGGCTGCCCAGCGCGACCCTTGCTGACTTGATTTGATGTAAGCGGCATATTTCACTGTCTGCTTTCAATATGTGACAAATAAAACGAATCTCTATTTCAAGAGGTATTTAGAAACAGTTGAAAAACAATAGGTAATTAAAAAAAGTAAAATGTAATAAATTCTCTTAGAAACAATCAGTTAATGTAAGCTCATTAAAGAATTAATAGTAATTGAAATAATATCAAACAGGTCACGCATCTTAATTTACATTTTTAAGGTTAGCATTTTCTAACTAGACAAGAAAATGAATACATCTTGGAATACTTGACCCAGGAGGGTGTGGACATCTGTTATTGAGTATAACACATATAAAATGCTGGAGGAACTCTGGCGGTCAGACAGCAACTATGGAAAGGAATAAATAGTTGATGTTTATGGCCGAGACCCTTCATCAGAGCAACCAGGGTCTCGGCCCAAAGCATCGAATGTTAATTCATTGACCAGCAGTAGTTGTTCAGAGACTTATCCAAATTGGCTGGTTGAAATCCCCAACAACAATAGGGAAGGTCTTGTGACTACTGGACACAGTGCTGAGCTTCTCCAGTGCCTGCCTGATTTTGACCAGGATAACGGCGGATAAAACATGTCACTTGACCGCTATACGTTCCAGGTCAGGTGAGCAGGATTTAGACAGAACCGCCACGTCTGTGTACCACAATGAGTTATCATATAGAATAGCCCACCTCCTCTACCTTTAAAAGACTCAGATATCCTGTCTTGGTGGTGAATGGTGAAGCTAGCAGGCTGCAGTGCTGCATCCTAAAAGACGGGGGTGAGCCATGTTTCTGTGAAGCAAAGTACGACAGCAGTTCATTATGTCCCTCTAGTACTGTAATCTTGCTCTGAGGTCTTCAGTTTTATGTTCCAGAGACCGTACGTTCGCCAGCAGGATAGTTGGGAGTGGGGGGGGGGGGGTCTAAGGCCTCTGTGTTTAAATTATCCCTGCAGCCCAGCACACCTGTGCTTCAGTTTTTTCTTTAAAGGGGAACTGCACTCGTGACCTTGGTCTACTTTCTGGGGTTTGCCAGTTTTGAGAATCGATAGACTATTTAAGCGTCTTAAAACAATGTTGCTTACTGCAGTACCCATGGCTGTGACTGTGGATCTCAGCTGTCGTGGTCCTAAATCGTAATATTTGGTGAGTCCTTTGGAGCTGCATACAAAATGTAGCCACTTATTGACATTACCTTGTTTCTCTAAGCGATCTCTTTAAAGATCAGCCATAATTTAATTGGTGGTACAAACACAAAGAGATAACTGGTCTATTCCTGTTTCTGTTTGTAATAATCCTCTGTTCTTTTGAATGGCTTTGTATTATGTACTGAAATGCTTGACATACAGTAAAGTTCTGAGGCCAGATAAATCTGTTTCTGGCCATTCTACTCATATTATTAGGGAACCCCCTCTGCATTGAAAGGCAAGTCCACGGATAGAATATGAGAGTAGGTGAGCCTGCCTCCGATCTCCAGTGCTCTCTGACCTGCATTGCACGGTACAGGCATAGATGTCCAACACGCACTAATGTGCACACTTCTCTGTGGACCCATTGGCCAGCCATCAATACAGTCTGTTTCACTGATATTGTATTATCAAAGATGGAATCATGACAATTTGGACTAGTCAGGATTGAGTATTCCAGTACATTTCCAGTACATAAGTATCAAGGAGAACAAAATAATTGTTGTTCCAGATCCAATGAAGCACAACGAACAGATAAAGAACACAATATATTTTTTAAAAAACACGATAAATATAAATACACAACATAGCCTATGAACTTGTATAAATAGATTGAATGCATGTCCATAAAGTGACACTGGGCACAGTAGTGTCTGTACGTAAGGTGATGCTGACAGGAAAATTAAAGTAGTGGTGAGCCTTACTGCTTGGAGAAAGTATCTCCTTTTGAGTTGGGTGGTCCTGGCATGGATGTTATCTAAACTTCTTCCTGAGCGAGACAAACAGTCCATCAGCAGGGTGAGTGGGATCTTTCATGATGTTTGTTGCACATTTCTGTACGTAGGTCCTTGATAAAGGATGGGCTGGCACCAGAGATGTGTTGGGCAGTTTTGACTGGCTGTTGAAGAGCTTTCCCGTTCGCTGCAGTGCAATTTCTTTTCCAAGCTGTGATGCTCCCTACTGTGCATCTGCAAAATGATAAGAGTATGAATGTGCAAGGTCCAGCTCTCTTCCACCTCCTCTGAAAGTAGAGACGTTGATGAGCTTCCCTGACTGTGTCGGTTGTGTTCTGGGACCATGAGAGTTTCTGTGCGATCTGCACTCCCAGCAGTTTCCACTGCTGCACCACTGATGTAGAGGGAGTCGTGGTGGTGTGAGTCCTTCTGAAGTTGATAACCATCTTCTGCGTCTTACTGACATTGAGGAAGAGGTTATTTGTTTGGCACCAGACCTTGAGCTCTTCCCCATCCTCTCTGTAGGCCATCTCATTGTTGTCGGTGATGAGCCCCACCGCTGCCATGTCATTGGTGGAAATGTGATTTCTCAGGTGTTTGGCCGTGCAGTCGTATGAACAGAGAGTAGAGCTGTGGGCTTAGCACATAGCCCTGTGGTGGCAAATAAGGTGATATTTTTAAGAAAGAAACAGTTGAAGTTTCAGCTTAATAGTGTTTTGTCGGTACTTTGAAAAGTCCTCCATCCAAAATGCTAACTTGATTTTTCTTCTCTGCATGTAGTGGCTGACCTGTTGAGTATTTCCAGGATCTGCAACATTTTGCTTCACTTTTATCAGTATAGATCTCTTACATTTTGCCACCCAATATGTGTCATCGATATGATGTTGCCTGATTTATTGTTACTGTATTGGGTCACATCCACAGTGCTTAGCGTGAATTAATTCTGGGTAAAAACTTGCAAGAGAAAAGCAAAAATTATAATTTTTTCTTCAGAAGTGATAATCGTAGACTTTGCATCTGTTCAGATTCAGGGGCTCTTTCAGACTTACTTCTGTCCCATTTTAGATCATTGATGTTGTCTCTATTTTGACTCGTCTCTCGCAGGGATGTCGTTCTGAAGCTTCTTCAGTACGAGGCCTCCACCAATGTTGCAGATAACAAGGGCTGCTTTCCACTCCACTTGGCTGCTTGGAAGGGAGACATGGACATTGTAAAAATTCTAATCCATCATGGGCCTTCCCATTCACGAGTAAATGAGCAGGTAGGCTTGCTTCTTAGTTTAAAAATATAAAGCACTGAGAGGTGCAGACTGGTTTGCAATCTTCTCATTTTCTAACCGTTTGAATGCTATGATATCGGATGCCAAAACTGTTTTTTGTGAACTAACCTTTGAGGTTGCAGAACAGAATTTAATTTTAAGATTTTAACAAAGAAAATCTTATAGGTATCCTTTCAGTGAAGTTTAAATCTTGTTTATGTTGGTTGCAAGTTGAATTATCTCCCTCAAATGGACAACATTATATTTTCTGTGAAGCATAGTTTTGTGTCTCTGCATTTGGATGCCCCAAGTGATTGTTGTAGTCTGATGATTGGATTGGATTATTAGCCTTGTGTGTTAAATGGATTCTTCAGGTCTAGGCTTTCTTTCATTAATTGTCTGCTTTATAGAATGTATAACAATTTATGCTATTGATTGATTTCCTTTATAGCAAATGCAGTGTGCTTTTCAAGAGTCATCATCACCTGGTAAATTTTTGAATTTGCAGTTGATTTTAGAATGTTGAAATATTTTCATTGGTAAAAGGATGAGGTGGATGCACTATATTGCTTAAAATTGCAGTATCACAATAGCTGAAATCATAGAGTCATAGTCATAGAGCACTACAGCATCTAGTCCAAGTTGAATGATTAATCTGCCTAGTCTCATCGACCTTCATCCAGACTTTAGCTTTCCATTCTCCTCCCATCCATGTACCTCTCCAAATTTCTCTTAAATGTTGAAATCAAACTGGCATTATTCTACACACTCACCACCTTCTGAGTGAAGAAGTTGTCCCTCATGCTCCCCTTAAACATTTCACCTTTCCCTTTTAACCCATGACCTCTAGTTGTAGTCTCACCCAACCTCAGTGGAAATAATCTACTTGCATTTACCTTGTCTATACCACTCATTTTTGTGTATATCAAGTCTCCTCTCAAATTAGAAATCGGAACAACTACTTGGGAACTATTCGCATTTGCACACTATATTTGTTTATCGATGTATTTCTGTGCAGTGTCTGATCCAGTTATTGTCCTTATGATTACCTTCTGTACTATTTACATGTCTTGCATTCTCCTTTTGGGACGAGGCTGGAGAACACTTTTCATACCAGATCATGAGCTTTCCATCTCAACCTTCAACTTCTTTGTTTTGTTTTTTTTTCAGTTAGTTCCATCTCTGGACAATCCGGACCTTTGTGGATAAATCCTTGCAACATGAATATTATTGCAAAAACAGTGTTATCTGCAAATTTTGCAGCACAGGACACGGAAAACATCTGGCATCTTTTAACTTATCTTGGTTTCCGTAACCTGCTTTTTAGTACAGTTCATTATTTTGAATGTTATTAGGTGGAAATAATATGATGGATATTTTATTTACACAAAACACAATGAGACAAATAACAACTTTAGCTTATTTTGAGTATTGGTCATAGTGGGAGTGAGGCTGTCCATATATTCGAACCATCTTTCACTATGAACAGGTTTTACAGTCAGTCTGAGTCATTGGAACAGTTAGTGAGGATTTTGGTTGAAGGCTTAGCCAGCAAGCTGTGTTTATAGTAAAAGAGCACTCTGTTTGTGCAGCATTAATTTGTGTGCACACATAGCACGTAGGCCCATCGGTGTGTGGACACACCCTGGTGCTCATGAACCAGGTCCCCAGCTATGGGTAAATAGCCCCACTTTGCCTTGTGGGCAGCCTCAGGAGAGATGGAGGCTATGAGATAAACCCAGACAGCAAATCCTGAGTAGAGCCCCTAAGGTGGCTAGACACCACTGAGTGCGCTTCTGGCAGCTGGTGCCAACCATATTGCTTCATAAGCTTTCCTTTGGACTACACTGGTGAGGTCGAGAAGGGGATCTTAACAACCGGGCATCTCAGGATCTCCATACCTTCCACCCAAGCTTGTGTTGATGATAAGAGTGAAGTGGTTCAGTTTGGTAGGTCAAATTTGAAGGCAGAATATTGTATTAATTGTAAGGCTCTTGGCAGTGTGGAGGATTAAAGAGATCTTGGGCTCTGTTTTGATAGGACACTTAATGCTGTTGTGCAAGTTGACAGTGTTGTTAGGAAGGCATGTGGTATATTGGCATTCATCAGCTGTTGAGTTCAAGAGCCATGAGGTAATGTTGCAGCTATATAAGACCTTGGTCAGACCCCACTTGGAATACTGTGTTCAGTTCTGGTCACCTCACAACAGGAAGGATGTGGATACCGTAGGAAGGGTGCAGAGATTTACAGGGATGTTGCCTGGATTGGAGAGCATGGCTTATGAGAATAGCTTGAGTGAACTTGGCCTTTTCTCCTGGAGCGACGGAGGATGAGAGGTGACCTGACAGAGGTGTATAAGATGATGAGAGGCGTTGATTGTGTGGATAGCCAGAGAATTTTTCCCAGGGCTGAAATGGCTGATACGAGGGAGCACAGTTTTAAGATGCTTGTGGAAGTAGGTACAGGAGGGATGTCAGGGGTGAGTTTTTCACATAGAGAGTGGTGGGTGCGTGGAATGAGCTGCCGGCGACAGTGGTGAAGGCGGATATGATAGGGTCTTTTAAGATGCTCTTAGATAGGTAAATAGAGCTTAGAAAAATAGAGGGCTATGCAGTAAGGTAATTCTAGGCAGTTTCTAGAGTAGGTTACTTGGTCGACACAACATTGTGGGCTGAAGGGCCTGTAATATGCTGTAGATTTTCATGTTCTATATTCTATCACCCATTGACCTTCGAGACAGATAGACGCCAAGCACTGAATTTGTCACTTCAGGTTATTAGTTTAGCTCCTAGTGTGGGATCAAAGCCACAATATTAGAAGGTAAATAGATTACCAAGATAGTAATTGACTGGTGAACTCAATTTCTTGTTGAAAATTGATCTAAAATAATTAAATGTCAAATTCAAATCACATATTCATGATAGTTTTTGTTCAAGGATTAGGACTAACTACAAAAACTTGTTAAACACGCGTTTATAATTTTTAGAAGACATTTTCCATCAGATGATTAAGCCACAGGTAATATTGGAAATGAGGGATTTATTTGTTCAGGAAAAGCAAATGCAGTTTTTTTTTGACTGGGCAATAAGCTTGTCATTTTGATTGATTCTGTTCTCATAAACAAACTTGCAATGTTTCGAGCAGGGTATGTTCAATGATAATGTGAGGTGAATGGAACAGAACTGTTTTTTTGACCTATGCGTGATATGTGTACAATTTAGATAGTACAGTTCGACCTTCACTAATCCGACTACCTGTAATCCGGTTCCTTCAATAATCTGGCACTGATTTCAAATTTTCCGCTCATCTGTAATTTCAAACTTCCCGGGACACCATACCAATCTGGTGTGCATTGTTGTGGTTGCGCTGGATGTGTTGGTGTGCTCTTGTAAGCACAGACAGGTGATTTCTGCTTGTTTTCCTGCATTTATTAATATCATTTGTGTGAGGCGCAGCCACCTGGCCCCTGCCTGTCTCACCTGCCAGCGGCGGGGGAGCTGTCGCGCACTGGGTTGGTCCGTCTTCTCACCTGCCTGCCGGCAGTCGCACACTACCCTCCGGCATTGCCCGGCTGGTGCTCCGTTATCTTCTGCCTATGACCTCAGATCAGATGTGGCGACCCACTGAAATTAAGCATATTACTAAGTGGAGGAAAAGAAACTAACAAGGATTCCCTCAGTAACTGTGAGTGAAGAGGGAAGAGCACAGCGCCAAATCCCTGGCCACCTGGCAGTCGCGTGGAATATATCATATAGAAGACCTCCTTTCTCCAACTTCTGCTTCTGCTCACCCAGAAGTGCTGCCATCAACATCAACAGTTTTTGAAGAAACTGTTGTGCCAGTTTCCGCACCAATTTCTGATGTTTCACTCATTTTTCAAGATAAAAATGTTGATGATCCTGACAACCCCACACTTGTAGACGTGTAACTTTACCCAAAGGTATATTAAATGTCTCACTTTAGAAGCAGAAGTGCTCAACTGTTCTGTATAAGTTTATTCTTGTACATTTACTTGTACCTTTTATTTTATCTATGCCTGTACAGTATATTACTTTATTAAAATTTCACTTGATATTTAATATTTCTGTTTCATTATTATCTAACTTGTACTGATTTAAATGATATTTTAAAGGTATGATGAGGCAGTTAGCTGTTGCTTAATGTGATCCTTCTGTAATTTGGCATTTTCACTAATCTGGCACTCCTCGGGTCCCATTGGTACCGGATTATAAACGGTTGACCTGCAGCTATACCCAAGGTGGCTTTATTATACATTAATTGTGTGTTAATAGGCTTGAGGTATGACACATGAAACCTACAATAATTTTAGCAGGTTTTGAGGTTAATTTGGTTAATGTCTAATAAACTCCTCCATATCTTGCTTACCGAGAAGTAGTCACGGGATGGAGAATGTATTATTGTATTGGAAATTTCCATAGAAGCTTCAGCCGTAACAGATTTAATCAAAATTTGAGAAAGTTTCACCTCACCTGGCTTCATTCACAGTATCAGCACTGAATACTGACAAATTATACCCTTTTATCATTCTTGTCTTCCTTTTGAAAAACAGCATTCCAGAAAGTGTTAGAATTCCCATGAACCTGTGAAAAGTACCTCATTATTTTGCTCTCTGTTTGCACTACTTTTTAAATTTTTTGAATATATATTCTTATTGGAACTTGTATTTTTTTAATGTATTGCACTGTACTGTTGGTGGGAAACAACAAATTTCACAGCATATGTCAGTGTTAATAAAGCTGTTCTGATTATGATTCTGAAACCGTTAACATTCTGATCCCTGTGATGCAATATCACTTTGTAGTTCAATATTGTATATTTCTTGCTAGATAACAAAATTTTATCAGACTCCGATCAGATTTTATAAGGGAGTTCCTATTCATTAACGTGTTGGTTCAGTGTTAGATAGAGATGGAAATCATGCAGGCACATTCTTTATTTTACCCATCATGCTGATGTGTCATCACCAGTTTATTTGGAGCCCTAATCAGATCTTTTAAATCTACCTAACATCTAAATAGTATGTGACTTTATCTCAGAGGCTTGCTTCATAACAGAGAATCAAGGAATCAAGTCTGTATCACAACAGCAATACTTAAGAACATTATTTTGTGAAATTTATATCGAAGTATCAAAATAAATATATTATCAAAGTTCAAATGTGTAGAATTTTCCATTCAAGGATGTGTAGCCAAACAATAAACCACTACACAACCATAGAAGTTTGTCAAAGTTTTAGATAGATGTCATGCCAGATCTCCGCAAACTAAATTGATGTTGAGTTTATTGTCAGACGTACAAGTATATGTTTGTTTGCATCTACTTGCAACAAGTATGTAGCATCAGATACACAACATTCACAAGAAAAACATAGTGATGCTAGAAAGTTTGTGAACCCTGTAGAATTTTCTTTTTCTGCACAACTATGACCTAAAATGTGATTAGATCTTCACATAAGTCCTAAAACTAGAAAAAAGAGAACCCAGTTAAATAAATAACACAAAAAAAACATACTTGTTCATTTACTTATTGAGAAAAATGATCCAGTATTATATGTATTTGTATTAAGTATGTGAACCTCTGGGGTAATGCCTTTAGAAAAGCTGTTTGGAGTCAGGTGCTCCAATCAATGAGATAATTTTGACGGTGTGGGTTGTAGAGGTGCCCTGCTCTATAAAAAAGACACACAAAGTAAGGTTACTAACAGAGCCTGTTCTTCTCAAGAAGGATCTGTCTGTGTGCACCATACTCAATCAAAACACCCTTTCAGAGGCTGGGAAAGGCTACAAAAGCATTTCTACAGACCTGTGTGTTCATCAGTCCACAGTAAGAGAAATTGTCTACAAATGGAGGAAATTCAGTACTGTTGCTACTCTCCCTAGGAGTGGGTATCCTGCAAAGATCACACCAAGAGTACAATGTGGAATACTGAAGGAGGTGATAAAGAACCCAAGGGTAACAGCAAAAGAACTGCAGAAATCTGTAGAACTTGCTAAAGTCTCTGTTCATGTGTCCACTGTAAGAAATACACTGAACAAGAATGGTGTTCATGCACCACAGAGCAAACCACTGCTGTCTGAAAAAAAAAATTGCTGCATGTCTCAAGTTTGCAAAAGACCACTTGGATGTTCCACAATGCTCTGGGGCAATGTTCTGTGGACAGATGAGACAAAAGTTGAACTTTTTGGCAGAAATGCACGTTGCTATGTTTGGAGGAAAAAGGGCACTGCACACCAACAACAAAACCTCATCCCAACTGTGAAGCAAGGTGGAAAGAACATCATGGTTTGGGGCTGCTTTGCTGCCTCAGGGCCTGGGCAGCTTACAGTTGTTGCAAAAACAATGAATTCAAAATTGTATTAAGATATTTTACAGGAGAATGTCAGGATAGCAGTCTGTCACCTGAAGTTTATTATGTTGGATAATGCAACAAGACAGTGAGCCGAAAGACAAGAGAATGGTTTAACAAGATGAAAATTCATATTTTGGAATGGCGAAGTCAAAGTACTGACATTAATCCTATAGAAATATTGTATTAGGACCTGAAGCAAGCAGTTGGTGTAAGGAAGGCCACCAACATCTCAGAGCTGAAGCAGTTTTATAAGGAAGAATGGCCTAAAATTCCTCCAAGCCAACATGCAGGACTGATCAACATTTACAGGAAAGGTTTGGTTGAAGGTATTGCTGTACAAGGGGATCACACCAGTTACTGAAAGCAAAGGTTCACATACTTTTTCCCACAAATCCATGTAATGTTGGATAATTTTTCTCAATAAATAAATGAATAAGTATAATGTGTTTGTGTTCTCTTTATCTAGTTTAAGGACTTACATGAAGATCTGATCACATTTTAGGTCATATTTATGCAGAAGTAGAGAAAATTCTCAGGGTTCACAAACTTTCTAGCACCACTGGTATATTAAAAATAAATTATACACTAAAAGAGGATGGTGTGCAGAAATAAGAGAATGCCATTCCAGGGCTTCACAGATGGTTTAATTTTTACAGGATAAAACGTCTCAAAGTGTTTCACCAAGGATTATCAGAAAAATTTGGTACTGATCCACAAAGGAAAATTTAGGATAGATAAGGCTGAAAGAGTTAAGTTTTAAGGGCAGTTTTCAAAGAGTTTCTAGAAAACATCTTATTCAAACCACATATAACCTCGTGAAGACTCTTTTATGTGTACCCCAAAACATCCAAGCCAGCTCAGGGAAATCATGGTTGCCTAAGATCCCATTTCATTGTATCAGATTTATCAGATACTGTTGATATTCTTTGGCCTGTTCTTTATTAAATGACTGCTGTGTCTGACTGTAAGTATACACTAGGTCACAGAAAATGTGAAGCATTAGGAATATTTTTATTGGTTCTGGTAATGCTTTATCAATGGAAGTTTTCTTTTTTTTATCATTGTGATCTCACTGCATTTCTCCTTAATTCTCCCCTGTTAGAAATTAAGAAAAAAAAGGGTAGTAACAGGATTCTTTATTTCTAATAAAATATCAATAATAATTCAATAGAATGCTTTGAGCCAGATGAGCACATCCTACATGTCACTTGGATACAATATCAAGAGAAAAAGTGAAATATTAAAGATCAGGAATGTAAGAAAAATCTTTTAAACTATGCCAAACCAAAATTGCAAGTAAGTTAGGACATAGAACTTTGGGATAGATGGAAATTAAATTCTTCTCATCTCCTGTGCCATAAATAATATTCTCAACCGAAAAGTACAGCTCTTGGGAAGTTGTGATAACAAATAATCCGTTCTAAGATGTTATTAATTCAGAGAAAAATTGGAAAATCACAGAGGTAAAATCTTAATGGAAGTCATGGTGGTTCTGATGGAAAACTTGCATATCCCAAAGAAATTTATAATCCTCACTAACTTTGATGTATAATAGCCACCTCATTGTAAAGATTTGCAAAAGAATGATTCAGTATCATAATATAGGAATGGAAAATAGCTAATGTGTACAAAGAGCAAAATTGTAGCAAATAATATTTCCCATATTAAATGTTGGTGATGTACTTTAAACATAAATATTCAATAGGAAAAAGTCTGAATTTTGGTATAGCTTAATAACTTGCAAACAAATACATCTTCAGTGATGGTGGGATAGGTTCATGCTTGTCGGGTCTCATTTTTAAGTCCGTAGAAGCTGAGTGAAAAGGGATTTGTTGGATGAATGCTGAGGGGTTCTGTTCCCACCTACAGTCACTGGTGGCTAGCTGCGTCAAAAACCATCAGTTTCTCTGCATAAGATAAAGGATGACTTTGCATTGGATGACAAACACCTTGCAGATAATTGCTTGTAAGATCTTCTTTGGTTAACAAGGCAAATAAGAGCCACATTTAACTCAAAAATTTTGCGAAGCATGTAGAAATCATGTTAAATAGTGTATCAGTGAGGCAAATATGTGGTATTATAATTTTTCAGCTGAAATGTGCTTAATTAAAGAAATTCACATGTTTGGGGTTTCAGAATTAATAGCAGGATTTTAATCTTATGACGAGAATTTCTTCCCAGTATTCTATTCACACATTCATTGATTCATTTGAAATATTTTCTAGTGGAATTGCTTTTAATGGCTTTAGTCAAGAGCTTCAATTTCATACTGTGTGCCAATCAACAGGTAATTAACACAAGTAATCAATATTTTTAAAAAATGCCATGAATATCAATGTAAGTACCATAAAAATCTGTAGGGTAGAGTGATGGCACAGTGTTTACATGATCATACTAATAATCCAGAGATTCAAGTTCAAATCACATCACGATGCATGAGGAATTAAAATTAAATTAATAATCTGAAATTTATAAATCTAAACAGTTGATCTTTGTAATGATGACTATGATAATTAATATCACCCAGGCCACAGAAGCCCATCTGATTGGCATCCCTTTAAATTCCTTTTGTTCTACCATTGTGCTGTCTTCTAAGAGCATTTCAGAGGATGTGAAGGTTTAGGATGTGGATGAGATGCTGATAAAATACCTGCTCTGTCCTCAGTCGTGTTGAGCTTTTTGGATGTTAATGGAGACACTTGGCCTGTGAGACACTGTACCAGGAGGAGATTAGTACTGATGGTGCCTCTGAAAGTATTTCTTTCTAGATTTCCTGTGCTCCCCTGACCCACGCTTCATCCTCCTCCCTTTCCTCTCTTCCCAGTTCTGAATACTCTGTTTACTACAGGATCCTCTCCACGGATTGGCATATGCTGCAATGACTGGGTTGTGTTCCTGGGATTGTGAAACTGTTCACAATTGTAGTGATATCCTGCAATAGTGGAGAAAAGTAGCTGCTTATGGGGCAGAACTGAAGTTTGTAAAGGAAGTTGTGGACTCTACAGGAGTTGCTTGTGTAAGGAAGTTGGAATTAGTTGAAATTATGTGCTGTATGATCTTTCAAAATCAATTCTTTTAATTCATGTTATTATACAATCAATTATTCTTTTATTTTTTTTCAGTGGTAAGTTATTACTTAACCAGAATTTGCAGAAAACTTTATTTAAGGCTTGCTGTATGATAACTAGAAGTAAGATGATGATTAAGTAAAAGTCACTGTCTGACTTTAGAAGCTCTCCTGATCAAGAACAAGGTCTTTATTGACCCAGCATATATAAGTGGCAATAAAGACAAAATGTAACCAGGCCTCAAGTCGGCATGTGATGTGAATGCTGTTCACTTGCCCCTGCAGATGTTTGAACACTTGTAAGGAATTACAACAATAGACATATAGCAGCACTGAGTGGCAGGTGTGGATTATGGAAACAAGTGTTGCCAGCTAAATATTATTTTTGGCAAAGCTTAATGGGATGTTTGAAATTAGTTTGAAAATAATCTGTGAGTGGTTCAGATGGGAAACTTTTTAGTTCTCTGTTAATTCTGCTGGTTTCTTACTTTGCTGAAAGCTCACCTGGATTTTGCCGCCTTGTGTCTAATAAAGGTATCGTATCTGTTGTCTTTTTGGCATCTACACTGATACATGCAGTTTGGTGACTGAATTGTGCATGCAACAGGAACATACACCATTATGTCAGCAGTTTGGTATAACATCCTTAGGCACAGTGTTTGCAGTATTGTACTGTTTATAGCCACTTTCTATTATAAAATATTTCCTCATTAGTAATAGATCCTATGTTGCTAGTTGGTGGAGGACAGTGTCATAGACTGTGGCTTAGCAAAGATTGCTTATGAGCCATTCCTTCTGCTCAGCTGTTAAAGGATGAAATCTAAGTATTCAGTTCCAAAACACTTGAGCACTGGACAATATGGATTGGCCTGTCACTAACACGCCTGTGAATGAATTAAAAATTGCATTTAATCATCCTATGGAAAAATGCTTCCAAACACAATATACTTGATTAGCTAAAGCTGTGTTTGTACAGATGTTTAAAGTACCTACAGTATTGGCAATGAAACTTAATAATGATGTGATATTTACATTTAGAACCTTAGCATAACTTCATGCAGTGCTAATCTGACGCTCTCTTGAGGGCCAACACTCACTGCACATTCAAACCATGATTTCTGCTCAGCTCAATATCTACTTGATCCAGAAAAGTAACATAGTTCAATATGCTCTGCATGGGAAATAGAATTGACAGCACAATTCATCTAAAAGCCATGTTGTTAAACTTACACTGTGGTGTTTCATTGCATGCTGACAGAAAATGCTGGCCCTGCAGTTTCATTTGACATGATTTCCTGTTCAGTATAATTTTATGGATATGCAATATTTTGCTCATATCAAGTGCTGAGCAAATAATTTTCATAACGTTTGATATTTGCACTAATTTAGCATCACTTCTCCTCTAGGATTAACCCATTTGTGCCCCGTATGTTTGATTCAAGACTGTTTAATGTAATGTCCAGTACACAAGTATAAAGGAAACTGAAATAATTGTTAGTCTTGATTTGTTACAGCACAAAAACACACAATAAGATAAAGAGCACAATATTAATAATAAACACAATGAATATAAATACAAAAGAAAGCTTAGATACACAGATTGATTGTATGTACATAAGGTGACTGACAAGAAATTATAAAGCAGTGATGGTTGGTGGTGTGGAGAGGTGGGTTAGTGGGTGGTGGTGGTGTTAATCAGCCTTACTGCTTGGGGAAAGCAATTGTGATCTGAGTCTGGTGGTCCTGGCATTGATACATAGCCTCTTCTCTAATGGGAGTGGGACAAGTAGTAGCAGTTCAGGTGCCTTGCCGTTTGGTGTGGGCGATCATGTCTCTCCATCCATCACGGTCCCTGACCCTCCAAATTGTAGTTGTTGCCCCCCCCCCCCCCCCGTTTCTAACCATGATGTTAATCCATCTATCGTTTTTATTCTCTGCCTGCCTCTGCTTCTTTTTCCTTCCAGCTTTCCAGCTGTAACTAAACGTTCTAATGTCTCTCTTCGCATGATGTGTCCAAAGAATTTTGATTGCTGTTTTCTGATATTTTTAAGTAATGTATGTTTTGTTTTCGTTCTCTGTAGAACTTCTTCGTTGGTTATCCTGTCCATATATGATATGATAGCATTCTTCTGAGGAAGCACCTCTCTGCTGCATTGATTCTTTTTTCCATTGCATTTGTGATGGTCCATGACTTGCAGCCATACATCAATATGGGAAGAATGTAGCAGCTGAGAGTTCTAAGGTGGATGTCAATTGATATTTTCTTGTTCGTGAGGATGTTTCTCATTTCTGTAAATGCTATTCTTGCCATTGCTATTCTTGCTTTTATGTCTGTTTCGCATTTGCCATCAGATGTTACCCATGATCCAAGGTACTTTTGGTGTCGGTGCTGTGTATTTGCTCAGCAAAAGGAAGTGTAAGGTGCTGTTTCCATCTGATAGCCTACAGGTCACCCTTGGGCAAGGTGTAGTACCTGTTTAGCCTCCCAATCAGGGTCACGTGAAGCCATAGTTTGCAGGTGCTGGATGTTTTTTTTTACAAGCAGATTCTACAAATTGGAATTTATGGTTGTAAAACTAAAAATGCTGGGCAGATGAATCTGCTGATTGATGGCCAGGGTAACCCGTCCAATGTGGACACTGCAACTGAAGAAGGCAAGGGGAAACCGCTTCAGTATTCCTCCGTTGTATAATCATGAATTCAAGTCAACTATGGTCTCAGCTCAAAGAGTGGGATAAACAGTCCATAAAACAGGGCAGGTGGGATCCTTCATGATGTTACTTGCCCTTTTCTGGCATCTTTCTGTATATATGTCCTTGAAGGCAGGTAGGCTGGTGCCAGTGGGCAGTTTTGACTACCCATTGTAGAGCCTCCCTGTCTGCTGCAGTGCAGTTTCCATGCCATGCTGTGATGGAGCACGTTAGGAAGTTCTCTACTGCGCATCTGTAGAATAACATCAATATAGATGTGCAGAGTCTGGCTCTCTTTGGCCTCTTCAGAAAGTAGAGGGTTGGTGAACTTTCCTGATTGTGTAGAATGTGCTCTGGGACCTTGAGAAGTTGTGTGAGATGTGCTCTCCCAGGAATTTGAAACTGCCTGCAGTTTCCACTACTTTGCCACCAATGTAAAGAATAGTGTGAGTGGTGTGAGTTCGCCTGAAGTTGATAACCACCTCTTCTGTCTTGTTGAAATTAAGGAAGAGGCTATTTGCCTGGCAACAGGCTTCAAACTCTTCCACCTCTTCTCTGTAGATCGTCTCATCATTGTTGGTGATGAGCCCCACCACTGTTGTGTTATCGGTGTATTTATTTAGAAGTATATAGGTGGGGATTAAACTAGAAATTTACGTGTGACTGGTATATAAAGAAAGGTTGAACTGGGTGTAATATCTACGGATATTTAGAGTGGTTTTAAGGACCATTCTCCTGAGACAGCCAAGAAAGAGGAAAAATGTTTTACTGAAACTTATGGTGTCCGTCAAGGATAATGACCATGTTTTGATCTGTATGGGTGGCACAGATAAACAGAGATCTAATTAATTTTTCAACTGGATTTGATACAGCTATATTGGTTATGAAAAACAAACATCAAATGAAAGGAAGGGATGCTTTTAGGGTAATATATCCAGAAGCAGAACTGATTATTTTAAGCTTTCAAATCTATTAAAAATGCAATATTTAAGTAGTATTCCAAATAAAGGAAAAAGAGCCCTCAATTTAAAAAAATATTCTAACCATTGCAATCTCTTACTGTTCCCTTAATTCTCAATTGGAACAAATCAACTTGACTGATTGGAATTTTTCTGGTGGAA
The DNA here is from genome assembly GCF_030144855.1 of Hypanus sabinus. Classification (NCBI taxonomy): domain Eukaryota; kingdom Metazoa; phylum Chordata; class Chondrichthyes; order Myliobatiformes; family Dasyatidae; genus Hypanus; species Hypanus sabinus. The sequence goes on from NC_082718.1 coordinate 42,557,776, forward strand.
ATAGCATCACTCTTTTCTTGGGGAAAAGATAAAGACCAAATTTCTTTGTTATTGAAATCTGTTTTAATTTAGTGGAGCCTATCTCACAATACCACATTGGAGCATGATTGAATGGGATGGATGGTTGTTCTTCTACCAATGTGCGTGGTGTTGTTTAGACAGCTGTGAGTATTCTCTGTGTAACTGTACATTAATACTTGTTTCTAGTAAGACAGGATTTGTTTCAAAATCAGAATTGGGATTATTATTGCTGACATACGTTGTAAAATCTGTTATTTTGTGGCAGCAGTACAGTGGCTGGTTGCTTAAACCAGCAACAGAAATAGCCTCATCTTCCAATTATGTAATATATCAGTGCTGTGAAATGTCCCAAAATACTTAACAGAATGTTGTTAACAAAGTCTGGCACTGCACTATGAATGGAGATTTTAAATGAAATGAGCAAAAGCTTGATTAAAAAGTTGGGCTTGAAATAGTCACTAAAAGTAATTCCAAAGTTAAGGGTCTTGACAGTTGAAGAGATGGATGTTTTTGCAGGAGCAATAATACTTAGGTGTGTTTCTGGTGTCTGAATTTGATCTCAGAGATTTGTAAAGCTGATGATGTTTTCAAAGCAAGATATTGATTAATCTGGAGACCATGGAAATCAGCAGTCAAGAGTGATGTGTGAATAAGCTTGGAGTGAATTCGGATGCCACAGCAGTTTTCATCTCCACAAGCTTACAGGTGTTAGGAAGAGTGAAGTGACTCAATTATCAAATCTAAAAGCAGCCAAAATGTGGATGAGGGCTTCATCTTGATGAACTGAGCCACTGGCATTCTCTTGGCTTCGAAGTTCAAATTGGCAGTCTTAATGATGGCACAACTCATTGAGTTGAAAGCTGAATGAGGCTGGATATGACACTAGTTTTGTGCACAGTTTAACAAATTCTCACTCAGTTGCTAGGTAACAAGGGAACCAATTACAGTATCTGGCAGGGACTGAAGTGATGACTTTGGTCTTCTCAGTTCTACATAGGTGGAAACTTTCTGTTCAATTGGTACCAAACATGGAATGTGAAAACTTAGCATTAGTTGTGGGGTAAAGATTGGGGTTGGTAGCAAACATTTTGGAACTGTTTTCAGATGGTGCTACTGTCGGACAGCAGATGGGTGTTAAGGACAGAGCCGTGGGAACCCAGCTGGAATGATGTGGGAGCAGGAAGAGAAACCAATGCAAATGATTCTCTTGGCTACGATTGAGTAGATAAGAAGAAAATAAGCATGTGATTCTACCCAGTCAGATGATGATGGAGCAGGATAGTTTGTTCAAAGACCATAGGCAAGCCAAGGGGAAGAAGTCCATAAGACTATCAGACTATAAGACATAGGAGTAAATCAGTCCATTCAGCCCATCTGTTCTGCTCCACCATTTCATTATGACTGATTTATTATTCTTCTCAACCTTTACTGGTCAAGAACCTATCAACCTCCACTTTAAATATACCCAATGAATACCACAGCTGTCTGTGGCAATGAATTCCACTGATTCGCCACCCTCCGGCTAAACAAATTCCTTCTTTTCTCTGTTCTAAAGGGATGTACTTGTATTCTACGGCTGTGTCGTCTGATCATATTGGGTTAACTTTGAAAGTGTTGTGTTAAGCTTGTAATCTATTCTCATTCAACAGTTAATTAAAAAGAATTGTGAATGAACAACTTTCACAATAAAATTGAAAAACCTAAAAATAGGAGAATCCATCAGAATTTGATAGAAGACAGTTAAAACATTGCCAAACGTTGTCTAGGAATTTTCACACCAAGGCAATAACCCATTTTTATTTCTGTTGCGGATATTAAAGTTAGAGCAGCTTCAGCAAAAATGAATTTGTTCACTGTTCACTGCAAAACAGCACGTCAATTGAATCCTAGAGGCTAGAGTTACATTAATGAAATACGACTAGAATATGGCAGTACCTGAGAAGTAGATATAAAAGTGTTGCATTATATAGGTTTTGGTAGCATGCTGTATTTTTTGAATGGTATCATGGAACTTGCTATTCAAGTGTCAGGGTCTTTGTTTAATATTTCATCTTAAAAGGACAGTTGTCCCTAAAAACTTAATTTGTCTTCTTCCTCAGTTCCAATTCATTCCTTTCCGGTTGGCTGGCAATATATAATAAAACAAAAAGAAAGACTTGCATTTATTTTACCCTTTTCATATCCTCAGTGTTTTATAGGCAAAAAAAGTAGCTGCTATTGACATTTTTGCAAAGGTTAAAAAAATTACTGTATTGCAGAAAGGAATTGGTCCACTCCACACCCAGACCTGATGGTTAATTTTGCACATTGAGGGGAAGGGGGAGATTGCAAAGGAGCATATGGGGCGGAATACATGATAGAGATAAAAGTGCATAACTGCTGCAGAAATGATTAGAAGAAAAAATCAATTAACATGAAAAGAAAACTACATTGATTATTGTAGAAAGAGAATATGATTGGAAGTGAACGAGAGGAGATGAAAGAGACAGGAGATTCTTGAATCTGGAGCAACAACCAACATACTGGGAGAACTCGGTAGGTTGAGCAGCATCTGTGGGAGAAAAGGAATTGCCAATGTTCCTCCGTGAACTGGAGGTGGAAGCAGAAACAGAAGGATAGAATTCATTGCTTACATTATCTGCAGCTTGATAAGGTGACAGTATGAATTGGAGTGGTGGATGGTGTTGTTGAACTACAGTTTGGATAAAGGAGAGAAAAATAACTCCCTAGCATTAAGAAGGTGAGAAGGACTCCCAAGGGTTAAGACAGAAGATTACTAAGATGAAGTGGAAGTTCATTCAGAATGCATTTTGTTAAAAGGTGAGGAATTGAAAGAGGTGTGTTGGTTCTATGCATACTTCATGGATCCAAATGCCATTTTGTACATGGGAGTAGGGCATATTGGCTGTGGAAAATTGTTGGAAACACTGTCAGGTAGGTTGAAAATCCAAATGTTATTTCTCACTATTCCTGCATTGAAGGGAATATTTGGGATATAATTCAAATGTTTCAAAACATAATTAACATTCAAGTTCTAGTTCACGTGTAATTGTTATTCAACCCTACATGAATACTCATTAATACAGCCAAATGAAAGCATCTCTTCCCCGGGCAGCTGCAATAGATGACCACGCAGCTTGAGGCCTAGACACCGCTGTAACTGAGGCCATGCAGCTGCCCTGTCATCTGTCTTTCTAATGAACCAGTGAACCGAACTTGCGGTATTCCATGTTACCAATTTCCAGCAGGGTTTTGCGATCACAAGAAAAATGTCCAAGACAATTGTTCGCTCTGTTTGTTTGCCTTCGCGCACCCATTCTAACACCTTCCTGTAGCAGGCAGCAACATGGTTCAGACCAAGTCCAGCTCCATTGCTACCGGGCAACTCGTTGATGGGGTAGGCCTGCAGCACTGATGTTCTTGATAACTAGCAGTGTCTTGCAATCGTAAAAACATATAAAGGATGAATGATTGCATCTTTAGTTGGACCTAGAGTGGCTGCTGCGACTATGTGTGCCACATCTTATTAGAAGTCTAGCCAGAAGTCACACGCATTATTTTTAATATGAAAATGCAATTGCCCTCTAGACAGCATTTGCTAAAGTTAGTTTCCACTGTTGTTTTGTTAATCTGTAGCATACCTTTAAAAAAATTCTGTTATAAATGTATGGCTAGTTTTCCAGCTTGTCTAGCATTTGAAAGCAGTTGCATATCAATTGTATGTCAATTTAAATAGGGCACCTGACAATTATAATGGAAGACAAATCAGTGATGCGTGGTTTAGTAACTGAAAAGCAAAAAATAATTGTAGACACTAGAAATCTGAAATACAAACAGAAAATGCTGGAAGTACTTAGGCAGAATCTGTGAAGAGAAAATGACAGTTCATAGAGGATGCTATATAGTGTAAGGTTTGGTGTTTTGTGCTGCCTAGTGATTATGTGCAGATAAAAGCTGGGATGAACAAAACCTACTTGGTTCTTTTTAAACATTTAAAAACACTTTATCCAGTATGTCATGCAGTTCTGGAAGAACTATCAATAAGGCTTTCTGCAACTGTGGTTGAGGCAGTTTGTTAATACTTATTTTTGCTGAATTCAGCTCCGAAAAATTTGTAGCTGTCTGAATAGTATCATAACGTCATAAATTTATACAGCTGGGAAACAGAATCTTTGGCTCAACATGTCCATGATTGTCTAGTTGTCTAGTTGAACTATTCCCATTTTCTCTCATTAGGCCCATTTCCCTCTAAACCTCGCCATGTTCTTGTCTAAACATATTTTAAACATTATAATTATATAGTATGTCTCCATCTCTTTCCCCTGGCAGCGTATTCCAAATTCCCAGCTCTCAAAAATGTTGCACTGCAGGTCCACTCACTTTTAAACAATGCCCTCTAGCTTTAGACTTCCTTGCCTGGGAATAGACTGTGACCATTCATGAGGAGACTAAGCTCCTTATAGTTTTACAAACTTTTTACAAGTTCATTCCTCAGCCTCTCATGCTTCAGGGAAGGACGTCCCTACCTATCCAACCTCTCTTTATAACACAAGCCTTCTAGTCCCAGTAATCTTCTTGTGAATGTTTCTGCACCCTTTCCAGCTTGATGATATTCTGCTTATACACCAGAACAGAACAGCATAGAGTATTCCGAGTGCTGTCTCACCATAATATTGTATAGGTGTAACATGATGTCTCAACTCAATGACTCTGCTTGTAACTCCATGAAACCTTCATGACTAATTTAAGGCAAAAGTCATGACGTGAAAGAACGAGCTCTTCTTGCTTGGGTGACTGCAGCTCAGACAACACCTGGGAAGCCTGATACAATCCAGGGCAAAACTGCCTCCATGAATGGCGTCCCATCCACCACTAATGAACAGTGCCTGTAGCCAGTGGCATCAACAAAGTCCACAGCAGAAAAGTTCAGAGTAAATATGTTATCCAAGTATATACATGTCACTGTATTCAACCCTGAGATTCATTTTTTTGTGGGCAGTTTCAATAAATTTAGAGAAGAGTAATAAGCATAAGAATCAATGAAGGACCGCACAAACTTGGGCATTCAGCCAGTGTGCAAAAGACAACAAACTGTGTAAGTACATAAAGAAATGATGATAATAATAAATAAATATGCAATAAAGATCCAGAGCATGAGATGAAGAGTCCTTGAAAGTGAGTCCATAGGTTGTCGGAACATTTCAGTGATGGGGTGAGTGAAGTTGAGTAATTCATTAAGGCAATTTTCAGTAACATCTCCTATGCCAAAAACCTCTCTTGCTTAACTGAAGACCCTGGAAGTGCTAGTCAGACTCTTTGTCAGATAGTCTTTGACCTGGAATGTTAGCAGTGTTTCTCTTCATAACGGTGCAAGTTGATCTGCTGACTATTTTCAGCATTTTATATTTTTGTTCTTAGATTTTCAGCATCTGTAGTTAATCTGGTTTTCAATCTTATTACTAAGTAGAAATAGACAGTGGGAGCATGTGACAGAAAAACAATAATTGCTTCTCCATCATACAAGATCCTGATTTGGAAATTATTGCTATGCTGCAGCTCTCTTCAATAAGTTTCCTTCTCTGTGTGAGAGATCTCAATCTTATTCTCAAGTGACCATCAGTTGGTTGTTTTAGTGCAGCATTTTGATGTTAAGACCTGCAAATTCCCTTCAGCAAAGGCATTTCTTTTAGTTGTCCAGAATGCAGATGTCCCATACTGTGAAAATTAATGTCTACTTCTTGATATGACAGGACAAAGTTTGATCTCACTGAATGTGCCTATCTAACTGGGAATAATGGAGCCACCTGGATTCAGGGAACCTTTTCTAACCCCACCCCTTTACTGGCTAAGCAGAGGGAATACTAAAAAAGGACCACTCAGTCTTGATTGCAGCTCCTGAACTGCATACCTGCCATACTACAGGGATCAAATCTCTTGCCAGTTTATAGACTTGTCTCCTAAGAAGATAAGATTCACTCATCCTTTTGCCACAGGGCTTGAAAAATCAGTTCTGGCCTCCTTGAGGAAGCAATCTTTCGCAGGACATCTGGAAAGTTCATGGTAAGATGATTGGACATCTTCACACCTTTGCAATTTTCTGAAACCTTCATATTTGTTCCATTATCAGTAATTCCATCTAATCTTCCATTGATTCTACCAAGAGAGTAAGACTCCAGTGGTTAGGGGCTGCTTTCTCCCCGCTGTGACTATCGCAGTCCACAGAGAAGCAAAGGAGTGGACGTAGTCCAGTCCGTCATAGACAAAGCCCTCTCCATCATTGGGCACAACTACGAGGAGCTCTGTCACAAGAAAGCAGCATCTAGATAGATAGATACTTTATTCATCCCCAAGGGGAAATTCAACATTTTTCCAGTGTCCCATACACTTATTGTAGCAAAACTAATTACATACAGTATTTAACAGTATAAATATGATATGCATCTAAAATCATCCTCCCAAAAAGCATTAATAAATAGCTTTTAAAAAGTTCTTAAATAGTTTACTAAAGTGCATTGAGTGGTAATTTTAAGCTCAGTCCTAACCCCGGCACTTTAACATGTCTTGCCCCTGGTGGTTGAATTGTAGAGCCGAATGGCGTTGGAGAGTAATGATCTCTTCATCCTGTCTGAGGAGCATTGCATTGACAGCAACCTGCTGCTGAAGCTGTTTCTCTGTCTCTGGATGGTGCTGTGCAGAGGATGTTCAGCGTTTTCCATGATTGACCATAGCCTACTCAGCGCCCTCTGCTCTGCCACCGATGTCATACTCTCCAGTTCTGTGCCCACGACAGAGCCCACCTTCCTTACCAGCTTATTAAGACGTGAGGCGTCCCTCTTCTTAATGCTGCCTCCCCAGCACGCCACCACAAAGAGGAGGGCGCTCTCCACAACTGACCGATAGAACATCTTCAGCATCTCACTACAAACATTGAATGACGCCAGCCTTCTGAGGAGGTACAGTTGACTCTGTGCTTTCCTGCACAGGGCATCTGTGTTTGCAGTCCAGGACCCCCACCATCAAGGCTATACTCTCTTCTTGCTGTTGCCATGGGGAAGGTTGTACAGCTGACCTGGGTCCACACCACCAAATTTAGGAACATTTATCAACCTTCAACTATCAGGCTCCTAAGTGAACATGGATAACTTCACTCACCTTAACTCTGAACTGATTTCACCACCTATGGACTCACTTTCAAGGTTTCAGCATGATCTATTTATTTGTTTAAAACTTACTTGTACAGTTCATCGTCTTTTGCACATTCACTGTTTGTCAGTCTTTGTGAGCAGTTTTTCAGTGGTTCGATTGTACTTCCCTATTCTACTGTGAGTGCCTGCAAGAAAATGAACCTCAAGGTAATATATTTTGACAATAAATTTAAATATACTTTGAACATTTTATTAGCATAATGACAGAAAGAAAGTTGCTGACACGTAAAAGCAAATTCAAGAGCAATATGCAGGAGGAACTCAGTAGGTAAGGCAGCATTGGTGGAAATGAATAAACAGGTCAACTTTTCAGGCCAAGAGCATTCTTTAGGACTGTAAAGGAAGGGGGAAGATGCCAGAATAAAGAGGTGGGGGAGGGGAAGGAGGACAAGCTGGAAGGTGATAGATGAAGCCAGGTGGGTGGGAAAAGTAAAGGGCTGGAGAAGAAAGAATCTGATTGGAGAGGAGAAAGGGAAAAAGGAAAGAACAAGGGTACTCAGGGAGAAGTGATAGGCAGGTGAGGAGAAGAGGTTAGAGGCCAGAGGGGGTAATAGAAGAAGAGGAAAGGGGAAGGGAGAAAATTTACTGGAAGGAGAAATTGAGGTTCATGCATCAGGTTGGAGGCTACCTGGATGGAATATGGGATGTTGCTCCTCCACCTTCGGAATCGCCTCATTGTGGCAAAAGATGAGGCCATGAACCGACATGTCAAAATGGGAATGTGGTCACAATAAAAATGGCTGGCCACCAGTAAGTTGACTTTTGGCAGATGGAGCAGAGGTACTCGAGAAAGTGGTCTCCCGGTTTATGTCGGATCTCACAAATGTAGGGGAGCAGCAGATGCAATAGATGACCCCAACAGATTCACAGATGAACTGTTGCCTCACCTGGAAGGACTGTTTGGGGCCCGGAATGGGCCTCTTACCTATTCTCCGCATCTGCCTTTCATTTCCCCTGTTGCCCCTCCTTCCTTTTCTTCTATGGGCAAAGAACTATTTATTTATTTTCTCTTCTATATTATGTATTGCATTGAACTACTGCTGCTGTTAACAAATTTCACGTCGCATGCTGATGATAATAAACTGATTCTGATTCCTTTCCTATCACCTTCTAGCTAATCCCCCCTCCCCTCCCCTCCCCTACCATTTTATTCTGGCATCTATCCCCTTTCTTTCCAGCCCTGATGAAGGGTCTCAGCCTGAAACATTTACTGTTTATTCATTTCCATAGGTACTGCCTGACCTGCTGAGTTTCTCTAGCATTGTGTGTGTGCGACTGTAGGTATCCAGCATCTGTAGAATCTCATGTATTTATAGAACAAATTAAATGCATTAACTTTCCGTCTTTAACAATCATCTGATCTGTCGTGCTCCATGATGTCAAACAGCTTAATTACAGCTGAAGCACTTGGGAGAATGCACATCCTTCCAATGTTTTCAGTTGTAATTCTTGTTTATTTAAAGACATCAAAATTCAAAGTACATTTATTATCAAAGTTCACAAATGTCACCATATACAACCCTGAGATTTCATTTTCTTAAGGGCATTCACAGTAAGTACAAGAAACACAACCGAAACAGTAAAACACCACACCTAACAGGACAGACAAGCAACCAATGAGCAAAAGACAACGAAAAATGCACATACAAAAAGACAAAAAGAAATAACAATAAATAAATAAACAAAAATATATTGAGAACAAGATGATGTGTGTATAAGATGACGAGAAGCATGGATTGTGTGGATAGCTAGCGGCTTTTTCCCAGGGCTGAAATGGCTAACACAAGGGGTCATAGTTTTAAGGTGTATGGAAGGGAGATGTCAGAGGTAAGTTTTTCCACACAGAGAGTGGTGGGTGTGTGGAGTGCACTGCCAACAAAGACTTGAGCAGTTGATTGATGAGTATATTTGTTGGCCTGGAATTAGCAGTAAAGGAAGAGTTTTGAAGTTCACTTCATGTGCACCTACCTGCAGATTTTCCCTCAAATCTGTCATTTTATTTTTTTCAGTGTCCTCTACAGGAGATTTGTGGGATCTATAGGTAGGAGAGTAGCGGTGACATTCAGTGATTAATCATATGGAAGGAACCTGTTGACTCTGAAATGGGAAGCAAAGAAAGGAAGTACAAATTAAATGCAAATTATTACACGGTAAAGAAAACAAAAAAATGAGGGCACGTGGATGAAAAAATAACTTAACCTTAAATTAAGAACCTGTTTGACATTAATTCTCCGAAGGAATAAGATTCTATACTTGAAAAATAAGATTTTTAGGGCTAGAGAAGTTGTTCAACAGTAAATACCACTTGTGCTATTAAAACTCACTCTCTACTAATAGAACTTGCCCTAGATTTCACTGTCACTTCTACTATAGGGTTAAGTGATTGTGCCATGTCATTTAATTTCATTATCAACTCTATTCAAGATTCAAGATTGCTTAATGCCATTCCGTGTACATGAGTAAAGGAGAAGGAAACAATTGTTACTGCAGATCCAATGCAGCCCATAAAACCACAAAAGATAAAGAACACAATAATACAAAGCACAATAAATATTGACATAGCTTATATACATAGATTGATTGTATTTCCATAGAGTGATGCAAGGCTTTATGTAAAGTGATTGCCAGGAAATAATAAAGAAGTCATAGTTGGGAGTGTGGAGGGGTGGGTTAGTGGGTAAATTGTTGATCAGCTATACTGATTGGGGAAAGAAAATGTTTCTCAGTCTGGTGGTCCTGGCCTTGACGCTATGTAGTTTCCTCCCTGATGGAAGTGGGACAAACAGTCCTTGACCAGGGTGGATGAGATCCTTCATGATGTTACTGGTCCTTTTCCAATATCTTTCTGCATATCTGTCCTTGATGGTGGGTAGGCTGCTGCCAGTAATGTGTTGGGCAGTTCTGCCTGCCCGCTGTAGAGCCTTCTTGTACACTGCAGTGCAATTTCCCAATCAAACAGTGACTCAGCTTGTTAGGATGCTCTCTATTGTGCAACTGTAGAATGATGCGAGTACGAATATGCTCTTTTCAATCTCATCAGAAAAGAGAGACATTGATGAGCTTTCCTGCCTGAGTAGGATATGTTCTGGAACCAGGAGAGGTTGTGCATGATGTGCAATCCCAGAACTTTGAAATTGCAGTTTTCACTGCTGTGATGCCAATGTTAAGGGGGGGTGTGAGAGGTGAGAGTTACCCTGAAGTTGATAACCATCTCCTTTGTCTTGTTGATATTAAGGAAAAGTTTATTTGTCTGGCAGCTGGCCTTGAGCACTTCCATCTCCTCTCTGTGAGCTATGTCATCGTTGTTTGTGTTGAACCCCACCACTGTGTCATTGGCGAACTTGACGATGTGATTGTCTGTACAGCCCTGTGTGAGCAGAGCGTACTGCATTGGGCTCAGCACACAGCCCTTGGGAGCACCTGTGTTGAGCATGATGGGGAGGAAAGAATGGTTGTGCATCTTGACTATCTGAGGTCTGTTTGTTAGTTGCACAGTTGTGTATGTAGACCACGGTGTAGAAGTTTGCTCACCAAGGTCTGTGAGACAGTAGTGTTGAATGCCAAACTGAAATCCAGGAACAGCATTCTGACAAGTGTCCTTGTTTCCTAGGTGTCTCAGGGCCAGGTGCATGACATATGCTACAGCATCTATCGTCAAGTAGTTCTGTCGGTAAGCATTTTAGTGAGTTTCCAAAATGTCAGGAATGGAATTTTTGTTAGATGCTCTTACCAGCTGTTCAAAGGACTACATGGTGATTGGCATCAATGTTACCAGGCTGTAGTTGTTTAATTCTGAAGCTGCAGAGTTCTTTGATACAGGAGTGATACTGGCTGATTTGATGCATGCGGGAATAGCAGCGTGGGTGAGTGAAACATTGAAGATGTCCGTGAAGACATTAATGAGCTGGTGTGCACACTGCCAGGGTACTCGTCCTGGAATGTTTTCTGGCCCATCCGCCTTACAGGCCTTGTTACTCTGCAGAGTCCTTCTCACGCCTGCTGTTGTTACAGACAGAGCCTGCTCACCTGGGGGTGGGGGGGGGGGAGTGGGGTAGCTTTCATGGATGGCATTGAGTTGCATTCCTTGAAGCCTGCATAAAAGTTGTTTAGACTGTCAGGGACGAAGGTGTCACTGGTGCAGTTGATTGTTATTTTTCCTTGCCTAGTCAGTAATGCGCTTGATGCCCAGTTATATATGCCTACAATCATTATCAGACAGGTGTTCTTGAATCTTTTGTGTGTAGGCTGCCTTTGTTCTCTTGTTGCCTAAGATGAAGTTTCTACTGCCTACTCTAAAAGTTGTTCCATCACCAGACTGGACGGCAGCATCCTAGGCTTTAAGTAGACAGTGCACCTCTGCAATCAGCCAAGGCTGCTGGTTGGGCCATGAGGTGACCACTCTTGAGGTACCAATGTCACCTACACACTTATGGATATAGCCAGTGACAGATGAACAGATGTGACAGTGACAGATGATAGTTATTGAGATCTGTGTCTTCTCCATTTATGATGGCCTCCCTGAACATCTGCCAGTTAGTCCATTTGAAACAGACCTGAAATAAAAAGATTGCCTCAGTAGGCCATCCAGTGATGGTCCTCTTGACTGGTTTCTATGAACAAGGACTGCAACTGTACACTGCATGAAAAACCAGAGTATTTCTGACATCATTTCCATTAAGAACAAATAATTACAGACTAGATGAAGGATCTTGACCAAAGCTTCAGATGGAGATGCTGATGGACTTTAAGAAGACTAAGCCTGCACTACTCCCTGTTACTATTGATGATGAGGACGTGGATGTGATGATGAGGACCTACAAGTACCTGGGGATGCACCTGGATGACAGACTTGAATGGAGCACCAACACAGAGGCTGTGTACAAGAAGGGTCAGAGTCACCACTACTTCCTGAGGAGACAGAAGTTCTTTGGAGTATGCAGGCCTCTCCTGCACATGTTCTACCAGTCTGTTGTTGCCAGTACAATCTTCTTTGCACTGGTGTGCTGGGTCAAAGGCATCAATGCAGGTGATGCCAACAGGCTAAATAAACTGAGTAGAAATGCTGGCTCTGTTATTGGAGTCAAACTGGACACACTGGAAGCTGTGGTAGAACAAAGTACCCTATGGAAAATCCTGGCAATTCTGGACAATGTTTCTTACCTTCTGCATGACACCTTGGCTGAACAGAGAAGCACTTTTAGCAATAGAGTAAGACAACTGCACTGCTCCAAAGAACGCTATGAGACCATTCTTACCCTCAGCCATTAAGCTCTATAATAAGTCAACCTATAGCCGGGGAAATGATGATGCCCCTCATGTTAGACTGTTTGAGGAAACTTATGTTTTATTCTTTCTTACTTCCCTTCTAACATTTGTACATATGCATATCTGTGCACATGTAATGCTACTGTGACACTAATTTTTTGGGATCAACGAAGTATCTATCTATCTATCTATCAACTAACCATTTTTCCTCACGGGTGCTGCCTGACCTGCTGAGTTCTTCCACCTCTTTGTATGCTACCCCAAATTCCAGTGCCTGCAGTCTCTTGTGTTAGCGGCTCCTGGATTTCTCTTAACTGCCTATAACTTAGTGTCAGCATTTGCTGTCAAGCTTGTACTTCATGAAGTGTGATTGAACCTTGTTCTTCCTGCAACAGCCAAATCTGGGCCAATTGCAATTCAATTGTCAGATTCAAGAAAGCCAATATTCTTTTTCTAAATCTTTATTTGGCAGTCATCAAGTCAAAACCTGTTAAATATTAACTCCCCTCTTTCTCCCAGGCAAGCTTGGTTTAAGTTGATCACTTTAATAAAACATATTGAATCTTATCAGTTTTGTAAAGAATTAGAACCATCACATCTTCTGAACTTCTCTCATTCAAATTTTATAATGGTCCTTCTGAAGTGAATGTCAAAGTTAAATTAAAATTATAGTTGTGGGTTTTTATTCTCTTGGAACTGAGAAATCAACTGACTAATTAACTCTTGTTCCTACTTAGTCTTCGTGCAAGAAAGCAGTATTCCAATTTGGACTGTTTTACTATGATTGCCCTCCAATACATTTTAATTATAGAACTCCTAGAATACCTTGATAAAAGTATTCACCTCACTCATCTCACATGGTCAGTTAAGTCATCAGACAGTTCAGAATCAGGTTTAATATCACTGGCATAAGCTCTGAAATTCATTGTTATGCAGCAGCAGTGCATTTCAATACATAATTTAAAAAACTAAATTATACTAAGGAGTGAATGTATGTGTGTATATATCATTTTTTTTTAAAAGGAATAGATGTGCCCTAGAAATGTAGAATTATGGTTTGATATCAGGCTGTTGTGAGTTACACCTTGCATCCTGTACCGCAGGCATTATTTAGAGAATAATCTATTCTTGGCCAAAGGTGTAAGGCTGTTAAAGGAAGGTGCTGCCCTACCAAAAAAATGTGGCTGCCAAAAAAAGTAACCATGTAATGTGATATAATTCTGATTTCCTTCAACAATAAAATACCTGGGAATTGACATTCTCTCAGTTTACTTTTGTGGAAGTCAGAAACAGGAAGGGAGCAATCACCCTCTTGGGAGTATTCAGTAGAATCCCTAATAGCAGCAGAGACACTGACAAGCAGATCAGGAGACTGATTTTGGAAAGGTGCAAAAATAACAAGGTTTTGGTCATGGGTGTCTTGAATACAGGGTTAATGGCAGGATTGTTAGCAGTGTGGAGCAACAGAGGGATCTTGGGGTCTGCATCCATAGATCCCTCATAGTTGCCACACAAGTTAATAGGGTGGTTAAGAAGGTGTATTATGTGTTGGCCTTCAGTTGTCAGGGGATTCAGTACAAGAGCTGTGAGGTCATGTTGCAGCTCTATGAAACTCAGGTTAGACCACAGCTGAGTATTGTGTTCCGTTCTGCTTGCCTCATTATGGGAAGGATGCCGAAGCTTTAAAGAAGATGCAAAGGAAATCTACAAGAATGCTGCCTGGATTGGAGAACATGTCTTATGAAAAATGGTTGAGTGGACTATGGCTTTTCTTTTTTTTTTCTTTTTAAAATTTTTTTTTATTAGTTTTTCAAAACATTTTACAAATTAAAAACCCCAAATCCCAATGAGGAACATTAAAACAGTGCAAAATTAAGCATACAATAACAATATGCTACAAAGGAAGAGAATTTAGCAAAAAAAAAGCACCTAAATTAAAGACAAGTAAGCTTAGTGTCCTCCCCAAGCCCCACAACACAAGAAAAAACAACAGCAACTCCGGACCAACCACAACACAATATAGAGAGTATAAGTCAGGACAGCCAAACTCCCAGACTGTGAATACACTCAGCAACAGAGGATAATAATGCCTTCTACAAGAAAAAAAAGGAGCTGATAGCAAGGGACCAAAAAGAAAAAAAAACCCTAGTCAAGAGGAAGGTTATGAAAGTACTCGATAAAAGGTCCCCAGACCTTATGGAACTTTAGATCCAAATTGAGAACTGAATAATGAATTTTTTCGAGGTCCAAACAGGCCATGATGTCGTTAAGCCATTGAGCATGAGTGGGCGGGGCAGCATCTCTCCATCTGAAGAGGATCAAGCATCTAGCCAGGAGAGAGGCAAAGGATAATATTCAGCATTTGGTCGGACCCAGACATAAATCTGTCTCGCCCCAAAAACCGAACAGAGCAATTAAGGGGTTTGGTTCTAGGTGCTGATTCAGAATACACGATAACGTAGTGAAGACATCTTTCCAGAATTTCTCCAAGCTAGGACAGAACCAGTACATATGGATGAGAGAGGCCACGCCCCTCTTGCATTTATCACAGAGCGGACTAACGCTAGGGTAGAATCGAGATAGTTTAGATTTAGACATATGGGCTCTATGAACAATCTCAAACTGTAAAAGGCAGTGGCGAGCACAAAGAGAGGTTGAGTTAACCGATTGGAGAACTGAATCCCAGCTCTTCTCAGATAAGGAGATATTTAAATCCTGCTCCCAGGCCATTTTGATTTTATCCATGGGGGCCCATCGTAAGGCTGCTAGTTTATCTCGGATGATTGATATTAAGCCTTTACCTAGTGGATTCATGGAAAGAAATAGGTCCATAGCATTTTTCGCAGGCATTTCAGGAAAGTTAGGAATTAAAGGAGCAATAAAGTGTCGGATTTGGAGATAACTGAAAAAATGAGCATTGGACAGATTGAACTTAACAGAGAGCTGCTGAAAAGAAGCAAAGCGATTATCAATGAAAAGATCTTCAAAATGTCTAATGCCCTTCCTATACCAAACCTGGAATGCTGAATCGTATGTAGTAGGTAAACAAAGGTGATTATGAGCAATAGGGCTGGAAACGGAAAACCCCTGGAAACCATAGCATTTCCTGATCTGAGGCCATATACGCAAAGTGTGTCTAACAAGAGGATTAGCTATTGATCTGGGCAGACTACTAGGGAGTGCAGAGCCAAGAAGTGCAGAGATAGATAATTCTTTAGTGGAGCTCAGCTCCATCGCCACCCAGTTAGGGCACTCGGGTTGGCCATGGAAGAAAGACCAGGAGGTAGCACAACGTATATTAGCTGCCCAATAATATAAATGAAAGTTAGGTAAAGCCATGCCACCCTCTTTTTTAGATTTTTGGAGATGGATTTTATTAATTCTAGAGCGCTTATTCTGCCACAGATATGACAAAATAATAGAGTCTAAGGAATCAAAAAAAGATTTAGGAATAAAAATTGGGATAGATTGAAATAGGTATAAAAATTTGGGGAGAACATACATTTTAACAACATTAATACGACCGACCAAAGACATAGATAGAGGTGAGACTATGGCTTTTCTCTTTGAAGTGAAGAAGGGTAGAGGTGACTTGATAGAGGTATATAAGGTGATAAGCATTGATAGAGTGGACAGCCAACATCTTTTTCCAGTGGTGGCATAATTTTAAGGTGATTGTAGGAAAGTTTAGGGTGGCTATCACAGGTGTTTTTTTTATCCATTGTGGTAAGTGTGTGGAATGCACTGCCTGGGGTGGTGCTAGAGGCAGATACATTAGGAATGTTGAAAAGACTCTTAAATAGGCACATGGAAAAAAAAATGGAGGGCTATGCGAGAGGGAAGCCTTAGAGTGATCGTGGAGTACGTTAACATGTCAGTACAACATCGTGGGCTGAAGGGCTGTCATGTTCGAAATCCAATTCAAAATGCTGACCATTAAAAATAAGAGAAATCTATTTTGACTACCAATTTTACTTATTTTCACCATATAATTCAGAAATAGTAATAGATCGACTCACTCATTTTCAGAGTGGTGATGTATTCCACAGCAGAATTCTGGCAGAAGATCTGATCAGCCCTGACAATGTAGCTGGTAGCAATTTTATCTCTGAAATGAAATTTATGAGTTGTGTACAAAAGCCTAGGCTAATTCTTCAGTGCTGTCCTGAAAAAGTGCTGTGATTGTGGAAGTGTTATCTTTCTAAAGCGAAGGTAGATGTGAGAAATCTCATGACACCATTTTAAAAAAAAGAAGCCCGCTTGTTACTCCTGGTGTCATGACCAATGTTTACCCCTCAACCAACATCACCAATGCAGAATATCTGCTCGTCATCACGCTGATCTTTTTGAAAGTTACTTTGGGCACATTGGCTGTTGCATTTCCTTTCGGTTAGTCCTGACGAAGGGTCCCGGCCCGAAACGTCGACATCACTTCTTCCTATAGATGCTGCCTGGCCTGCTGTGTTCTACCAGCATTTTGTGTGTGTTGGGTTTTTCAATGGTTGTAAAGAAATTTGGTGTGCAATGAGATGATTATAGGTAAACTGATCAGTATTATTTAGAATTTTGAGCAATAACTTTAATAGACATTAATAAACACACATTCCCATCAAAAGGATATTTGAATATGGATGCTCTGGTTCCTTGAAATGTCATATTCATAGAATCATTTTAACTTTAAATTAGTCACTGTTTAATCTTCCTCCCAAAGAATTACCATAGTTCTAATTAGTCATATACTGTACCAATATCTTTAGTGTTGTGTGCAAAGAGGAGTAATAGACCTACCTTATGATTTTATTTCAAAAGCAGTTCTATTTTGTTGAGAATGAATCGGGATCAGAATCAGATTTCATCTGACTGGCTTAAGTCATGGAATTTGTTGTTTTGCTGCAGCAGTACAGTTCAATGCATAATAAAAACACTAAATTAAACAAGTAATGCAAAAGAGAGAGGAAAAAATAATGAGGTAAGTACATGGGTTGATTGTCCATTCAGAAATCTGATGGTGAGGGGAAGAAGCTGTTTCTAAAATGCTGAATGCTTGTTTTCAGACTCCTGCACTTTCTCCTTGATTGAAGCAATGAGAAGAGGACACACCTTGTGTGATGGGAGTCTGTAATGATGGACACTGCAGTTTTGAAGGTGTTCTCAATGCAGTGGTTAGCGCTCCTGTTGGAGCTGGCTGAGTTTGCAACTTCTGTAATTTATTCTGATCCTGTGGAGCAGCCCCTCCATACCACACAGTGATACAGCCAGTTAGAATGCTCTCCACAGTACATCTCTAGAAATTTGCTAGGAGCCTTTGGTAAATAAATGATTTAGTACTGCCTGTTGTTCAAATGTAGATGATTACTTTAACTTTACGGCTGTGCGGGGTAATTAATATGTGTACTTGTGTAGGCCTGCATGGACTCATCAGCTAGATTTTTCTGACCACAAAGGTATCATTCATGTACAACTCACATAATGACTTGTAGAGATCCACTAGGAATCACAAATCCCTACAATTGCTGTGCCCTGCTGAGTATGATAAAAGAAGCATCTCACTCTCACCTGGTACATGTTCAATTTCATCACTGTTCTTCCTCATCTTTTTTGGTAATTGCTGTACTCATGCATTAATTGCAGATTAACCTTACCGCAGAATGTTCATAGTAGTACTTACCAACATAATTACTGTTTTAATGGGATTAATATCAATCTTCTTTTTTGTTCTTGTTTGTACTTTCCCTGTTAGTCTAATCTTTCTTCTCTTCTTACTTTTTGTATACCTGATGTGCCCTAAATCACCCTCTTGCTGAAAGCAATCCTATTATTTAAGAAAGGAGGGAAAACAAACAGGGAGTGACTGATTTATTATCCTAAGATTAGTGGTAGGGAAGATGTTACTATCCATAAAGAAGGATGTAATAATAGACTAGCTAGAAATTAAGAATAGGAATAAGCACTGCCAACATGGATTTATGAAAAGGATAAGGTGTGATTAACCTTATTGAACTCTTTGAGGATATGATTAGATAAATAAGGGTCATTGATGTAATATATTTAGATTTTCTACATGAGATTGGTCAAGAAGATTAAGCACTCAAAATTGATGGCAATTTTAGGGCATGGATTGCGAATTGGTTAACAGATAAAAGTGAAGAGTTGGAATAATAGGTCTTTTTTCAGATTGGCAGGTGAGGAACTGCAGGAATTTGGTCTCTTCCTAACCTGTATGAAGAATTTGATTGAGTGGAGTAATGCTATATTTACAAAGCTAGGCAGTGTTTTGAGTATTTGAGGATATAAAAAGGCTGCAAGACTATGCAGACAAAATAACAGGGAGGCAAGTATATAAATGTGGCATATAATACAGAAAAAAGAATTGCGAATGAATGGTACAGAGACATCCAGATGTTCGTATGAATGAAATACAGAAAGTTGCTTGTATGTTGGCCATTATGGCAAATGGCTTGGTGTTTAGAAATAGAAAAATATTGAAAAAGGATCTAGTGCTTGAGAAATCTAGAGAAATATTGTTTCATACTGTAGGTTAAGTACCTCTTCTCTGAAATTCCAAACCTGAACCTCTGAAATCTGAATTTTGTTTTTGAGCGCTGACAAGGGTAATTCCACAGGCGCGAGGAAGGTTCCCAGATGAAAGGCTGGTCTCTGAGCATCATGGCCAGTTCTGCGAAGTGACCTCGCATACGTAATGACCAGAAGTTAATGAAAAATAGAAAAACACTGCATAACATGAAAATGAAGCTCTTAATCATGTATAGAAAGAATGGATTCATCTGCGTCAGGCTGCTTAACAGTAATCTGACCATGAAACAAGTAAAGAACTATCATGCTGAACTGAAAATTGAAGGTAATTGTGAATATTCAGCAGGCTGGTTGTAGAAGTTTAAGGCTACATCCACACTATGCCGGATAAATCTGTAACTGAAGCTTTTTCTCTTCGTTTTTACCCTCCGTCCACAGTAAAACAGCATTTTCATCCCCCGAAACCGGAGCTTTTCAGAAACACTTTCCAAGGTGGGTATTTTTGAAAATGCTGCTTGGGCAGATCAATGTGGACGGGATAATCGGAGACTTTTGAAAACGCTATCAAACGGCAGCGTGCTATTTCATTGTTTTCTTGAATGCAACCTAACAATTTCAGAACAGACGGCAAAGAGACTGAAGCCAGAAGAGTTAGAAATGTACTTACCAAATACTTTGACCCATAACTTACTGAATAAATAAGTATACTCACTTTGCCCTGTTGTCTGTCCTTGCTCGTATGAAGGTGGTTTACCTATTTATGCAAGTACTTCTCTGACAATAGACGTGTAACAGCCTAATGTAACATTGTATGGAAATACAACACTGATGCAGACATGTTTTACACATTTAACAAGGTGCTTTATTAATGCAACAGAGTTAGTCAGTTTTTCAATGTTCGTCGTCAGCAGGGTCAATCTGTCCGTGAATTCCCTGTCGGTTGCCTCCATACACTCCAGTATTTGTTTTTTTTTTAGTTTTAAGTTTTCCTGCACGAAAGCTAACATCTGTCTGTCATTTTAAGTTTTTCTAGTCTGTAACTACACAAACATGCACTTTTACGGTGAGATTCGACACCAAACATGTCGCTTGTTTTTGGTAGATGTGTCCTGCGCATGCACAGGAGGAGCAGATTCAATGAAATCTCTGTTTCAGTGTGGATAGAGATATTTTCAAAAACGCATAGTGTGGACACCTATCGTTTTTACTTGAAACCGGCGTTTTCAAAATTATCCGGTCTAGTGTGGATGTAGCCTAAGAAAAGGCAAAGCATTACATTTTTAAAGATAAAGCATCTGCTAATCACAAAGCAGCAGAAAAATTCATTGATAAATTTATGAAGATTGTCATTGTGAAAATCTAATACCAGAACAAGTTTACAATGTGGATTGTTTTTATACTTTACACAGGTAAAACCTAAAAGTCAGAAATGATGGTAATCACAAGCTATCTTATATATCCAAAAATTCAAAAAAATCCACAACAATTCCATCCCCAAACATTTTGCATAAGGGGTATTCAACCTGTATTAGGGTGCTGTTGATGCCATTTCTGAAGTACTTTGTAATGTTTGATTCCTTTATTTAAAGAAAAGTATCAGCATTGGAGGAAGTCCAGTTGAGATTCAATTAATTGGTAAATTAGTTTGTTATTGTCACTTGTACAGAGATGCAGTGAAAAGTTTTATTTTGCCATCTATACAGGTCATTTAATCACAACAATTGAGGTACAACAAGAGCAAATAATACAGAATGAAGACTAAAGTGTAACTGTCACAGAGAAAATACAGTGCATGTCAACACTAAAATGCAAAACGAGGTAGATAGTGAGGTCAAGAGTCCATCTCGTAACAGCAGGTGGAAGCTCTCCTTGAACCTGCTGGTTTCTGCTTTCAAGCTTTTGTATCTTCTGCCTAATGGGATGGGAGAAAGGAGAATGTGTGAAGGGTCTTTGATTATACTGACTTCTACAGAGACAGTGGGAAGCATAGATAGAGTCCATGGAGGGCACGTGCTGAGCTGTGTCCACAATTCTTGAAATTTCTGGCAGTCTTGGGCGGAAAAGTGGCCATGTCAAGCCATTACAGTATGCATCCAGTTGGGCTGCTCCCTGTGGTGGATTGAAAAAAACTGGTGCGAGTCAAAGAGAAAGTTCTTTAGCCTCTTGAGAAAGTAGAGTGCTGATTAGTTCTCTACGTCGCGGTGTCTTTGTGTTTGGACCAGCTCAAGCTTTTAGTGATAGTCATTCCAAGGACGTCGATGCTCTCAACCTCAGCAACCTTGAAGTAGGCAGGAGTGCATGCACTGCTCCCTTTCTGAAGTCAATGACTAGTTCTTTTGTTTTTCTGATATCGAGGGAAATGCTGTCATGTCACCATACCACTCAGCTTCCTCTACTCTGACTCATCCTTATTAGACATTAGGCAATGGCAGGGGTGCCAGCTAAAAACTTGAAAGCGCATTCAGGACAGAATCTGTTATAAGTGCACAGGGAGTGGAGTGGGGGTCTAGGTGTACAGGGAGTAGAGTAGGGGTCTAAGTGTACAGGGAGTGGAGTAGGGGTCTAGCTGTACAGGAAGTGGAGTAGGGGTCTAAGTGTACAGGGAGTAGAGTAGGGGTCTAAGTGTACAGGGAGTGGAGTAGGGGTGTTAGTGTACAGGGAGTGGAGTAGGGGTCTAAGTGTACAGGGAGTAGAGTAGGGGTCTAAGTGTACAGGGAGTGGAGTAGGGGTGTTAGTGTACAGGGAGTGGAGTAGGGGTCTAAGTGTACAGGGAGTAGAGTAGGGGTCTAAGTGTACAGGGAGTAGAGTAGGGGTCTAGCTGTACAGGAAGTGGAGTAGGGGTCTAAGTGTACAGGGAGTAGAGTAGGGGTCTAAGTGTACAGGGAGTAGAGTAGGGGTCTAGCTGTACAGGAAGTGGAGTAGGGGTCTAAGTGTACAGGGAGTAGAGTAGGGGTCTAGGTGTACAGGGAGTGGAGTAGGGGTCTAGGTGTACAGGGAGTGGAGTAGGGGTCTAAGTGTACAGGGAGTGGAGTAGGGGTGTTAGTGTACAGGGAGTGGAGTAGGGGTCTAAGTGTACTGGGAGTAGAGTAGGGGTCTAAGTGTACAGGGAGTGGAGTAGGGGTGTTAGTGTACAGGGAGTGGAGTAGGGGTCTAGGTGTACAGGGAGTGGAGTAGGGGTCTAAGTGTACAGGGAGTGGAGTAGGGGTCTAAGTGTACAGGGAGTGGAGTGGGGGTCTAGGTGTACAGGGAGTGGAGTAGGGGTCTAAGTGTACAGGGAGTGGAGTAGGGGTCTAAGTGTACAGGGAGTGGAGTAGGGGTCTAGGTGTACAGGGAGTAGAGTAGGGGTCTAAGGGCACAGCCAACAGTACTGTGCAAAATTCTTAGGCACATACATATGGCTATGGACCCTAAGGCTTTTGCACAGTACAGTAGTAATTTTATGTTTGCTAAGTACTGCTGCCCTAAAATAAAATCCATGACATATGTGAGAGATGATAAACCTGATTCTGATATTTTAAATGCTCCATTATGGACTGAGAGTGGGAAGGGAGTGGGGGGGGGGGGTGGTTATCATGATTGGGAAAAGGGGAAGTGAGAGAGTAGGGACTAGGTAGCAGCAGAAAGACATTCTGTTATGATCAGTTGTTTGGAATCAAATGACCTTGATTCTCAGGGGTGGGTGTGGAAGTCAAGAAGTCAGGTCAGGAAGTCAAAGATCCACTTGGAAAGGTAGGTCTTGGTTCCCAGGTCTGGAAGCTGAGAAGTATGTTTGCTTGGAATTATAATATTGAAGGCTGAACTGTAGTCAATAAACAAAAGTCCAGTGTAGGTGTCTTTACTGTCTAGATGCTCCAGAAACGAGTGTAGGGCCATGTGCCGTGGACCTGTTTTGGAAGTAGGTGAATTGTAATGAGTGACGGATGTCTGTGAGGGTTGATTCCCGAAACACTTCACGATGGTGGATGTCAGAGTTACAGAGAGGGAGTGAGTAAGGCACTTTGCCTTATTTTTTCAGGCATTAGGATGAGAATGCTCTTCTTAAAGCACATGTTAACTTCAGATTTAATAGAGAGAGATTAAAAATACCTGCAAATTCCCATTCCGGCTGATCCACACAGGATCTAGGAACATGGCAGGTGCACAATCTGGGCCTGATGCTTTCTGCGGTTCACTCTTCAGAAGATTGATCTGATGTCTGAAGTGGTAACTGTAGCCTAATTCTTGGAATGACAAAGGTTGTCCTTGGATTTATATTTTTCACACTTTGAAGGATAAAGGATGATTTTTTTCTTGATACATATCAAGTGCTTAGGATCATGACAGGGTAAACACTGGGATATCTCTACCAGTGGGAGAGTCCTTAATAAAATTGTAGAAACATGCAGCATAGAAACCCAGCTCTCGGCTTAACCTTAGCAAAATTTGATGGAAAATCAAAACAAGACAATTGCTGCCAGCCTGTGACCCCACGGAGTTGTTATACTTGTGTACACGCTCACAGCTCCAGTGATTGCTCCAAAGAGTTGAATTCCTTATTCTGATCCTTTATTAGAAATTAGCAAACATTCAGTTAAGCATTATCAAGCGTTATCTAAGCTGTCAGCAAAGATTTGATCTTCACCGGTCCCAAGCTACAAAGTGCTACAAAATAAGCATGAATGCGTGACTTTATCTCCTTCGCTATTGCCACGCCTGAACTAATGTGACTAGTTACCATAATGAACACACAGTACATTTTGCTCCTACATGATGGAATCACCATCCCACATGGGACCTTGTTAAGGCCTTGCTAAAGTCTTTGTAAATTGCATCTATTCTCCTACTCTAATCAATTCATTTTGTTACCTCTTCAAAGAATTTAATTAAATTATTCCGACAAGGTCTGCCGTTACACAGTCATGTTGGCTCTCTCTTTTAGTTCCTGCCTTCACATGTGATTATTGCCCTCAGAGTATTTTCCAGTATTTTCCCTATCACTGATGTTAGATTCACTGGTCTATCATCTCCATTTTTCTCACTGCCTTTCTTGAAAGAAGGACCATATTTGTTCCGCAGAAATCTGACAAAGATTTCAAAATCTCAACCAGGCAGTCTCTTTCCTTCCCACTCATAGCAGCCTGCAGTAAACCCATCCCATCCTATCACACCCTTTATTTATAGGGAACTGCACTGGACTTTCACTTATCCTGTCACTGAATTTTATTTGTTTAGAGATACAGCATGGGACAGGCACTTCTGGTTCAATCAGCCGTACCAGCCAGCAACCCGACTATTTTACCCCTGCCTAATCACAGGGCAATTACAATGACAAATTAACCTACTAACCGACACATCTTCGGATTGTGAGAGGAAACAAGAGCACCTGGAGGAATCCCAAAACAGTCATGGGAAGGACATACAAACTTCTTATAGGGAATGCCAGAACTGAACTCTAAACTCCAGAGTGTCTCGACCTGTAATAGTGTTGTCCTAATTGCTACACTATTGTGGTGCTGAATTCTCCAACCGCAAATCTGTTTCCTTTGTGGAGACCAATGGAAGTATTTACTTAAAGCCTTTCCTGTACTGTCTGGCTTCATGCAGAGATTGCTCATGTTGTCCCTTATAGGGACTCTTTTTTCTCTAGTTGTCCTTTTGACTTAATATACAGCAAGCCTTCACATTTACCTTAATCCTATCTACTATTGATTTTACATGACTCCTTTTAGGCTTCCACTTTTAAAGAGAGTCCCTCTACTTTTTATACCCTTGACAGGTTTCCCCATATGCCTTTGACATTTCCTTTTAATCTCTTTATCCAACCCTTAATATTCCTTGAAATCCAAGGTTCCCTATACACATACAGGAACATGTTGGCATTGAATCATTGCTCTTTCTCCTGTGAATGCTTCCTATAATTCAGATGTAGACTTATCTACAAGATGGTGCCTCCAATCTACATTCACTAGGTTCCACTTTATGTTAATGAAACTGGTATTCTCCCCCAAAAATTTGCAAAGTTTTGGTCACTATCTCCAAAATGATCCCCACTGACGCTCCCTCCCCTTGAGCAGCTTTATTCCCCAAGATAATGTCCAGTTATGCTACTTCCCTTATTGTTGTATCTACATACTGCATCAAAAATCTCTTTGGGTTCCCCTCTGAGCCATTAATGCTAAGGCAATCCTAGTTAATATATGGGAAGTTTAAATCCCTTAGTAACATAACCCTAGTTTTATTTCATCTCTTTGACAACTGCTGACCTATCAGTTCCTCCATCTCTTATTGACTTTTAGGAGGTCTGTAATACACCCCAAGCAAAGTGATGATACTTCTCTTGTTTCTAACCTTTATGCATTTGAAGAGCTTTCTACAATACCCTTCCTCAAAACTATGGCAATGCAGTCTTTGACTTACAGTGCAATACCTACCCCATTTCACTACTCCCGTGTCTCAGCTGAAAATTGTACACCTTGAGGTACTGAGTTGCAATGTCATATATTCATGGCAACAGTGAGTCGACATATTTACAAGAGGAAAGATGGTTATTTAAAAGAAGTGTGGGGGAATTTCATCTTGCAGAGCCTTCCTCTCTACCCTGGAGGAACATGGAGGCTAGATCACTGACAGTATATAAAGTTTGTGGAATTCAGGGCTAGGCACAGAAGAAGAATAAAAATGAGAAAATCTGCAAATGTTGGACATCCGAAGGAGCATACGCTAAGTGTTGGAAGAACTCAGCAGGTCAGGCAGCATCTATGGAAATGAATAAACAGCCAATGTTTCAGGCCGAGGCCTGTCTTCAGGACTGAGAAGGAAAGGGAGAGATGCCAGGATAAAGTGTAGTGGGAGTGGAAGGAGGCTTGCTAAAGGGTGCTTGCTAGATGCTGCCTGACCTGTTGAGTTCCTCCGGCATTTTGTGTGTGTACAGGAGAAGAACTAAACCTCAGACAGATCAACTCACATCTTACTGAATGTCAGTACAGGCCTAAAAGGGTGAAAGGCCTGCTCTTCAGAAGTGGAGTGTCTTGAAAATAATGAAAGAGTGGGAGTGCAGATATTCAAAGGCTGTTGTTTGCAAGTCACTGAAAGTTAAGTTCAGATGTTATGAGCAGCAAAGTCCATTGGCTTTTATTTCAGGGGCATTTGACTACAGGAGAATAGGGCTGTTATTGTAATTATATAGGATATTGGTAAGAACACTTCTGGATTATTGTGTGCAGCCTGTTCTTCCTCCCATGAAGGATATACCTGCATTGAGAAAGTACAATTGATTGATGGTTCCTGGGATGACAGGTTTTCTCTATGAAGAGGGATTGAGTATATGAAGCACATATATTATTCTCTGGAGATCAGGAGAATGAGATAACGTCTTACTGAAATTTGTAACATTCTCAGAGACTGCCGAGATTGGATGCAGGGAGAACATTTCCCTTGGCTGAGGTGTCTAGAATGAGAGGGACACACTCTCAGGATAAAATATATGTCACTTAAGTTACATAATTCAGAGGGTGGTGAATATTTGGAATTCTCTGTCCAGGAGCATGTAGATGCCCAGTCAGTAAATTAATGAAACATTTCAGTTCAATTCAAGTTTAATTGTCATTCAACCATATGTGAATACTCATGAATAAAGCCAAATGAGACAGGAGCCAAGGTGCAATATACAATACCAACAATCACTCAGCACTAAGCACACACAGCATATGTAAGATTGAAAGATTTTCATTCAATGCAAGATTCCAAACTCAGGCTACCTAATGCCACAGAAATCTGCAGATGACCCCAACAGAGCTTGTCTTCTGCTGAGCGAACCCTGGAGGTGCGGGCAACACTGAGTCCAGCCAGGACGCTGTGCCACACTGCCCCCAATGGAGCACACCAGCTTCGACTCCGGGATAGTTCTGGGTGTTATAGGTGTCAAAAGATAGGGGGAATGCAGAAAAATTGTCACGGAGGTATAACATCAGTCATGACTGTGATGGATGGTTGAGGCTCAAAAGGCTGTATTGCTGACTCCAGCTACTAATTCTTGTATTTTCTGTATTGTTCTTGCTGTAGCAAGTCTTGTTCACTTGCATTTTTTTACAGCCAGTATTACTTTCTTTCTAAATTGCTCCATACTCTTACTTAACTGTCAATGGCGATACAGAGGGTATAAGAAATGAATGAACAAAATTTCTTCAAGAAGGAGAAATAGCTCAATAGACAATGAGGTCTTTGATCATTTGTACCACACAGTGATAAAATGACTTAACATGCTGCAAATTGCACATTCTTGCATTGCAAATTGCTGCAAATATGACTGGATATTGGATAATGTTCTTATACTAATCTGAATTAATGACGGACTGAATGGTCTCCCTCAGCTGTGTTTATTGATGACACTGGTCTGTAAATTTATTTAATGAAGTAGATAAATGCTGCTCTGAGGCTTTGTATTCTATTCAATTATTTACATTTGAAAGGTGAAATTGAATTATACTTGAATCTTAGCACAGAAAAATATATGAATCAATTCATTTTTTTTCTGTATAAAATTTTAAATGGATTTTGCATGTTGAAATCCACATAAAAGCTCTCAACCATGATTTACTGAAGTTCCATTTATCTATTTCATTATTTTTTCAAGTGCAGTATTAATCACCTTTTGCATTTACCCACAAATTATAATGTACAAATTTGAAAAAAGAAGTTCAAATAGTTCATTTATTTATTTATTGAGATACAGTGTAAAATAGGCCCTTCTGGCCTTTTGAGCCATGCTGCCTAGCAATCACCCAATTTAATCCTAGTCTAATCATGGGACAATCATACGACCAATTAACCTAGCAACTGATAGTTCTTTGGGCTGTGGGTGGAAACTGGAGCACCCAGAGGAAACCTGTGCAATCTTGGGAAGAAAGTACAAACTCCCTACCGGCAGCCGTGGGAAATGAATCTGTGTTGCTAGTACTGTAAAGTGTTGTGCTAACCACAGTGCTACTATTGCCTCCCTACGTTACTAGACTTAATTATCTGGATCGCCACAACCAGCAACAACAGTTTGAATTTCCAAGGTTTTGTAAAAGTCCAAGTCTTTTCTCGGGTTTACTACATGTTTCCTTAAGGCCAAAAGGTGGCCATTTAGTCCATCAAGTCTGTGCTTGTTCTAGGTCTGAATGTGATCTCATCAATCAAATTCCTCCATTTATTTCTCTTCACCTGATTTTTTTTTCTCTCACTTACACTTATTATTCCCTGTGCTAAAATGGCCAACTAAGCAAACAACACATCTTTGAGATGTGGGTGGAGACCAGACCTGTCAGAGGAGCCCACATTCTTGCAGAAAGTACTTGTAAACTCCACAGAGACAGCACCAGTGGCGAGGATTGACCCTGGTCACTGTAGCTACTCTGCAGTCTATTATATTTGTTTCTTTGCAACTATTTACTATGAACCA
Organism: Hypanus sabinus; assembly: GCF_030144855.1. Classification (NCBI taxonomy): domain Eukaryota; kingdom Metazoa; phylum Chordata; class Chondrichthyes; order Myliobatiformes; family Dasyatidae; genus Hypanus; species Hypanus sabinus. The sequence goes on from NC_082718.1 coordinate 42,586,222, forward strand.
ATGAAGTAAATATAATGTTAATAATTAACTATGAAAATGATTTTTGTAGTTTTTATAGTTAATTTTTAATTAAATATATCTCAGATTCTATTTTGTCACTTGCAATCCATCATTATTATTAATTACACTGACTTCATGTTGAAGTGTTCAGTAGGGATCTGCCATGCAGCAGCAGGTCCTGGTCAGGAAAGAGAAATGTTGCTTGCGAAGAAAAGCAAATCAAGTTGGCAGCTTAAATTGTTTGAAATTGTGCCAGGATGAGAAACTTTAAAGCCAAGAATTGTGGTTGGAATTAGGGTATTGTGTAACAATTCAACCAGTACCTAATGACTTACTTGAAAGACAAAATGATGATCCTATTGCCCAGAGTGAGGAGTGGCTTTATTATAATTACTTGGAACAAAATTGAATATATTTCATATGATCATATGCTTGTTAAATTAGTATGTAATTCTATTTATAAAAGTTAATATAGTATGTAGAAAGTAAGCTCATAATAATATTTAATATCAAATAATGTAAAATGTTTGCAAAAAAATGAATTTGGGTGGATTCAAGGTCTTGTTTTTTTTAGGTCCTGTTGCAATATGCTCAACTAGATATCTTTTACAGCGAAGCACCAAGTTGAAACCTCTTATATCACATTCAGCTTTCCTTCTCTAAATTATCATTAGCATAAATATATGTTGTTGATGGCTAAAAATATAAATAAGCATTTACATGAATTTACTTCATAACAATTCTATCTTACACATTCTTAATTTAATCATTACTCCTATGCATATCTCCTGTCTGATCTAATAACCTGTGTGTTAGTACCTGACTACCCTATATGTTCGTTCTCTCTCGCTCTCTCTCTCTAAGTTTCATGAATGACAAGTGTTTCCTCCTTGAAAAAGAAAACTGACGCACTTCAGCGGAAAGATCGGTGTGGTGCAGAAATTCTGTTTATTTAGGATCACTTATTTCTCCTTTGCTGTTAGCCTTTCAACTGACAGGAAATATTAAATATCTGTGGCACTAAGGATGGAAATATAAAGTTAGTTTTATTAATGAGTTAGTTAGAAATGAAATGGTATTAGAGTGAGATCAGTGCAAGGAGACGCCGGCCAAACATGAAAAATATTTGAACTTTGGTTCAAATCTTAAAATAAGCAAATGCCAAGTTCAACAAGGGTAATTTCTTTCCATGTTCTAAGACTGCGAAGGAAGATAAACATGAGATGGATGCTCATTTAAAAAAAACGTTAATGGACCAAAACTGAAGGCCAGCAGAAAATGGAAAATTATTATTGCATTAATTTATCAGTTCTAAGTTTTCATTAGGGGAGACATGAGTAGTGTGTCTTTCTTGGTTTGGTGATAATCCAAGTAGGATTATTGACTTCGACGTTAATGAGGTGGAAATCCTAGACAAGGTAAAATGGATCAAAACAAATGAGCTGCTGGTGATGGATGATATTTATCCCAGGGTAGCAAGAAAGATGATGAATGAGACTTGAGAGGTTCTGTTATATACTATATGGGAATCTGTGACACTGAGGAGGCAATACTACCCAGGAAATAAATGTAGCACTTTTTAAAAAAAATTGTACTACAGCTTATCACATTGCTTGGATGTCTCATAGCAATTTTCAAATAATTAATTACTTAACTGTAGCCTCACCAGTCATGTTATGCTCAACAACATCTCAGAAAAAGGGAAACAAATATCTAGTTTCTCAAGGTATCTATGAGATGAGTGTTGATTGGGACACTAGGAGAATTGATGTAAAAGACTCCGGCTTTGCATTGAGAGTACTCAAAGCTGCCATCTGAGCTTAACGTAACACAGATTCAAGGTGAAATCTGCAAATGGAAAATAATTGGCTAATTGTTAGGAAACCACATCTAGTTCGGGCTGATTTTAAGAGGCGATTCATCTTAAAGGGGAGGTTGTAAAGATGGGAAATAACAGTGATATTTATAGCAAGTGGTAGCCCAATGATATTGTAGCTTAAATAGAACAACTGTTCTCAACCATTTGAACTTAAAAAGTTGTGAGTGGATGTTGTTGGTAAATTTCTACAGAATCTAGACAACCTGTGTAGAGTCCAAAGGGACAGGGCCCAGAGAGCACAGAAGCATTTAAAAACATAAAATCTTCAATAGCTTTGACATCTCTGCACATAACTTCGGCTTATGTCAGAGCTTGTCATAGCATTATGGTGCTGGGCCACTGCACTGTTTCAGACCTGGTCACCGTTCAGACCTCGTGCCCAAAATGATGGTGCAGAGGACCAATGGGATCAGCTCTCTGAATCCAGCCCATAGGACCATGGGAGGAAATTGCAAATGGTGGATCTGATTTAGGAAAATCTGCTTCAGTACCCAGCAGAGTAATCACTAATTTATTCCAAATTCGAAATCAGAGACATTACAGGCGATGGAGTAGAAAATCAGCATGTTCATCTTTTAAGAAATTGTACTCTTCTGACCCTGCTGCTAAGACACACTTTGAGAGGAATCAAAAGTACAGCTAATATAATATGCTAAAATATAGTACTTTTCCCACAGCTTTGATTTATAGATTTTTAAAGTTATTATTTCTCATTTGCCCTGATTGAACAAGAACGGTCTCCCTACAGTGAATGTTTTATTACCTTGCATGTTGCTTTCACCACATTCAGAGTTTTATGGCTGATGAATTTGCCAAGATGCCATGGGCAAGCTTGACAGAAATGAACTACAAATTACTGTTTGCATGACCTTACAAAATGGGGAATGAAATGCTCCTGATTTTCTTCAGCATTTTTTTGAAAGTCAAAGCAAAGGTTGGATGTCAATTATTGTAATTCATTTTGCTGCAGGTCCTATCAGGCTTCAGTCATGTTATGTCAGTGTCATTTTTTTTTATCTCTTTCCCACTACACTTAAAAGTATATAAACCCACAGTTATCTAAGGAAAATGATCAAGTGTTGATTCAAAGGCCTACGAATTTGATGCTGGGCTCTGTTATTCTCAGCACAATGCAAGTGAATATTGATTTTTTTTTCTCCTGGAGTGGTGGATCGCAATTGGGCCAGTTCCAGGTCAAGTTGTCGTCGTTAGGTCGCATCTGGAATTTCCAGTTGGCGGAAGATTTCCCTCCACGCCGCTCTGTCCTGACACTTGTCCACAACGACCCTAGTCTTGTCCAGCTTTGTCCAATCCTTGATGTTATCCAGCCATGTTGTTCTTTGCCTTCCTCTTCCTTTCTTTCCCTCTACCTTTCCATATAGCAAGTCCGACAAGATGTTATTTCTCTGCGTAACTTGTCCACAATAAGCAACTTTTAACTTCATGATCTTCTCCAGCAGCATCCATGGTCTATCAGCTTTGGACTAAACCCTCTCACTTGAAACTTTCTCTACCCAGCTGATCTTCAACATTCGTCGATAGCACCACATTTCAAAAGCATTAATTTGTTTCATGTCATCCTCCTTCAGGGTCCATGTTTCTGATCCATACCTCAGCAATGACCACACGTAACACTTGAGGAAGCAGATTCTCCTTTTACCTCTCAAAAATGCAAGATTTTGGTTGAGAATCATGTTATGTTTGCAACTTCAGAAAATAATCAAAGGAAAACCACAGGAGCTGGGATACTTGCCTACTGAATTTTTCCCTCCATTTTTTTAGTGAGGTGCTCACATATGATGTGGTGGCGTAATGACGTGTGCCATTCATGTACTTCTTACATATATCATAAATTATGTAAAAAAAAAGAATGATTAATCAAACAATATATTTACAATACTGTATTACTCAAGTATTAGTGAAATGTTAAATACACTACACTCCTCCCTGCTTTGCTATAAATTCCATCTCAATATAGAATGCACGTCAAATCGAATATGTAACGTATTGCTCTCTAGTCATTATATGCTCTGTGTGTGTGTGTGTGTGGGTGGACAGCCTTTGTAAAACTTGTCTGTGGCATTTTCTTTTAACACTATCTTACCCTTGATATGTTTGAGTTGTCCAGTGCCATCCCTGAATACTGCTTTGGCATCATCCACTACCTTTCTTAATTTGCTTTCTGTTGATTCTTTTGCAGGCATACAAATAGTGGATGGGTCTACAGTTAAGCTGTAGCTGTGTCAGTCAATCACAGACTTAAAATGCTGTCCCTTCTGTTTTTACCATCTACTAACCCAATGTGGCTTGTTGGTTGTTGTATTCCCAGAGTGCCGCAGGGATCTGTCCTGGGACCCCTGCTATTTGTGATTTTTATAAGTGACCTGGATGTAGATCTGAAGGATGGCTGGGTAAGTTTGTGGATGACACGAAGATTTGAGGAGTCGTGGATAGAGCTGTAGGTTGTCGAAGGTTACAAGAGGATATAGACAGGCTGCAGAGTTGGGCAGAAAAATGGCAGATGGAGTTCAATCCAGACAAGTGTGAGGTGATGCATTTTGGAAGGACAAACCCGAAGACTGAGTACAGGATTAATGGTCAGTTACTTAAGAGTGTGGATGAACAAAGGGACCTTGGAGTTCAAATCCATACATCCCTCAAGTCGCTGCACAGGTTGATAGGGTAGTTAAGAAGGCCTATGGGATGCTAGGCTTCATTAACGGGGGATTGAGATCAAGAGTAGAGAGGTCATGTTGCAACTCTACAAATCTCTGTTGAGACCGCACTTAGAGTATTGTGTTCAATTCTGGTCACCTCATTATAGGAAAGATGTGGAAGCTATGGAGAAGGTGCAGAGGAGATTTACCAGGATGTTGCCTGGATTGGAGAACAAGTCATATGAAGCAAACTTAGCAGAGCTGGGACTTTTCTCTTTGGAGTGTAGAAGAATGAGAGGGGACTTGATAGAAGTCTACAAGATTATGAGAGGCATAGATAGGGTGGATAGTCAGTACCTGTTTCCCAGGGCACCAATAGCAAACACCAGAGGGCATATGTACAGAATTAAGGGAGGGAAGTTTAGGGGAGACATCAGGGGTAATTTTTTTTACACAGAGTGTTGTGAGTGCCTGGAATGACTTGCCAGGGATGGTGGTGGAGGCTAAAACATTAGGGGTAATTAAGAGCCTCTTGGATAGGCACATGGATGAAAGGAAAATGGAGGGTTATGGGGTAGTGTGGGTTTAGTACTTTTTTTTAGGGATTATATGGGTCAGCACAACCTGGAGGGCTGAAGGACCTGTACTGTGCTGTAGTGTTCTATGGTTCTATGGAGTTGCAGTATCTTTTCTCCAGTATAAGTTCTTAATTGGATACCTGCAGGCTTCAGTTCAGTATCTTTGAAATGCTGTTCAAACTCATTTCGTGGAATGATAGAAACAGCCAGGCCAGAGTCCAAATCTATCTTAATTAATTTTCCATTCACTTCTGTTGCAAGATATATTGCTTATCTCTTGTTAGCTTTCACATTTTAAATCTCAAGGCTACCCAGACCTGTGTCACTCTAATCATCATCAGATTTTATCAACAGCATGCTGACTCATGTTCCTTTTGAAACTACAACTTGGTTTTTTATCTTTTTTCCTACCCTGTACAGACCATTTATTTTTGTCTGATACACTCCTTGATGTTTACTTTTAGACCTGCAGTGATCTGGTGTAGCTGAGCCCCTGCCACAACAGTAACGCAGTTTGTTCAGCCAGACAGGCTTCTGTTTAGATATTGCAATTTTATGCACACTCAATTTAATCGATGACTGCAAATCAATTGCATCTCTGGCTGCTGTTTCCATTGATACAATTTCAACTGTTCTTTTAAATATAAGCTGTGCTTCAGTTAGCAGCTGTTTTTGAATGGTTTCATGTAAGATTCTGCAAACTAAATTATCACACGGAGCATTATTAAGCCCATCACTGAACTGGCAATACTCTGAAAATTTCTTCAGTTTAGCTACGTAAGCTGTAATGGTTTCCTCTTCCTTTTGATTTCACTTATGAATCCTAAAAAACTCTACAATCAACAGTGGTTTCAGTTCTAAGTGTTCCTGCATTATGTTCACAGTATCTGCGGAGCTAATTTCTGTTGTTTGGTTAGATCAGTTAAACTTCTAAGGAAACTGTATGCTTTTCCACCCATTGCACTCAGTAACACTAGCACTTATTTTTTTATTGTTTATTTCATTTGCTTCAAAATACTGCTCAATTCTTTCGGGATACATCATCCAGTTATCTGTTGTGCAATGGAATGCACCTATCTTTCTGATGCAACCAGTTATTTCACCTTTTTATTTATTTATAATTGTTATCACCTGATACTCACTCTTTATGAGCTTGTGGTTATAATCATTGCTTGTTAATTTAAATCTTTTTCTGCCTTTTTAAAAAAAATTCGAATGTCCCTCTGCCCTTCCGAAGAAAAACATGCTGCTGCCCCTCAGCAGGGAGAAGGTCATCTCAGATTCATTTCAACACTTCCTTGTCATTACTATTATGTTTTGTAACTCCAGAAACAAATCGAAAGAAAAACACAGCAGCCAGGATACTTGCCCACTTAGTTTAATTTAGTGAGGTGTGCACATACATTCTGCAAAATGATGTATGTCATTCATGTACTTCTTACATATAATTATGTAAACAAACAAAGAATGCTTAAGCAATGTACACTGCCTTGTAAAAGTATTTAGACCCTGTCATTTTGTTTCAGTAAATGAGTATTACAACCAGGGATTTTCTTCAAATGTAACTGAGAATCTTTATTTGTGTATCACATATTCCTTTTGTCACAGTAGATCCCAAAAAGGACAAGCAAAATTGTAATAACAGAAAAATTAAAAATTCAAAAACTGAAATGTCAGCAGTTCTCTCTTTCCTCAGTACTTGGTTGATTCACCTCTCGCAGCTATTACAACCAGTGGACTCTTTGGATAAGTATCTATTAGCTTTGCACAATGTGATAGAGCAAGATTTGCCCATTCCTCCTTGCAAAATTGCTCAAGCTGTGCCAGGTTAGTTGGGGAGTGGTGGTGTACAGCAATTTTGAGGTCTTGCCCGGGATGCTTGATTGGGTTAAGGTCAGGACTCTGACTGGGCCACTCAAGGACATCAATTTACTTTATTTGAAGGCACTTCACGGTTGTTCTGACAGTGTGCTTTAGGTTGTCGTCTTGCTGAAAGATGAATTCCTCCTCAGTTTAAGCTTTCTGACAGAGGCCAGCAGGTTTATATTGAGGATTTCTCTGTATTTTGAAGCATTCATCTTCCCATTAATACTGACCATATTTCCATATCCTGCTACTGAAAAGCATCCCCATAGCATCTTGCTACCTTGACCATACTTAACAGTAGGGATGGTGTTACCTGGCAGATGCACGGCATTGGACCCACACTGTAGTTTTCACAAATAACATTGAGGCATTTTAAGTTTAAGAAAACCATAAGAACTCCAAAACTTGGACACTAAGCATGCTAAAAGTGCTTTACATAATTACTTATGTCAGACCAGCTACTTAAAGTGAACCCCAATCCAACATCAGATATTGTGAATTCCACCAATTACATTACCCTACAATGCAACACATACCGCTTACTGTTGAGACCAAAAAGTTTCACCTTAGTCTCATCCAACCAGAAGACTTTCTTCTACATCTTTACAGTATCTTTGAAGTAATGCTTTGCAAAGTCTTGACTTGCAAGTATATGTTTTTTTAAGCTCTGGCTTCTTCCTTAACACTCTTCCATAAATAATCATTTTGTGCAAGGCCTTAGAAATTGTGGAGTCATGAGCTTCAGCTCTGAACTTCATTTCCAGTTGCAGCCACTGACATCTGTAGCTCAGTCAGAGGGACTGTTGGCATCACTGTACACTCCGTTATGAGCCGTTCTTTTCTGGTGACTAAGTTTAGTGGGGTGGTCTGACTTAAGCAGTATGGCTGTGGTTTCATATTTTTTCATGATGGGACTGCATGGAGCAAAGTCACTATGTTTAGTGACTTTGAGATGGTCTTGTGCCCTCCCCAAGATTTATGCTTCTCTATTATCATTTCCCTTATTTGCTTTGAATGCTCCTTTGTCTTCATTTTCGTTTGGTCTGTTGAAAATCTACCACACTGTTTGACGTTACAGTGAGAGGGCTAGTTATTCTTATGAATTCATTGAAAATGGGTGATCCTCCAATTTTCTACATCAACAAATTGGGTGAGTTGATAAGATAACAATCAGTATTGTACCTGAGGAAAGTTGGCGTAGTAATTATAAAGGGGATGAATACTTCTTCCAGCCTCACAATTTAGTTTTTTACATTTTGAGTAAATTGTTGAAAGGTTTTGTCATTTTTCTTTTGATTTGACATGATGCACAATGTTTTGTAGATTAGCTAAAAAATCTGACTTCAGTTTATTTTAAATTTAGAAAATGAGACAGTAAAATGTGAAAATAGTTGTGGGGGCTGAATACTTTTTCCAAGGCACTATATTTACAATATTTCTCAAGTAATACTAAAATGTTAAATACACAACAAATCACTGCTGCAAATTTTCAAAGGTATCATTCATTCCCCATAGATCACTCCTCAGGGAAATTTGTTCACCTTGTCTTGGGAGAGTGGCATTGATCATGCCTGACACATTGTATTTGAATTATGCTTAGGCAAGATAGGACCCAATTCAGGTCAACACCATTACTTACTATTTGTCATCTTGATCTCTATCCAAGCCCCCTCACCCACATTGACACCAAAATCTCACACCTGTTGTCCCAGATGATATTTATTTACAGCCCTAATTTCTCTCCTACAGGCCCCTTCACCTCCCTGCACCCCAGCACAGAGCAATGCATGGATTTCCAGCTAGTCACCACCCCAGCAGAGCCCTCTGTCAGCTTTGCAGCAGAATGCTTACAATGGAGAGTTATTGACACAATCCATTTTCTGGGTTCTGGACAATTTCTAAGCCAAAGTCTTTCAAGTAATATGAGCTGAATAGAGTAGTTAAATTCACTATATATATATCATGTTGTATATTATATCTCAAGAAAGACTGGATCGACTAGGCTTATACTCACTGGAATTTAGAAGATTGAGGGGGGATCTTATTGAAATGTATAAAATTCTAAAGGGATTGGACAAGTTAGAAGCAGGAAGATTGGGGATTGATGTTGGGGAAGTCCAGAACAAGGGGTCACAGTTTAAGGATAAAGGGGAAGCCTTTTAGGACCAAGATGAGGAAAAACTTCTTCACACTGAGAGTGGTGAATCTGTGGAATTCTCTGCCACAGGAAACAGTTGAGGCTGGTTCATTGGCTATATTTAAGAGGAAGTTAGATATGGCCCTTGTGGCTAAAGGGATCGGGGGTATGGAGAGAAAGCAGGTACAGGGTTCTGAGTTGGATGATCAGCCATGATCATACTGAATGGCGGTGCATGCTTGAAGGGCCGAATGGCCTACTCCTGCACCTATTTTCTATGTTTCTATGTAATATGTTATACTTTGCACCAGAAACCTTTGGCATAGATTTTTTAAATGAAAGTTCATAGGACTCAGTAGTTGCTTGGTCTTTTAAAAGGAATTAGCATGCAGTGTAACATCAAAGTTTAACAGCTTCTACACCAGCATCAGCAGGATCTGCTGTCAAGAGTTCACTTTGCTGAGGAAGTGTTATAGTTTATTACTTAATACTTCAGTGTTTACAGTGGGATTATTTAAATTAAAGTCGTCCTGTATTTAATGTGTTACTTTCAATGTCTTGAAAATAGGTATTAATTTCATTTCTATGTTATGTGTTTCATATGTCCCAATGTTGATTGAAAATAAACTGATAATATAATTAAGAGACTCAGGACATCAGAAGTGAAGCAATGAAATGTCAAGGAGAACAAATGGATGACCTGTTGGTGCTGGCGGTAACAAAGCCAAATGAGTTGAGTTGCCATGTACTGTGCTGAAATAATCTTAATTCTGCACAAAAATATGTGCTCAAGCAGAGCCTGCAGTGAAATAAATTACCATAATTGCCAGCTTACCTCTGTAATAAATGGTTTCTCGCTTCTGTTGGCACAGATCCGTTCATAGCACTGTGCCGTAAAAATAGATCAGTAAGGTGATCTGCACTTTTCATATTAGCATTCACGCATGTTTATTCCTATTGTATTCTGTGTCTTGAGCAGCTGAGGCTTGAGGCTTTGACAGCAAGGATTGAAGTCACATGGCCAGGAAACCTCCACAACAGACGTTGCCCTGGTCCTTAAAACACAACCAGTATAAAGGTCACAAAAAGCTTAAAAGACTCATTCTTATTTATGGATTATTTTTAAGAAATAATATTAAGAGTCAGTAGCTCTCTCCATCATTTCAAATTGGCATTTATCATGCAGTCAGATTCAAGTGAAATTAAATCGCTGGTGTGTTACATACCACATGAGTAATTAGTTCAGGTTTTGCCATGCAATCAATGGAAAGAGATGAGTGATGAAAAAAATTAATACCGCTGTTTGGACCATAATGATCATGCTGCAACCATGTTGTAAGTGCTCCGTTTTAAAATATAATATGCAGACTCAGGTCTAAAAGCACTTTTAAATTGTACATTAGAATATCATAATTCAGCAAAGGAGCTCGTGCATATTTATAAAGCTGTATTTTCTATCCCATCTCACACCAAATCCTCCTCATCTCTTTTCTTGCTGAGCTGCACTGGTTTCTGATCCCCGCAATGGTCTAGTTCCAACCTTCACTCTAATTATCAATCTCTTTCATAGCTCAGTAACCACCCCTTCGCTTTAAAGTCTGTGCTTTCTTTCAAATCTGGTACAAGGTGCAACTTTTTTAATCCATCCACCATCATCAATCACGATGCCTAGCTGTTAACCTTACTATCCTAGATGGTCCCCGGTACCTGTTACTTTGATCAAACTTTCAGACATTCATGTAATTCTATGCCAAATGATGTTTTCTCTCCCCGTCAACATTTCCCGTCTTTCTGGTAACACACATAAGGCAATAAAATAGGAGTGGTCTGTTCAGATTCTTGAGCCTGCAGTAATGTTTGGCAAAGTCAATGATGACCTTTTTGCCTCAGGATGATGTTCCTGTAATAACTCCTTATGCCTTGTTTCCTTAAGAGACAAAAGTCTGTTCATTTCCTTCTTGAAAATACTCAGCCTCTGCATTCCTCATGGTAGAGAAGTCCAAAGACAGGATGTGTTCTGTGTCCAGTATAGTCAAGAGCATAAAACATAGTAGAGGTCCTTCAGCTCATAATGTAGCCAATCTTGTATTTTGAAGGGACACTCTATCCTCTAAAACGCCTTAAAATTTTGTACATTTCATAGTGATCATCTTTTATTGTTTTGCACTCTGGAGAATATAAACTTAGTTTGCTTCATCCAGGTTTTCCAAACTGGGCTAATGGTCGGGGTCCATGGCATAAAAAGGGTTGGGAGCCCCTGGTTTAATGTTTCCTCGTAGGACAAATCCACAATCCAGGCATTAATCTTGTAAACTTTCCTTGCATTCCCCTACTGCAAGTTCTTAGATCGAGAGATCAGTCCAGGTATGGTGTCAGAATACCCGGTATATAATTTCAGCAATGCATCTTTACACAAATCCTTTGAATCCTTATAATGAAGGTCAATATGGGTATTTTTCTTCTTGAATGCTCACTGTTGATGAATATTAATAAACTTGTTTTCAAGAATGGCAAGGCCCTTCTGAAAAACAACACTGTTTACTTTCTTGTTATATTTTTTAAAAAACTGCTCTTCTATTTTTTTCTCAAATTAATTGTCTCATTTATGACACATTCTTTATGTTTCCCATGTCCTGACTTATTCAAGTGTCTTTACGTACTTATTTACTTAGCCTGAAGTCGCTGCATCATGCTAACACCTTTTATCTAACAACATCTAACAACTTTAGATGCAGGTTCCTTTATCCAGTTCATTAATTCCAATTGTGAATGACTGGGGCCCTCGAACCAGTTGCTGAGGGACCCACAAACCATATCCTCCCTGCTCATTATTTTGTGTCTATTAACCAGTCCTCATCTCACACCAATCCTCAGCCCACCGATAACATTAGTTTCCTAATCCCATGCACTCCAACTGTGTTGATAGATTTTATGTGGCACCTTATTGAAGGTCTTCTGAAAATACAATAAATCTATTGGTTCACATTTATCAATGTACTCTTGCAATGTTAGAAAAGTGTGACAAGATTGTAAAACATAATATTTACATAAATGCATGTTCACTCTGCCAGTCCTGTGATTTTTAAGTGTTCAGTTTACAATATTATTAATCCAATAATAATTTCTAGCATTTTCTCTGCTACTACTGTGAGGTTAAGTGTTCTGTTTCTTTCCTTCTTTCCTTAAATGTGAGATTGTAATTAATGGAAAGTATTCTAGAATCCTTGAAACTTTGGAAAATGATTATCAGTAGACTATATTCATAGCCACTTCATTTAGACCCCTGGGAAACAGGCTGCCTTGTCTTGGAGATTTATTGGCTCTTAGTCCCATTAGTTGCACCAATACTTTTTCATTCTAAGATTAATTTCTTTCCACTTCTCATTCACTCTCCCCTTGTTCTCAACTATTTCCAGGAGGTTTCTTCTGTCATCTTCTGTGAGGATAGACATGAATTATTTATTTAACTTTTGTGTCATTCCATATTCCTCTGAATAATTTCTCTTTTCTCAGCCCATGAGGATTTCTAATAATCTTTTTCCTTTTTTGCATATCCATCAAATATCTTACAGTTCAATTTTATGTTTCTTTCAAGTTCACACTTGTGTTTAATTTTTCCTTTTCTCATCAATGCCTTGGTCCACCTCTGAAAGATTCCTAATCAGCAGGATTACTGCTCTTTTGGCAATATAATAAGCCTTTTCCTTTGATTTATTAAAAACTTGTTTTCCATTTGTTGAGCCAATTTTCTTATTGGGTTTTATGTGCTTTAAAGGTTGTAAACTATCTATTATTTCTTTAAATGTTAGACATTACTTGTGACAGTTCCTTGAGGAGACGATTGACATAAGAAAGCCAACTACCAGGAGCAGGTAGAGCAGTGCCAGAGACAGGGGTGGACAGCCCGATGTGAGCCCAAAGAGGTGGGATGGAGAAGTTTTGTTGGAAGAAAGGGAAGGGGAGCAGCACCAGAGGGAGGTGATGAGCAGGGAAGGAGATAAGGTGAGAGAGGGAAATGGGAATGGAGAATAGTGAAGGGGCTGGGAGGAGAGACATGTTCCCAGGAAGGAATCTCCCCCTTACCTTTCTTCCATAGCCTTCTGTCCTCTCCTATCAGATTCCCTTTTCTCTGGCCCTTTATCTCTTTTACCAATTGACTTCCCAGCTCTTTACTTCACCCTTCCTCCCTCTTGGCTTCACCTATCACCTTCCACCTTGTATTTCTTCCTCACCTCCCCCCCCCCACCCCACTTTCTTACTCTGACTTCTCACCTTCTAACTTCTGTCCTGATTACGGGTCTCAGCCCAAACCTTCGACTGTTTACTCTTTTCCATAGATGCAGTCTGACCTACTGAGTTCATCCAGTATTTTGTGTGTGTTGCTTGGATTTTCAGCATCTGCAGATTTTCTCTTGCTTGTGATTGAACCATACTTGGTTTCTTTTAAATTGAGCTAGAAAACACTGTTGTACACATTACATGAAGTTGCCCTCCATACTCTTGCTGCTTGTTTGGTTTCCACAGTCTATATAAAGATAGTTTATTTTCATAATTTTTGGATAACCTTTTACAAGTGTGGTGTTGCATTTGGCCCGTGGATGAGCTTTTCACCATTTTTCCATGCCATCACCATGACTCATCTGTTGCTGTAAAATTCTTTCATGCCATTGTTAAGTAATAGACTTGACAATTTCAACACATTTCCAGATGGCCTGCTTTGTTCTACCCGCGGCCAACTTGTGACTATCTGAAATTCTGCAGTTCGTGTCCTAACTAGCACCAACTCCGCTCTCTGCATCACACCCATGGCTGCTACTGGCTTCCAGTTAAACACTTTATTTTAAAATTCTTAGCTTTGATGTCAAATTCCTCCCTGACCTTCCTATATCACCAACCCCATTGCTATAGCCTTTGAAAATATTTGTACTCTTTCAGTTCTACCTGCTTGATCATGTCTGAATGTAATTGTTTTCAAGTTTTCTATGAGCTGCTAAGACACTAAACTCCAGAGATCCTTCCCCAAATTGTTCTGCCGCCCTCTTGCTCTTTTCTTTAATGCTTTAATTTGTTCTCTAGAAGTGTCATTCCAACGAGGCCCTTGGTCATTGATTCTAATCATTCTCCTTTGACAAGGTGATTTTTAAAAAATTTTGCTAAGGCTCTTCCCGAAACATCTCACACAAAATACTGGAAGAAGTCAGCAGATCAGGAAGCATTTATGGAAAAGAATAAACAGTCGATGTTTTGGGCTCAGACCCTTCTTCAGGACTGGAAAGGAAGGGGGAAGAGGCAAGCTGGAAGGTGATAGATGAAGCCAAGTGGGTGGGAAAGGTCAAGGGCTGGAGAAGAAGGAATCTAATGGGAGAGTAGTGTGGATAATAGGAGAGAGGGAAGGAGGAGAAGACAAGGGGAAGTAATAACCAGGTGAGAAGAAGTTGATGAGGGTAAAGCAGTGGATGTTGTCTATTTGGACTTCAATAAGGCCTTTGACAAGGTTCCACACGGAAGGTTAGTTAGGAAAGTTCAATCGTTAGGTATTAATACTGAAGTAGTAAAATGGATTCAACAGTGGCTGGATGGGAGATGTCAGAGAGTAGTGGTGGATAACTGTTTGTCAGGTTGGAGGCCGGTGACTAGTGGTGGGCCTCAGGGATCTGTACTGGGTCCAATGTTGTTTGTCATATACATTAATGATCTGGATGATGGGGTGGTAAATTGGATTAGTAAGTATGCAGATGATACTAAGATAGATGGCATTGTGGATAATGAAGTAGGTTTTCAAAGCTTGCAGAGAGATTTAGGCCAGTTAGAAGAGTGGGCTGAAAGATGGCAGATGGAGTTTAATGCTGATAAGTGTGAGGTGCTATATTTTGGTAGGAATAATCAAAATAGGACATACATGGTAAATGGTAGGGCAGAAGAACAGAGTCATCTAGGAATAATGGTGCATAGTTTCCTGAAGGTGGAATCTCATGTGGATAAGGTGGTGAAGAAAGCTTTTGGTATGCTGGCCTTTATAAATCAGAGCATTGAGTATAGGAGTTGGGATGTAATGTTAAAATTGTACAAGGCATTGGTGAGGCCAAATTTGGAGTACTGTGTACAGTCCTGGTCACCAAATTGTAGGAAAGATGTCAACAAATTAGAGTGAGTACAGAGGAGATTTACTAGAATATTACCAGGGTTT
This sequence comes from Hypanus sabinus, assembly GCF_030144855.1. NCBI lineage: Eukaryota > Metazoa > Chordata > Chondrichthyes > Myliobatiformes > Dasyatidae > Hypanus > Hypanus sabinus. The sequence goes on from NC_082718.1 coordinate 42,601,526, forward strand.
CAGCACCTGAGTTACAGAGAAAGGTGGAACAAGTTAGGTACTTTGGAGTGTAGAAGGTTGAGGGGGGACTGGATAGCGGTATTTAAAATTATGAGGGGGATAGATAGAGTTGACGTGGATAGGCTTTTTCCATTGAGAGTAGGGAGAGTCAAACAAGAGGACATGAGTTGAGAGTTAAGGGGCAAAATTTTCGGGGTAACACGAGGGGCAACTTCTTTACTCAGAGAGTGGTAGCTGTGTGGAACGAGCTTCCAGTAGAAGTTGTAGAAGCAGGTTCGATTTCATCATTTAAAAAAGATTGGATAGATATGTGGACAGGAAATGAATGGAGAGTTATGGGCTGAGTGCGGGTCAGTGGAACTAGGTGAGAGTAATTCATGGACTAGAAGGGCTGAGATGGTCTGTTTCCGTGCTGTAATTGTTCTATGGTTATAAGTGAAAAGTCAGATGTGGTGGGGGGGGGGGGGGATTTGTGAAGTATCTTCATTTGGGTTTCTAAATAAAGGCACTGTATGAATACCAATTATTAATGTTTGTGATTCGTGCATTAAAGAAAATAAAACCTTTTACTGTGGTAAAATAAATGCAAGTAGTTGTTACACTAAAACAGGAAAATAACATTTTGTTAATGTGGGGGAATTTGTTATACTTAGGACTGGGAAACAAGTCACATGAATGCACTGTAGAAAAGGCGGATATCCGTTTTTAATTCAAAACTATTGTCTAAATTTTTTTTGCTGTTTTGTCAGTTCTGTGAACTACGAGTTGCTTTTCTTCAGAATTCACTTTCCTGACTTGTGATCGAACTGTGTTACTTATTTGTGTTGTCATGGTTCTTCCAAATAGGTGATTCCTGTGCACCAAACATAGTCACTAAGCAGGATCAACACAGATAATGAATGAATTTATTGAATTGTTGCATTCATTGAAATCAATTTGTCTAATTTATTTATTTATTGAGATACAGTGCAGAATAGGCCCTTCTGGTCCTTCGAGCCACGCAGCTAATCCCCCTGACCTAATCACAGGACAAATTAACCTACTAACTGGCACGTATTTGGACTGGGGGAGGCGGTAGGGAGCCGGAGCACCTGGAGGAAACCCACATGGTCTCGGAAGGAACGGACAAACTCCTTTCAGGCAGCGGGAGGAATTGAACCCGGGTCACTGGGACTGTCAAGTGTCAACTGTGCTACAGTGCTGCCCAAGTACTTGGAAAGGGATGATGCACTTGTCTTTGACTGATCTCTGTGAATATTTAGGAAGAATAATTAAATTGCTAATGTCCATCATGCTTGTTAAATAGAAGAATGAATTCCAATTCTCCTGCATCTGGAATTATAATATTGCTTGGATTATATGAAAATGTACAAAAACCTTCAGGTTTTTTGTGTTCACTTGTGATATTCTGTATGTATGTTGCTGTTGAGCTCAGCATTTAATATCTATCTTTAATTTCCTTTGGAAAATAGACTGGCAACCTTCCTCTCAAGATGTCTACCCTCTCTGTACCAGTGGTATTGCTCTTTTTATTGGAATTTGACACAGAACTTTACTTTTGTTCTTTTGACAAAGAACTGCAATGTAGTACTGAGTCAGAATTAAGTAACATTTTGGAGGGCTCTTGTAAATGACGGTATTCCACACTGCTTTCCAAAGACAGTGGCTGTAGTCCATATTGTGATTGGTTCTCATTGAATCCACTGTATTCCAGCATTGAAATCATGGTGGAGATATTACTATATGTTCAGTTCTGGATAGTATTGAGCTTCTTGATCACGGGTTCCCAACCTCAGGTCTACAGACCTGCTGGTTAATGGTCGGGGTCAATGACATAAAAAAGATTTGGAACCCCTGTTCTTGAATATATTTGATGTTTCAGCCATCCGGACACGAGTATTCAACTTTCAGACATGGATATTGTAGATGGTTTAGTGAGTGGAGAACTGTAACATAAACTGTAGATTCCCCCAGCCACCAGTCTGTTGTTGGTGCCACAACATTTATATGGCTGGTCCAGTTCAGTTTCTGCTGACAGGTGACCCTCTCAAAACATTGATCATAGGAAATTTGACAATGGCAGCACCAAAGTTGGAAAAGAGACCTGAGTTTGGCTTACTCACATATGGAGGATTTACTCACCATGAATCAGAGAAACTGGAGTAATGCTGTGAGGACAGTAAACATGTTTTGTGGATGGATAGTCTGGGCCACTACCAAATCTGAAAATTGAGCCCTGGGTTGAGCCTACAATTATATTTTAAAACAGTATTCAATCAGCCAATGGAAGTTAGGGGTGCAGTTGAAGGTGCTTGTGAGGTGATTTATGCAAGTCGGAGTGGCATATGTAAGTGGTTTCTGAGAGTCTTGGTGGAAACAGTTACAGTAAAACTAAAGAAACAGCTTGCCTGTTGGAAGCTAGATGACATGATTGGACAACAATTTGTCCCAGGCCAGTGTATAGAGCTGCGGCAAACCTTACCTGCCTGTCAGGTTTTCTGCTTCACCATGCTCTGGTGGAGTGAACTACAGGCAAGTGACATCAGAGCAATTGTTGGCTGTTCCTTGTGTTTGTGCTGTGTGAGCTAGAAGAAGGCAGAACAAAAATCGGAATTACTTGTCAGCACACAAAGAATCTAATCAAAATTAATACTCATCTTTTTAAAGAGGTGCCACTGTCGAGCACATAAAACCATTACACTCTAAGAAAAAATTTCTAACTGGTTATGTCAGCGCATTTATTTCATCATTCTATTTGAGTCTGGTTCTCCTCATTTATGTTCTACTCACACACATATTGAAACACAAATTACAGCCAGTAGTAGGAACTGTATTTATTTTTGCCTTTGTCTCTCCCCAATTAAAATTTTAAAACTCTTATTCTGGCATGGCTGAAATCAGGACAAACCAAGGATTACATTTTAGATTTACATCCTCTGCACCCCAGCTTCATAAATAGCTCACGTGGATTCTTACCTACATGGCAGGGTGGAGATGCGTCTCTATCAAAGTAGGTGTAAGGCGCTCCTTCCCTTCACTATCCTGCCGGTCACCCTTGAGCAAAATGTAGCACCTGCTTAGTACCCCACCCACCCTGATGAGGGTCATGTGAAGCCATGGGAGCAGGTGGTGGATGGTCGTATGAGCACCTGGTGCTCATAACAAGTCCTGGTTATATGACCACTGACACCAGGCAGACAATCTCTGAAGAGTATTGATAATGGCTGGGAACACCTGTCTTGTAAAGACACCTCCAGAAGAAGGCAATGGCAAACCTCTTCTATCGAAAAAAATTGCCGAGAACAATCATGGTCATAGAAAGACTGTGATTGCCCACGTTATACGTCATGGCACATAATGAACGAACCTATGTGTAAAATCTCTAATTAGTTAATTTGTCTAATGTTCCCTTATATTGATCATTTAACCAAGGTAACCATGAGATTGATGTTACGGATATAAGCTCTATTTATCCAAGTTTATTGATTTCCTTGTAGTTGAGTATTCAAAATTCCCCAAGGTATGCAGAAGTCATCAGCTCCTGCTTTTAAATATTTGAGTATTCCAATGCACTTCCACTTTCTAGTCTATGCAAAAACTCATCTAAAATTCTGCTATCTCTGTGTGAATCCATTAATTTATCATGTCTTTGTCACCCATTGCGTTCATAGTTGCTTGGTAATTTCCAATTAGTCCTTACAACATGCAAGGTGTCCATTTGGTCCATCGGGTTGTAACTGGTTCACAATGCAATCCCAGCCTCTTGACTGAACCTGGACGCTGAAGCTTTAAAGCAGCAGTTTTACTAGCTGTCTAAAAGATCTGATAAACTCCCTAGAAGACTTTCAATGCACCAGAGGCATGTATAAGTGCAGCCTCATACCACTGTAGATTACGTCAATTAATAGGATTTTGTTCTTTTGTGTTCTCCCTTTATCTAGTTGCCAATGATCATAAAGTTGCACAGTGTATTAGAAGCTTTTCGTAAAATGGACTATTGTTGTCGTTATTCCTTTTCACTCCTTGTGGTGCATTGAACGGCAATTTTTGTCATTTTCTTTAGCATTTGTCTGTTTTTTTATGAGGCCGAGTTGTTAGCTTGATGCTAAGCCCAGCGTGGATGGAAAACGGGCAAGGGGTCGGCTGGATTTGAACCTGGGACCATTCACCTCAAATTCCAGTACAGTACTGATGCAGGCAAAATAGACCATAAAGACCATAAAACATAGGAACAGAACTATTAATTTTAAAAAAAATTATTGAGATTCAGTGCAAAAAAGGCCCTTCCAGACCTTCAAACCATACTGCCCACCAATGCCTGATTTATCTCTAGCCTAATCAAAGGACAATTTACAATGACCAACTAACCTACCAAATGGTATTTCTTTGTACTGTGAGAGGAAACCCACCCTGTCATGGGGAGATTGTACAAACTCCTTACAGGCAATGGCAGGAATCGAACCTGTGTTGCTGGTTGGTACTTTAAAGCATTGTGTTAACCACTGTGCTACCGTGCCACCCGTGGGATGTTAATATTTGTTTTATTGAGGCAGGAGTGTAATCAGTGATGTGATTAAAAGGAGATGCTTAAAATAGAAATTAACATTTTAAATAAAATATTATCAAGAATGAGAAATTTTATTTTCATTTAAATTAGTTATTGACAGAATTAGCAAATATTAAATTATAGCAATAGTTGTATCACACTTTAAATGAAATTTATTAATGTGCAGTTGAAATATATAGTAGTTTCTGTAGGATTGAAAATTATCACTGGACACAATAAAAGAATCATTTTATGTGTCCACATCATATATTGTGTTATGCGTTTTTAATTACCTCATTAATCAGACTAATTTTATTTACTGTGGCTATTATAGTTGTGAAATTAAACTCGTGTTTGTCATGTGAGCTCACATCCCAAGGCAAATCAGAGTATCCAGGGGTGCACATAATTGCTCCCTGCAAGTGACATTTCCAGCAGCCCTTACTGAGTAGCATTGAATTGTTCATTAATAATAACTGAATAATTCATGTGTGATTGTTCAATTATCCACTTGAATGTATTCATTGTAGAAATTCACTTGCACTCCTACTCATAAGAGATCGTCTTTGATTGCCTGTTTTAGGTAATACTGAAAAAACATCTGCAGAGCATTCCTTTACAGACGATGTGTCAAAATCTGCTCTCAGTAGCAGAAGACGGCATGATAAAGTGATTATGCCAGCAAGTGTTTATGTATTGATACACATTTAATTCCATATCAGTATTTAATTTTTATATGATTAGTTATTTTGTATAATTGTTGAATGTTATCCTATTTTTGCTGCATGTCATGTCAGCACACCACAGTAATTGTCTAATACATGTAAGTGTATCCGATAAATAAAGTTTATCCCTGATCCTTGAAGTGTTTGTGTGGTGTCCTGTATAGACTGAGGAGGAATCACTAACATGGTACTGGAAGATATAAGCCACGTCTCTCTTAGCTGCTGATTATAGTGATGCAGAAGCTTGGTGGATATTCGTTTCAAGAAAGGTCTGTCTTCAACAAAAATCAAATGTCTTCTTCAACCAGGAACATGATTTCTTTTTAAATTTTCTATGTGAGCAAGCCTAATTATCTTCATAAACATTCATCATATAGAAAGTTTGTACCAATATGTTAATCAGCTCATTAAAATCGCATTTGTATTAATCTTTGCAAATTAAAATTTAGCTCCTTAATGCTCTCAAGCTCAGAAACAACCATAACTTTTTCAGCTATCCATGATGACATTTAACTTTTAATTTCACAAATGAAAAGAAAATCACAGTAATCTCTAAATAGTCTTTTGGATTCAAAGTTGGCCTTCCAACCATATTTCCATGTCACGATGGTGCACAACTTGCTGAGAACCCAGCAGACAGTGTGACCCATGCTCTTGCATTTGCTGTCCTTTTTAGACATAGAAGTAATTGATTTGGGGGGTAGATTGTCTTTATGAGCTTCTGCAGTGTATTTTCCAGAGGATATACTCAGTGGCTACTGTGCATTGGTAGTGGAGGGATTAATGTTTTGGCTGGTTGATGTAGTACCATTCAAATGGTCTGCTTTGTCTTTGATAGTATTGTACTTCCGGGGAGTTGTTTCTTCCGTCATTCAGACAAGTAGTTGTATTTCGTTACACTTCTGTGTTTTGCTTGCTTACTTACTGCCCGTTATGCCACTGGCATTTAGGGCAGCAATGAAGACCCTCCATCATAGAAGGATTCATCATTGCTGTTCCTGTAACAATTGTGTTTTGGCCAAACAGGGTTGTTAGCCCTAAGCTAAACTCCTGAAACTGGAGGCTGGTTTCTACCCTTTGATCTTTTTGGCATGGGTGGCCCCACCAAGACCCAAAGTAAAAAGCCCTAACCCCAGCCAACATAGCTCTCTGAGTCATTGAGGCACACAAGCCTCCAAATCCTGCGAGGTTGGGATGTGTCTTGCAGATGATGGAAAAGTCTTGGGGTGTCAGGAAATGAATTGTCGAGAGCAGTAATCTGTTTAGAAAATTTAGCTCTGTAATCCTTGTTTAGGCCAGAACTGTGATGGGGGCTGGAGCTGAGTTTTCTTGGCAAAATACAAATAGGGCATCAATGAGTAGACTGTTGACAACTGTCACTTGATACCTCTGTTGAAGACAGCTTTAATTACTTGACTGATCAATAAAAATAGACAGATTAGGCAGTTTTTAACCAGCTTGAATATGCCTAGTTTTATCTTGAGAATAGGACATACAAGAAACTTCATAAAAGCTTAGCTAGATGCTTGTACAGTAACTGGAACTGCTCGATTCAGGACAGCTGGTCCTCAGAGTTTCAAGCTGACAGTAAATTTATTTTCAAAGTACATCTACATGTACTGTGCAAAAGTCTTAGGCACATATATATATATATATATATATATATAGTGTGGATGCCGAAGACTTTTGCACAGTACTATATTTGTCAATGTAGAACGGAGATAGTTTCTGCAGTAACTTCTGAAGAAAAATATTCAATAATTCTGATTTTTTTTCTATTGTGTTTATCAAAGGATTTATATGGGTATCCATTCCTGAGAAGCTCCGTGCTATTCTGCTTTTAATATTGGTAATCACAGACAATGTACAATTCTTTTCTTATCATATCATTCCAATTTGTAATTCTGCTTCTTCCTTTGATTTTCCAATCTTCTCCCGAATATCTGAGAGCATTGTCTCTGCTTTCCCCTTTCATTTCCAAATTTTCTTGCACCTTTTTTATCCCTCATATTTTATTACTGATGATAGTAGTTTGTTTTTGTTCTTGGTTGAATATATTTTTCTAGAACACTATCAATCGTGTTTTCAAATGTTTTCACTGCTCTTGCATCAGTTTACCTGCCAGTACACCATTTGTCCATAATATCTTTCCCCAGTTCCATTTTCATACTGTAAAAAATCAGCTTTTTTTTCCAGTTGTGTCATTTCACTAGAATTTCAATGGTCATTTGGACACATGATAACAGTTCTTCACACCCAAGACCCACTACCATAACTCTTCATCTTCACTTAGTTAATGATACTTGTGTATTCTTCTTTGAAACTATAACAGATGCAAGCTGTAACCATTTTTTTGCACAGTGTTGTCAGATGCAGCAACTCTGTGCATTTCTAATATATATAGTATGTGAATTCTCCTTAAATAAGAACCTGCCCATTGTGATAGTTATCATTCTTTGTCCCTTTCTCATTGTCATTCTGATTATTCCACCTTTTTCTGCTCTTCACATGAAGAAAGACTAACTTTCACATCAGCTTCTCAATAGATCCTACCTTGCAGTTTCTAATTACTAACAACATCTTGCAGTCACTGTCAGTAAGACCAAGCAATTGATTGTGGTCTTCGGAAAGAAGAAATTGGGAGAACACATAGCAGTTGTCATCGAGGGGTCAGCAGTGGAAAGGATGAGAAGCTTCAAGTTCCTGGTGTCAACATCTCTAAAGGCCATAACATATTGATGCAGTTATGAAGAAGGCTATATTTCATTAGGAGTTTGGGGAGATTTGGTATGTCATCAAAAACTCCAGCAAATTTCTACAGATGTACCATGGAAAGCATTCTGACTATTTGCATCATCATCTGGTATGGAGGCTCCAATGAACAAGTTTGAAGGAAAGCTGGAGAGGGTTATAGACTCAGCCATCTCCAGCATGGGAACGAGCGTTTCCCCGCCCCCCCCACCACACACACACACGCCACACACACCCATCAAGGACATCTTAAAAAGATGATGCCTCAAGAAGACGATATTCATCATTAAGTACTCACCATCCGAGACATGCCGTCTTCTCATTATTACTATTAGGGAGGAGTTACAGGAGCCTGACACTCACTGCCTCCTACCAAACAGCCAGTAACTTTCCTGTAATACCATGGGCTCTTAACTTGGTAAGCAGCCTCATGTGTGGCACCTTGTCAAAGGCCTTCTGAAACTTCAAATATACAACATTCACTGCATCCCCTTTATCTATTCTACTTGTAATCTCCACAAAGAATTCCAGCGGGTTCATCAGGCAAGATTTTCCCTTAAGGACACTATGCTGACTTTGTCCTATCTTGTCCTGTGCCACCAGGTACTCCATAACCTCATCCTTAACAATTGACTCCGACATCTTTCCAACCACTGAGGTCAGGCTAACTGGTCTATAATTTCTTTCTGCTGCCTTCCTCCTTTCTTAAATACTGGAGTGACACTTGCAATTTTTCAGTTCTCTGACACCATGCCAGTGTCCAATAATTTTTGATAGATCATTACTAATGCCTCCACAATCTCTACCACTACCTCCTTCAGAACCCTAGGATGCAGTTCATCTGGTTCTTAGGTCCTTCAGCTTTCAGAGCACCCTGTAGTAGTAACTGCACTCACTTCGTTTCCCTCACACCCTTCAACATTTGGCATACTGCTAGTGTCTTGCACAGTGAAGACTTCTGTAAAATACTCACTTAGTTCACCTGCCATTTCCTAGTCCCCCATAATTATTTCTCTGGCCTCATTTTCTAGCAGTCCTATATCCACTGTCATCTCTGTTTTATTTTTTGCATGCTTGAAAAAGCTTTTACTATACACTTTGATATTGTTTGTTAGCTTGCTTTCAAATTTCATCTTTTCTCTCCTGATTCTTTTAGTTGTTTTCTGTAAGTTTTTAAAAGCTTCCCAATCCTCTATCTTGCTGGTAATTTGTATTTTGTTGTGTTCCCACTCTTCTGCTTTACATTAGCTTTGACTTGCCTTGTCAGTCAGAACTCTACTATTTTGCCATTTGAGTATTTCTTCAATTTTGGAATACATTATGAAGACGGTAGAGAGGCTGGTCCTGGCTCACCTCTGACCCCTGGTCAGATCAGCCCTTAACCCCTTGTAGTTTGTCCCCCAGAAGCACATTAGAGTCGATGATGCTATCATTACCTGCTGAACAGAGCCTACTCCCATTTGGATAAGTAAGGCACTACTGTGAGGATCATGTTTCTGATTTCCTGAGTGCCTCAATATCATACAGCCCTCATTGCTGGTGGAAAAGTTCTGTTCAATGCAGGTTGGTACTTCCATTGTATCCTGGTGTTCCACAAAGCTGAAACCCAATAAGAATAACAGTGACGGGTGGATGCTGCAACTATTTGGTTTTACTTGAACAAATGGACCCAGACTCGGTAGTTCCTCTGAGACTAACTTTATTGTTAATACAGAGAAGAAAATAGAGAGTTGCAAGAAATGCTTTATATTGTACACTACCTACACCACTAATAGGTAGGGCTAACTTAAGCCAACCCTAATAGTCCACACCACTGAGTATACTTAGCGATGTCTGCATGGTCCCTGAAGCAGGCGATTGACCCTGGACTGGCTAGGGTGAAGGTCCTTAGCGCCGGTTCAGCTGCTCGGCCAGAAGGTGGGACCCAGGTGAGTGGTCTGCCCAAGAAGGAACTTGCTCACCTTTACAGCACTATCGCCACCTCCCAGTCCAGCTGGAAGGGACTAGGCATCCAATCCAATGTTTTCATGACCCTAACTTGGGCCAATCCATGTCCTGGCCAATTATTAAGCCAACATACATCCTCCATATCTGCAAGTACCACGGTCAGATGACCTGTAACAACCAGCCTTTGACCGTTCAGGGACAATGAATCCTATTAATCTTACAACCAAACAATGTAAAAAAAAACATTCTTTAGAGACAAGGCGATTAATTACTTTTACACAAATCATCACTTTTAGCTTGCTCGCAGGCATGTTATCCAGTGGACCAGAGTCACATATTGTTCTCCCCTTATCTGGTATCAAGGGTCAATCTGTGCAACAACTTAACAGGCCCACAAATTCCTAATTGTTAACCATTTCCCTACCGTGCCAATTTTCATACCCATACACCATACGTTAACCTATACACCTGGATAATAGACTACCTGACTGGCAAAGCACAGTTTTTGTGGCTTCAGAGCTGTGTGTCAGATGGCACACTGGTAAGCAGGTAAGCAGCACTGTGGCCCCACAGGGGACTGTATTGATTCTCTTCCTATTTACCCTGTATACCTTGGACTTTAGATGTAACACTGAGTGATGTCATCCGCAGAAAATCTCTGATGATGTATGAGGTCATACTTACCCTTGGCCATTGGGCTCTATAATGAGTCTACCATGGCTATTATAACATTGCTCTTCTGACATGCCTTTTCTATCTCCCATTGAAATCTGTGGTCTACATCCCAGCTACTGCTGGGAGGCCTGTATATAACTGCCATCGGGGTCCTTTTACCCTTACAGATCTTGAAAGATCATTACTAATGCCTCCACAATCTCTTCAGCCACCTCTTTCAGAACCCTGGGGTTACACCATCTGGTCCAGGTGACTTATCTACCTTCAGACCTTTTCGTTTACCAAGAACCTGCTCTCTAGTTATGGTAACTTTACGCACTACATGACCCCTAATACCTGGAACCCACCATTACTGCTAGGGTATTCCACGGTGAAGACTGTTGCAAAATACTTAATCAGTTCATCCACCATTTCATTGCTCCCACATTACTACCTCTCCAGCATTATTTTGCAATCATGTGATATCCACTCTCCTCTTTTTTTAACTTTTGGTATCCTCTTTAATATTATTGGCTAGCTTATTTTTATATTCCATTTTTAGTTTCTTGATGACTTTTTAGTTGCCTTTTATTGGTTTTTAAAAGCTTCGCAATCCTCAACTTTCCACTAATTTTTGCTCTATTATATGCCCTCTCTTTGGCTTTTATGTTGGCATTGACTTCTCCTGTTAGTCACAGTTGTGTCATCTTTCCTTTAGAATACTTCTTCCCCTATGGGATGTATTTATCCTTTGCCTTCCAAATTGCTTCCAGAAATCCCACCCATTGCTTTGCTGTCATCCCTGCCGGTATTCTTTTCCAGTCACTTTTGGCCGACTCCTCTCTCATGCCTCTGTAATTCCTTTTACTCGAAGGTTCAAAGCCTCGAAGGTCCAATTTAATATCAGAGTATACAATGTACATCCTGAAATGTTTTTTTCGTAAACATCCATGAGAACAGAGAAGTGCCCCAAAGAATAAACGACAGTAAGAACCCCGATGTCCCCGTCCCCCCAGCTCTCCTCCCTCCCCTGCAGCGAGCAACAATCCCTCTCTCCCCCAACCGGTACCGCCACCGAGCACTCAAGTGTTGAGCAAAGCCACAGCAAGGACCCGGACTTGCAGTTACCCCAAAGACTTGGCATTTCACCCAGCATTCGACATACCACAGGTTCTCTCTCTCCCTAATAAGGCAGAAGGAGGTGTCTCCATTTTCCCAGCAAGGGGGGAGACATAACAAAAAACTTGCTGGTTTGCGATGTTAAACGTCCTTTACGTCGCTTTTTCCGAGCTCTGTTCACAAAGATTGCAAAGACCCTTTGGGAACACAACAGTAAATTTTCCGACTCCCCCGACGATACACGGGTCTCCTGCCGTGACACTGACCTTCGATCCGCCCGTCTCCAGAACCCCGAGATCTTAGTCTTCCAAATCCGAGCCGGACTCTCAGGCCAAACCCTTGGCGTGCTGAACAACGGCCAGTCCTGAAACCCTGAGAATGGATCCCATTCCTGTAAAGAACCGAAGTCAGCGTGTAACTCCAGGTCAGGGTCTTTGAAGGAACCCTGAAAGGGAAAAATAAAGATATTAAAGATGGAATTAGAGCTGTTTCTGAAGATGCAAGCAAAAGAGTCACCGTTTAGCACTGTCTTAACTTCACTCCGCCTCCACTACAATACTGATACATCTGACTTTAGCTTCTTCTTCTCAAATTTCAGGGTGAATTAGATCATATTATCATCACTTCCCTTAAAGGTTCTTTTACTTTCAGTTCTCTAATCGGTCCTGGTTCATTACACAACACCCAATTCAGAATAGCTAACCCGCTTGTGGATTCAACCACGAGCTGCTCTGAGAAGCCATCTCAAAGGCATTCTAGAAATTCCCCTTCTTGGAATCCACACCAACTTGATTTTCCCAATCTTCCTTCATTTGAAATCCTCCACGACTATCGTAACATTGACCTTTTGGCATGTGTGTTCTATCTCCTGTTGTAATTTATAGAGCACATTCTTACTACTGTTTGGGGTCTGTATATAACTCTCGTCAAAGTCCTTAGCACTATCCATAATCATTCAACACCTTCCGACCCTATGTTACCTCTTTCTAATGATTTGCTTTCGTTGTTTGCTAACAGAGCAATGATGCCCCCTCTGCCTTTCTGCCTGTCCTTTTTTTTTTGTAATTTATTTTTTTTATTGAAGTTCATCAAACAAACATTTCCATAAGATGTATTTCAGACATTGTACGTATATATCATATAATCATATATCACAAATCTCCACAAAGTATACACCTATAGAAAAGAGTGGAAAGAAAAAACAAGCAAAAGGAAAGAACTATGTGTAAGCAGGGAGTGATCTTCTGCCTGTCCTTTCAATACAATGTGTATCCTTGGACAGTGATTCCTACAATATCATACATGCCGATCTGCAGCTGTGTTACAAGTCCATCTACCTCATTCCATATACTGCGCGCATTCAAATAAATACCTTCAGTCCCGTATTCATCCTTTTTGATTTTGTCCACCTTTCACGTTGCAACTCATCCTGTTGACTGCAATTTTGCCCTCTCAACAGTCTTTCCTCACTACACATTGTAAACCATTTGTAAACCGGCTACCTTATCTTCATCTACCTTTGCTATGATACTTATATAGGCAGCCCGGGACACTAGTCACATCATGCTCAACCTTTTCATTCTTAACTTTGTCTGAGGTGTTACCAACATCTGCCTCCACTAACTGCTCTGGCACTCTGGTTCCCATCCCTCTGCAACTCTCGTTTAAACTCCACTGTGCAACATTGACAAATCTTCCTGCTAGGATATTAGTTTCCCTCCAATTAAGAGCAAACCGTCCCTTCTGCACAGGTTCCACCTTCCCTGGAGGAGAGCCCAATGATGTAAAAATCTTATGCCCTCCCTCCTACACCAATTCCTTAGCCATATATTAAACTGTACGATCTTCCTAGTTCTGGCCTCACTAGCACTTGGCATGGGTAGTAATCCTGAGATCATCATCCTGGAGGTCCTGCCCTTTAACTTAGCACATAACTCCTTATGCAGAACCTTGTCACTCGTTCTGCCCATGTCAATGGTACCTATGTGAACCATAACGTCTGGGTGTTCACCCTTCCACTTAAGAACACTGAGGAATCAATCTGCAATGTCCCCGGCCCTGACAGCTGGGAGTCAACATACCATCCAAGAATCTTGTTCTCACCCACAAAACCTCCTGTCTGTTCCTCTAACTAATGAATCCCCTATCACCACAAGGTGCCTTTTCTCCTCTCTTCCCTTCTGAGTCACAGAGCCAGACTCAGTGCCAGAGACCCGACCACTGACTTTCCACTGTTAGGTCAACCTTGTCAACAGTATCCAAAGTGATAAATCTTTTGTTGAGGGGATGGCCATAGGGATACTCTGCAGTGGCTCCTTAACCTCTTTCCCCTTCCTGACTGTCACCCAGTTTTCTGTGTCCTTCACTTTGTATGTAACTACTTCTCTGTATGTCCTGCCTATTACCCCTTCAGCGCCCCAAATGAGCTGGCATTAATTTCTTATCTTCTTATGTTCATTCAATTCCAGCTCCAAATCCTAAATGCAGATTGTTAGAAGCTGCAGCTAGATGCACTTCTTGCAGTTGTAGTGGTCCGGGACTCTAGAGGTTTCCCTGCCTTCCCACATCCTGCCTAGCATCTCTACTGTCCTAGCTGAGCAGACACAAAGAACAGAAGAAAAAGAAAAAAACATCCTTGAGCTTTTAAAAAAAAAATAACCTTGAGTTTTGTCATGTACATCATAAAGCACATATAGTGCATATATGATAGCAATAAAATACAGTCACACAATAAAAACAATCCGATGAACACACGAAAGTCCCTGACTCCACGAATGTTGCAGCAGTCTGCAGTCAACCACAATGCAGCTTGTCTTCTGCTGAGTGAATACTGGTGGGCAGCACAGTTGCTGCCAACATGGACGATGCGCCTCAGTGTCTCTGGCGCCTCTCTCCTGGATGGCTGCAAACAGGTGACATGTGGCTGAAAGCCTTGTACTCACTATGACTGAGACCCTGAGCTGTTCACCAACAAACCAGTGAACCAGCCCGGCAGCATTCCACATTGCCAATGTCCATCAGGGTCTTGAGATCACAAGAAAGCAACTAAGACGGTCACCTGCTATGAGACTGCACACTGCCTTCGCGCACCATCCCCGCTGCATCTCTCTCGCAGGCTGCAACACGGTCTGCACTCAAGTTTTTCCCTCAACAAGCATCTCGCTGATGTGATAGAACTGCAGTACTTTAAGTTCTTAATGTCGAGCAGGGTCTTGCGGTCAGAAAAAATATTTTTAAGTAACATGTTTGGCTGGCCCTGTTGAAGCCATGGCATTTGAACACACCACCATCTTACTGGAAATACTAAAATTGACAGAAATTGACTGAATTCATTCGTTAACTGAAAGATTTTCAAGTGTTATTAGTGTATCTTACTTCTATTAATTACTGCTATTTTAATATGTTCTGTTGGTAAAACTAATAGTTCTTAGATTGTGTACATTAGGGACATTCTCAAATGTTTATCCTGATATCACTGATCCGGGGCCACAGTTTAATTGAGGGTCGTACAAGATCAGGTGTGTCATATGACAGTATTTACAGTTGGAAGGCCAGCTTCTTCATCTTCATTGACAAGACATCTATAATTAATTCTTTTATTTTATGAACCTGTGCAGATCTGGGTTGCAAGAAGGAATGTTAATGAATACACAAGTTGCTAGACATCTTTTAAATCGCGCACTTGTATACGTGGAAGCTCAACTTACTTTGTAGTTGATATAACCATGGCATCTTTACAGGCAACCAGTCTGGCTCTGTTATTCTCTGTTGAAATATGCTATTGTTTGAAAGATAGTTGCAAATCAAATTAAAACTATCAGTGTGAAATGTTTCCTTGGAGGTCTGCTAAATTACATAGGGCCGTGTCTTCTATGAAGAGAGAGAGAGAGAGAGCGCGCAAGCAGGATAGTATTTATCCTTGTGTTATTGAACTTCCTCATTCCTCACCCTTAGACCCCATGTCTATTTACTGTATTCATTTACAGGATGTGATGTTGCTGCCAGGATTCATTGTTCTTCCTTGGTTGAGCTGGGGAACTTAGTACTGAGCCACTTACTGCAACTCTGGGGAAGTTACACCAACTGTGCTGTTGGATAAGGAGTTCCAAGGTTCAAATTCAGGATGAAGGATTTATTTCTGATGGGTCATTGTGTGATATCGAGGAGAACCGTTCAGTGATAGTGTTCATTTCCCTTTGATGCCTTTGTTCATCTTGGTGGTAGAGCTTATGGACATGAGAAATGCTGTTGGAAATAGTTTAATAATAACAATAATAATAACTTTATAGAGCACTTTCAATGCAGATGATGCAGTTCAAAGTGCTTTACAAAGGGATAAAAGTACAAACTTGAAAATAAAATATAAAAATATGTCAATTAAAAGCAAGGTTAAATAAATTGGTTTTGAACTGGTGTTTAAACAGAGTCTATATAACTTATAGTATTAGGCATTGAATTCCACAGTTTAGGAGCATTGTTCAAAAAAAGCTGACCTGCCAATTATCTTTTGAGGGAGATCGTTTAAATTTAAGAGACTGGTGACCTGAAGCTTTTGGTAGTTAACAGCAGTGCATTCAGCAGACATTATTCAATTCAGCCAGGTTGTGCTAGGAGTGAAGGGAGCAAATCTTTAGGGTTGAATCAAAGTTGCCAGCCCAGCCTAGTGGGTTGTGTTTTTTTTGTGGGTGGTGTTAAGCATCACAAATGATGTAGCACTAATCCAGTGAAAAATATTCCATTATTTTTCTGACGTGTCCATTCAGTGGTGGTAAGGATGTGTGGAGTCAGGATCCAGACCATGCAAAGCCTCTCCATAGGTTTTACAAACTTCACATTATGTTGGTGGCCCATATGTTTGGTCAGTGATGTTGGCAATGTTGTTAAATGTTGGGGCATGTGGTTCACTTCTCTACTGTTGGAGATGGCCATTGCGTGGAGTAATCAATACCTCCCACATCAATCTCCGTGTAAATCTTAGTTTATTTAGTGAACACCTGGAGAAAACCCATGGGGAGGATGTAGAGAGACTCCTTACAGAGGACAGTGGAAATGAACTCCAAACTCCTGCACCCCAAGCTGTACCAGTGTTGTATTAACCGCCAGGCTGCTTTATTCACGGCCAAGTCACAAATGGAATTGAAAATTGCACATCTCCTTTTCTGAAAGACAGAAGAAAGATCATTGATGAAGAAGCTGAAGTTTGACCTAGGATCACTGTCCCCAGGACCTCCGATAGTAATGAGGATGAGTGAATTATCTCCAAGGATCACAACCATCTTCCTTGGTGTGAGATATAATATCAGCCGGGGAAAGTTTTGCCTGGATTCCATGAGGGCTCCTTGATGCTCTATTTTTAAACTATCCAGATAGACAAATTTGCATGATTTTACAAGTGAGGTTTTATTTTATAAAACATTATTTTCCTAGTCTGTACTTCTTTCACCAATACTTTGATGGTCAATGTGAGTAGTAGTGGTTGACAAGCCCCCCAGATGGATTCAATCCAGATTTCCAGTTGGACAACTTCTTCCCCTCTCAATGATGTTTGAGAACTGCTGACTTTGATTAATCTACCCAATTGTATTTAGCCTGCTTGAATACAATCAGCATGATTTTATTAGAAAGAAAGATTTTCCTCAAGACCATCCTGCCAGCGGCCAGCTCTGATGCCTGCACCATGGTCAAGTCCAGCAGGTACTTTGTTAGGACCAGGCGGACAGAGCGTTGGTCTGAGTTCATGGTGTTAAGCAGTGTAATTGGTGAAACGTACATAATTCACAGCCACTGACACTGACTTGGAGTTCACTTGGAAGAGGCTGGTCTGACGTGATGAAGTTATTAAGTAAAGGATTTTTACTATGCTTTGTGTTCAGATTTTGGAGATCTTATAAATGAGTTGTTTAGGTTTTTCTTAAACATAAAATGCTTCACATCGTTTTATTTATAAAAACCTACAACAGTAGTAGTGCTATTGTTTTGTGTTTCCCATCCTTCTGGCAGGGACTGGCGAGGCTGCTGCCAATGACTAATGTCCTCTGTGTCACTAATCCATAAAAACCCAAACACTGAGGTGGAAATTTACTGTATAATGACTATGCGTTTACCAAGTGATAACAAAGGAGCCAATACCCGGGAAGTGGGATGGTTTGTGTGCAGTATGACTGAGATACTGTTTTCACTTTCTGCCAGATCCATTGTTTAATTGTCATTTCTGTCACAGAGATTTGCTGCACATCCTCCATTGTATTCAACTTCCGGGTTCTGCCAACTCCAAAACAGTTTTGTGCTGAAATGCTACTACCCCTTTGCTAGAACCTGCAAATGCAAATGCATGCACACATCACACAGGCCCACTTAACTTGTGACCACAAACAGGGGTTTTTATTTTCCTATGTCAGTTGCTAACTCAAGTCTTTAAAATCTACCTGCCTTTTGTTGGTATTATCTCACAAGTTCCTTTCTATTTCCCAAAATTGTTCAAAGCTGAAACCCATCCTTTTTTGAACTTTGTGATTATCTCCCCCCCCCACCCCCGTCTAACTCAGTCTCAAGTTTCTTACCACAAACAAGAGAAAATCTGCAGATGCTGGAAATCCGAGCAACACACGCAAAGGGTTTTGGGCCAAAATGTCGACTGTACTCTTTTCCATAGACGTTGCCTGGCCTGCTGAGTTCCTCCAGCATTTTGTGTGAGTTGCTCAAGTTTCTTAACTGTGATGGCATTAAATGTTGAAAAATTTAACAAGTTTTCTGTGAAGGTATTGAAGACAACTGTTGTACACGCAGTGGCCATTTCATTAGGTACATCTGCTTGTTAATGCAAATATCTAATTAGCTACTCTTGTGGCTGCAACTCAGTGCATAAAACCATGCAGACATGGCCAAGAGGTTCTGCTGTTTTTCAGACCAAACATCAGAAAGCTGCTGATCTGGAATTTTCATGCACAACAATCTCTAGAGCAGAAGTCCCCAACCTTTATTACGACATGGAGCCTTACCATTAACCGAGGGGTAGGAACTCCTGTTCTAGAGTTTACAGACAGTGGTGCGGAAAGCAAAAAAAACTCCAGTGAGCAAAAGTTCTGTGGGCAAAAGCACCTTGTTAGTGAGAGGCCAGAGTGGTTCAAACTGATAGGAAGGCAACAGTAGATGACTACACATTACAAGTGGTGTGCAGAAGAACATCTCTGAATAAACCAAACATCGAACTTCAAATGGATGAGCTTCAGCAGCGAACATGACCACATACTCAGTGGCTACTTTTTTAGGTTAAAGTGGTACCTAATAAAATGGCCTCTGGGTATATGGTTCTATAGTACATTTCCTGCCTGTTCTAAAATATTTTAAATAATTTGATTTAAAAATACCACATGACCTTTGCCTGGTCAGGGAGAGTGAGGAGGTGATAGAGAGGAGTTACAGGCAGGTGGTCACTCCGGGGCCACGGGAGGTAGATAGGTGGGTCACGGTCAGGAAGGGGAAGAAGCAGGTACTAGAGTGTACCCCAGTGGCTGTACCCCTTGACAATAAGTACTCATGTTTGAGTACTGTTGGGGGGGACAGCCTACCTGGTGGAAGTGACAGTGGCCGGGCCTCCGGCACAGAGGACGGCCCTGTAGCACAGAAGGGTAGGGATAGAAGAAAGAGGACCATAGTAATAGGGGACTCGATAGTCAGGGGTTCAAACAGGCGGTTCTGTGGAGGTGATCAAGAGTCCCGGCTGGTAATTTGCCTCCCTGGTGCCAGGGTTCAGGACGTTTCTGATCGCGTCCAAGATATCCTGAAGTGGGAGGGTGAGGAGCCAGAGGTCGTGGTACATGTAGGTACCAATGACATAGGTAGGAAAGGGGAAGAGGTCCTGAAACGAGAGTATAGGGAGTTAGGAAGGCAGTTCGGAAGAAGGACCGCAAAGGTAGTAATCTCGGGATTACTGCCTGTGCCACGCGACAGTGAGAGTAGGAATGGAATTAGGTGGAGGATGAATGCGTGGCTGTGGGATTGGAGCAGGGGGCAGGGATTCAAGTTTCTGGATCATTGGGACCTCTTCTGGGGCAGGAGTGACCTGTTCAAGAAGGACGGGTTACACTTGAATCCTGGGGGGATCAATATCCTAGTGGGGAGGTTTGCTAGGGCTACAGGGCAGACTTTAAACTAGTAAGATGGGGGGGGGGGCAGGAATCAATTTGAGGAAACTATGGGAGAGGAGGTTTGTTCACCAGGAGAGCAAGTAAGTAGACAGTGTGTGAGGGAGGAAAGGCAGGTGATGGAGAAGGGATGCGCTCAGCCCGAAGATGTAGGGGAGAAGAAAGAAAAGGATAATAAATTTGAATGCATTGTTAGGGATGAAAAGAGAGGAGGAGGTGGAGAGTATCTTAAATGTATCTATTTTAATGCTAGGAGCATTGTAAGAAAGGTGGATGAGCTTAAAGTGTGGACTGATACCTGGAATTATAATGTTGTAGCTATTAGTGAAACATGGTTGCAGGAAGGGTGTGATTGGCAACTAAATATTCCTGGATTTAGTTGCTTCAGGTGTGATAGAGTAGGAGGGGCCAGAGGAGGAGGTGTTGCATTGCTTGTTCGAGAAAATCTTATGGCGGTGCTTTGGAAGGTTAGATTAGAGAGCTCCTCTAGGGAGGCCATTTGGGTGGAATTGAGGAATGGGAAAGGTGTAGTAACACTGATAGGAGTGTATTATAGGCCACCTAATGGGGAGCGTGAGTTGGAAGAGCAAATGTGTAAGGAGATAGCAGATATTTGTAGTAAACACAAAGTGGTGATTGTGGGAGATTTTAATTTTCCACACGTAGACTGGGAAGCTCATTCTGTAAAAGGGCTGATTGGTTTAGAGTTTGTGAAATGTGTGCAGGATAGTTTTTTGCAACAATACATAGAAGTACCGACTAGAGATGGGGCAGTGTTGGATCTCCTGTTAGGGAATGCGATAGGTCAGCTGACAGATGTATGTGTTGGGGAGCACTTTGGGTCCAGTGATCACAATAGCATTAGCTTCAATACAATTATGGAGAAGGACAGGACTGGACCTAGAGTTGAGATTTTTGATTGGAGAAAGGCTAACTTTGAGGGGATGCGAAGGGATTTAGAGAGAGTGGATTGGGTCAAGTTGTTTTATGGGAAGGATGTAATAGAGAAATGGAGGTCATTTAAGGGTGAAATTATGAGGGTACAGAATCTTTATGTTCCTGTTAGGGTGAAAGGAAAGATTAAAGGTTTGAGAGCACCATGGTTTTCAAGGGATATTAGAAATTTGGTTCAGAAAAAGAGGGATGTCTACAATAGATATAGGCAGCATGGAGTAAAGGAATTGCTCGAGGAATTTAAAGAATGTAAAAGGAATCTTAAGAAAGAGATTAGAAAAGCTAAAAGAAGATACGAGGTTGGTTTGGCAAATAAGGTGAAAGTAAATCCAAAAGGTTTCTACAGTTATATTAAAAGCAAGAGGATAGTGAGGGATAAAATTGGCCCCTTAGAGAATCAGAGTGGTCAGCTGTGTGTGGAGCCGAGGGAGATGGGAGAGATTTTGAACGATTTCTTCTCTTCAGTATTCACTAAGGAGAAGGATATTGAATTGTGTAAGGTGTGGGAAACAAGTAAGGAAGTTATGGAACCTATGACAATTAAAGAGGTGGAAGTACTGGCGCTTTTAAGAAATTTAAAAGTGGATAAATCTCCAGGTCCTGACAGGATATTCCCCAGGACCTTGAGGGAAGTTTGTGTAGAAATAGCAGGAGTTCTGATGGAGATCTTTAAGATATCATTAGAAACGGGGATTGTGCCGGAGGATTGGCGTATTACTCATGTGGTTCCATTGTTTAAAAAGGGTTCTAGAAGTAAGCCTAGCAATTATAGACCTGTCGGTTTGACATCAGTGGTGGGTAAATTAATGGAAAGTATTCTTAGAGATAGTATTAATAATTATCTGGATAGACAGGATCTGATTAGGAGTAGCCAGCATGGATTTGTGCGTGGAAGGTCATGTTTGACAAATCTTATTGAATTTTTTGAAGAAGTTACGAGGAATGTTGACGAGGGTAAGGCAGTGGATGTAGTCTATATGGACTTTAGCAAGGCCTTTGACAAAGTTCCACATGGAAGGTTAGTTAAGAAGGTTCAGTCGTTAGGTATTAATGCTGGAGTAATAAAATGGATTCAACAGTGGCTAGATGGGAGATGCCAGAGAGTAATGGTGGATAATTGTTTATCGGGATGGAGGCCGGTGACTAGCGGGGTGCCTCAGGGATCTGTTTTGGGCCCAATGTTGTTTGTAATATACATAAATGATCTGGATGATGGGGTGGTAAATTGGATTAGTAAGTATGCCGATGATACTAAGGTAGGAGGTGTTGTGGATAATGAGGTGGGTTTTCAAAGCTTGCAGGGAGATTTATGCCGGTTAGAAGAATGGGCTGAATGTTGGCAGATGGAGTTTAATGCTGAGAAGTGTGAGGTTCTATGTTTTGGCAGGAATAATCCAAATAGAACATACAGGGTAAATGGTAGGGCATTGAGGAATGCAGTGGAACAGAGAGATCTAGGAATAACAGTGCATAGTTCCCTGAAGGTGGAGTCTCATGTAGATAGGGTGGTGAAGAAGGCTTTTGGAACGCTGGCCTTTATAAATCAAAGCATTGAGTACAGAAGTTGGGATGTAATGTTAAAATTGTAGAAGGCATTGGTAAGGCCAAATTTGGAATATTGTGTACAGTTCTGGTCACCGAATTATAGGAAAGATATCAATAAATTAGAGAGAGTGCAGAGACGATTTATTAGGATGTTACCTGGGTTTCAGCACTTAAGTTACAGAGAAAGGTTGAACAAGTTAGGTCTCTATTCATTGGAGCGTAGAAGATTGAGGGGGGATTTGATCGAGGTATTTAAAATTTTGAGAGGGATAGATATTGACGTGAATAGGCTGTTTCCGTTGAGAGTAGGGGAGATTCAAACGAGAGGACATGATTAGAGAGTTAGGGGGCAGAAGTTTAAGGGAAACATGAGGGGGTATTTCTTTACTCAGAGAGTGATAGCTGTGTGGAATGAGCTTCCTGTAGAAGTAGTAGAGGCCAGTTCAGTTGTGTCATTTAAGGTAAAATTGGACAGGTATATGGACAGGAAAGGAGTGGAGGGTTATGGGCTGAGTGCGGGTAGGTGGGACTAGGAGGGCCGAGATGATATGACAGTAAACTTGGCTTCAGCCTCTGGTTTAGTTTGTGAGTGTTGGATCTCTGTTTAATTTCTAATCCTTAGGGTTCTTCCAGGAGTCAAGAATGGCTAGCAATCTTAATTCCAGGATTTCAATTTACTTTAGAGTACAAACAAACATACAAATACTAAGCACACTGATTAAAGAACTGAAAAACTATGCTCAGAGGGAAATTGATGCTAAGGGGTGTAAGACGAGGAATAAAGTTCAAAGTACATTTATTATCAGAGAATGTATAAATTATACAACTTTGAGATTTGTTTGTTCACACAAGTAACCTAAAAGAACCAAATTAAAGAAATAAAATAAAAGGCCAATGCCCAATATGCAAGAGAAAGAAAAAAAAACACAAATCATGTAAAAAATTGAAGTGAATAAAAACATTCTGAGTCAAAAATTGAGTCCCCGGATCCAGAGAAAGCCCAAAGCCTCGTTTCTCAGTTCATCATATTAACGAGCATGGAACACAACAGCCGAGGCAGTCTTCATCACCTCAGCGCCATAGAGAAAGAGGAATGTCCTTTGCAGAGAACAAGTGAAATTAGCTCTTGGCTAGGATCCCGACATTGTCTTTTCAGTCTATCTAGGCCGGTGTTTAAATTGACCAAACAATGGAACAGCAAAAGACTGGCGCTATGGTAAGAGGAGAGATCATCGTGGAGAGTGAGCAAAATCTGCTCCTGCCTCTGATCTGAGCTGACGTTTACATTGTCTAAACAGTGAATCGTACCTTACACTAGGACCCAACTGCAGTGAAAGGCTCAGTGTCACACTCCAGGCCCAGATTTTGTTGCCCAACCTGAAGCTGCAATCAAATCAGCTTGGCGTGCAAAGTGATCCAACCGTACAACTGGGCTAGCTATACGGGCACCAAATCTCATCTGCCCTGGCCCTGACTTCTCCTCTTTGTGCCCGGAATGATCTAACTTCACTTCCAGGCCAGGTGTATGGGCAATGGAACTCCATCTACAATGATCCTGCAATACATCGCCTCAGCTCATTCCCTGAACTCACCTCACCATCGCTTGCCCCTCCACTGTTTGCAGGAATAATTTAACACAATTTACCTCAGACATGCAAACATTGTTGGCAGAATTTCAGATGGTGATGATGGTGTATAGGAGCGAGATATACCAGTAAGTTGAGTGGTGTCGCAGCAACAATCTTGCTCTCAACGTCAGCAAGAGAAAAGAGCTGATTAAAAGAAACAAAAGATGGCACTTCTGAAAAATCTCTCTCTGTTAAAGATAAGAGAAAGAAAATTTCTTAGGTAGTGATGACTTAATTAATAGGCTGCATAATTAAAACTATTATAACACGTGGGGAATGTGCTGATAGTTAACCAATGAAAAATGAAGAGGGTGATAAGCTTACTTTAGTTGCTCTACCACTTTCTCCCAGTGAATGTGAAAAATACATAAGTTTGTTAAAAATCTTATAAAAAGTACTATTAAGAAAACAATGGTTTCCAACATGAGCAACAGAAAACATTTGCTTTGAGAAGCTGGCACATTTCAGAAATCAATATTTTCAACTGCTGTGCAATTACTTAGTTGAAATGCTGTTTAAATAGATAGCAAAGCTATTTGCCCCGTGCAGAATTTGGTTGTACATTGATTCATGAATGCTTGGGCAAATAATGAGTGTACTATGGATGAATGAGGATGAGTGTTCTTAATAAGATAGTTATTCACAGGCAGTGGTGAGAATTCTGTTTATAGCTGAAAAATTGAATGTCATATTCAGATTTGGCACACAGAAAGCTATTTCACTTGCAAGTAACACCTGCTAACATTTGATGGACAGTCCTCGGTAATTCAATTAGAGAAATGAGTAGAAATTTAAATTTATGACATAATTTCATAAAAAGCCTTACTAGATTTTAAGTGTGCTTACTAGATTTTAAGTGTTCAGTGACTTGTTTTTAATTTGCTAAGAATAAATAGACACAAGACAACAGGCAAGGGATGTACAAATTCATTTATTAACAGAGGAGATTGAGTAATTTGATTTTTTTTCTTTGCTGTCTGCATAATGCGGTTATATTAAAATGAGAACTGCCTCTGCTGATTAGAAAACATGAGGCTGTGTGTCTTTTGGGATATTGTTATAATCTTCAGGGTGAAGATTTCAGAAGAAGTATCTGAACCTGAAAAATCCACAAAAAAAAGCTGAAGGTTTCAGCCAATTAAAATCTGATTTTGTATGGTATTTAAAAAATACCAGCACTTGACATAGTGCTTTTCATAAAAATATATATCTCTGATAAGCCTATTTCCTCTAACTAGGAAAAAATCTATTTCTTTTGGCTGGGACTCAAAGACCAGGTGGAATAGATTTAATATGATTTACAGGATTGGAAGGGAGATGAGGAACAAATTTTGACCCAGCTGGTGGTAATGATCTAAATCTCATTGCCTGAAGGTGTGGTAGAGGCAGCAACACTCATTATATGTAAAATGTGTAAACACTCATCTTATGGCTGAGTTCTTGAAGAATTGTGACCTCAGGGACTTTAGACCTCATGCTGGAGGATGAGATTGGGTGAAATCATGCTTTCACAGCCAGAAGTGACTGATTGACCTTCTCGTTTAACTGTTTTCCATTATTCTTTCCTTCATGGCAGTTTTGTGCGAATGTGGGAATGGAGATTGACAATACTATCTGATGTTTGCACGAAGAAATAAAAAAATAGTGCCAGAAATAATCGCAAAATGCTAGTGGAACGCAGCAAGCCATGCAGCATTTATAGGAAGAAGAACTGTCGACGTTTCGGGCCAAGATCCTTCGTCAGGACTAACTGAAAGGAAAGATAGTAAGAGATTTGAAAGTAGGAAGGGGAGGGGGAAATGCGAAATGATAGGAGAAGACCGGAGGGGGTGGGGTGAAGCTGAGAGCCAGAAAGGTAATTGGCAATTGGGATACAGAGCTGGAGAAGGAAAAGGATCGTGAGACGGGAGGTCTTAGGAGAAAGAAAGGGGGAGGGGAGCACCAGAGTGAGATGGAGAACAGGCAGAGTGATGGGCAGAGAGAGAAAAAAAGGGAGGGAACGAAATATATCAGAGATGGGGTAAGAAGGGGAGGGGGGCATTAAGAGAAGTTAGAGAAGTCAATGTTCATGCCATCAGGTTGGAGGCTACCCAGCCGGTATATAAGGTGTTGTTCCTTCAACCTGAGTGTGGCTTCATTTTGACAGTAGAGGAGGCCATGGATAGACATATCAGAATGGGAATGGGACGTGGAATTAAAATGTGTGGCCACTGGGAGATCCTGCTTTTTCTGGCAGACAGAGCATAGGTGTTCGGCGAAACGGTCTCCCAGTCTGCGTCGGCTCTCACCGATATATAAGAGGCCACACCGGGAGCACCAGACGCAGTATACCACACCAGCCGACTCACAGGTGAAGTGTCGCCTGGAAGGACTGTCTGGAGCCCTGAATGGTGGTGAGGGAGGAAGTGTAAGGGCAGATGTAGCACTTGTTCCGCTTACAAGGATAAGTGACAGGAGGGAGATTGGTGGGAAGGGATGGGGGGGACGAATGGACAAGGGAGTCGAGTAGGGAGTGATCCCTGTGGAAAGCAGAAAGAGTGGGGGAGGTGAAGATGTGCTTGGTAGTGGGATCCCATTGGAGGTGGCGGAAGTTACAGAGAATTATATGTTGGACCTGGAGGCTGGTGGGGTGGTAGGTGAGGACAAGGGGACCCCCATCCCGAGTGGGGTGGCGGGCGGATGAAGTGAGGACAGATGTGCGGGAAATGGGAGAGAAGCGTTTGAGAGCAGAATTGATGGTGGAAGAAGGAAAGCAAGCCTATTTGTTTAAAAAAGGAAGACATCTCCTTCGTCCTGGAATGAAAAGCCTCATCCTGAGAACAGATGCAGCGGAGACGCAGGAATTGTGAGAAGGGGATGGCCGTTTTGCAAGAGACAGGGTGGGAAGAGGAATAGTCCAGGGAACTATGAGAGTCTGTAGGCTTATAGTAGGTATCAGTAGATAAGCTGTCTCCAGAGATGGAGACAGAAAGATCTAGAAAGGGGAGGGAGGTATCAGATGTGGACCAGGTAAATTTGAGGGCAGGGTGAAAGTTGGAGGCAAAGTTAATGAAGTCAATGAGCTCAGCATGCGTGCAGGAGGCAGCGCCAATGCAGTGCTCGATGTAGCAAAGGAAAAGAGGGGGATGGATACCAGTATAGGCTTGGAACATGGACTGTTTTGCAAAGCCAACAAATAGGCAGGCATAGCTGGGACCCATGCGGGTGCCCATGGCTACACCTTTGGTTTGGAGGAAGTGGGAGGAGGCAAAGGAGAAATTATTGAGAGTAAGAACTAATTCCGCTAGATGGAGGAGAGTGGTGGTAGAGGGGAATTGGTTAGGTCTGGAATCCAAAAAGAAACAGAGAGCTTTGAGACCATCCAGGTGGGGGATGGAGGTATCTAGGGACTGGACGTCCATGGTGAAAATAAGGCGGTGGGGGCCAGGGAACTCAAAATCATTGAAAAAATTCAAAGCGTGAGAAGTGTCACAAACATAGGTGGGAAGGGATTGAACAAGGGGGGATGAAATGGTGTCAAGGTATGCGGAAATTAGTTTGGTGGGGCAAGAGCAAGCTGGACAATGGGTCTACCTGGAGAGGCAGGTTTGTGGATCTTGGGTAGGAGGTAGAAATGGGGAGTGCGGGGTGTGGGAACTATGAGGATGGTGGCAGTGGATGGGAGATCCCCGGAGCTGATAAGCTGCCACCACTGCCACCTACACGACTCCCTTGTCCATTCGAAGGGTCTCGGCCCGAAACGCCGACAGTGCTTCTTTCTATAGATGCTGCCTGGCCTGCATTCCACCAGCATTTTGTGGGTGTTGCTTGGATTTCCAGCATCTGCAGATTTCCTTGTGTTTGCCAGAAATAATTAGCTGGCCAGGGAATGTGGAGAGGCGAGCAGTGTTGGTATATCAGGGTGATGACCTCACATTAGAATTAGAAACCCTAAAATCTAGTGGGTTTTTAGTTAAAGCAAGGGATGGGGTGCATGAGCACCATGTGATTGGCGGGAGACCAGGAGACTGAATGACGTTAATGTGGTTGCAGCAGCGTAAAGTGGGGGTGGTTGGGGTGAATGTTTATTAACCACAGCTGATGTAGAATGTTAAAGGCAAGTAATCAAGCAAGCAAAGGCTTTTTGAATTTAAGATTCAAATAAAAGGAAACAAGTGAGGAGAGAGAAGAGAAACTGTGCTGTGGCAATGAAGTTCAAGGGGCTTCATTGGTTGGAAATTTGAAGTAATGAAAAATAACTGAAGCACCCAATCAATCAGGAAGCATCTGTGGAGAAAAAAATGGAATTGGTGTTTTAGTTTGATAAGATATTAACTTCAGAAACTGTACCGATAATGTCTTCATCCAGGTCACTTACTTAGATGGTAAGCTACTTCTGGCAGACAACACATTTCATCTTGCCAATTCAGAAAAAAGACCCATTAATTAAATCAAAACTGCAAAGGGCACTTAAGACCAATAGAGTATCCACAAGAGATACCCATATAATGCACTCTTACTTTAATATTATTGGTCTTGTTATGTTTAGTATCTCCAAAAACTAATTGAAAAAAAAATAGGAGTTGGAATACCTGTCTGCTTGTGTTTAATTTTCCTTTTTTAGTGCGGTGCACACACATAATGTAGTGATGTAATGACATATGCCTTTCACATAGTTTTACATATAACCCATAATGAATTACGTCAGCAAATGTAAAACGCTCAAACAATATATTTACAATATTCCTCAAATATTACTGAAATATTACATACACTGCAATTCTTGACTTATCTTTAGTGATACTTTATTAAACAACTTTGCAATTTTTCTGGAATGCACTCTGCAAAGTTAAGAACTATAACACCACCAATAAACCGGATATACACATGGAAGATTACCTTTGCATTTCTACATAAGGCTCTCAGTTGGAGTAAAGAAAACAAAAATGCACATGTTGATGCTGTGAGGGATGATGAGAAATGGCAATGTGTGAGAAAGTTTGGCCTCCATTGACTTTTGTAACCACAAAAAGACAGGAAGTAGTGTGTAAATAATTCAGAACAGACGACAATGCTGAAGGCAGGAATTAATATTTCAAAGTGAAAAGTTATATGAGGAAACTAAGAATGTTGTGTTTATTGACCAGCAACACTTGGTTAAAAAAATTACAGGTGTCTACACATGGGAACGTTCTAGCATGTCTATAAATTCACTCTATGAAGAGAAATATGTTTCTTATGGAATGCGGTATAAATCTGTCATTTAACAACCCACGGGACAATGCAATGCTGTTTCTTTCTGGATCATATTTTATTAAAGTCACTTTGCTGCCCCTGACTTCATTATATAGTTAATAGATAAAGGCCAAAAAATGTCAACCTTAATATCATCTCCCTTCATGTCTTAGCAGTTCAACAAAATTTACTTAAAATTAATTTTGTATGCAATTTATGGTTGTGGGTATTTAGTTATGAAAAAGGCATATGAATGAAGCAATTGTGGATAAAAACATAGATCACCAACTGATATTGAACTTGGAGTCTTTAGACATTTACAGCACAAGCAACTATTCAATCAAAAGGCTCTTTCAAAGCGCTCTCATGCATAGTCGCATATCTTTGTTAAACGCTGTTTAAAAACAATGTAACGCTGTCTAACAATAATGAAACACTGTCACTCTACATGAAACGCTGTCTAGGCAAGCAGCATCCATCGTCAAAGAACCTCGCCACCCAAGCCATGCTCTTTCACACTGCTGCCATCAGGTAGAATTGCTTCAGGATTCACGTCACCAGGTTCAAGAACAGTTACTATCCCACAACCATCAGGCTCTTGAACAAAAGGGGATAACTACACTCTTTTATTGAGATGTTCCCACAACTAATGATCTCACTTTAAGGACACTTTATCTTGTTATTTCATGCTCTCGTTATTTATTGCTATTTATTTATATGTATTTGCATTTAGTCAGTTTGTTGTTTTCTGTGCTGTACTTGATCTTTCACTAATCCTGTTATAGTTACTGTTGTATAGATTTGCTGAGTATGCCCACAGGAAAAAGAATCTCGGGGTTGTATGTGGTGACGTATTTGCACTCTGATAATAACATTTACTATGAACTTTGAACTTAACTTTAAGTTGCTATTATAAAATCCCTGTCCCACTCCCTTTAACTCCAGAGAATCTGTTTCCACCTTCTTTCAGGTACCACTTTCCAGATTGTGTCAACTTTGAGAGGAAAGTAAAAGCCATCTCATCTCCTCTCTAGATGTTTCACCAGTAATCATAAATATACTGTCTGATGAGCAGGGATTCCTTTTCCATGCCATGGATCCCTACCATTAACCAAGGGGTCTGTAGACCCTAGGATGGAAACCCAAGCTGTAGAGATTAACCCACAATGGACACTTTCTGTGCTGCCTCAAGCTCTCAGCATCCTAAAGACCTCTATTAGCTCACCTCTTCACCGAGGAAAATCACTTCTCACAAACGTCCCAGAAACCATCTCGTTGTTCTTCCTAAAAGCTAGAGTTCATTGTGAAAATGTAGTGCACAATATCACAGCTCCATTCTGACCAGTAAATTATAAAGTTCTTGCATTATCTTGCATTAATCACACCTATTCCTCTATTTATATACCCAAATAATCTATACATGTTTGTAATTACCTTAGCAAATTGCTTTCCCACTTTTAAGGATATGTGCTAGAGTGGCCGGTTGGAGATACGTCTCTCCTTCTCCACTAGGCTGCAGGTCACCCTTGGACAAGGTGTTCCACCTGCTTAGCTCCCAGTCAGGGTCACGTGAGGCCATGGGAGCAGGTAGTGGATGGTGTATGAGCAGCTGATGTATATCACAATCCTGGTAATGCGACCACTGACGCCAGGCAGACAGTCTCTGAAGAGTATTGACATAGGTTGGGGTAACTTGTCTTGTAAAGACACTGCCCAGAAGAAGGCAATGGCAAACCACTTCTGCAGAAAAATTTGCCAAGAGCAATCACAGTCATGGATAGAGAAGAGAAGGACAGCAGTGTGTTTCCCACAAGCACAGATTAAACACAAATGGAAGACTATGATCACCCATGTCATATGAGACAGCACATAATGGTGATGAAGGACATGCAAATACACAGTAATTTTGTACAGTTTGAGAATTCCTGCTACTTGCCTTTTTGTGATTGAACACTGTTTATCATACATGCTCCCATTTCACCACTGTAACAATGCTGAGCTGATATTTAATCAACTTGACCATCTTCTGTTGCTTTACCCAGGTTCAAATTATCTGAACACTTTATAAAACAGCTTTCTATACTTATAACTCACCTTACACTTATGGCTGTGCGTCAAAGTACTGCTCCAATGCCATATTTAAGTTTACTGATGCCACCAGTGTTGTTGGCCAAATTAAAGGTGGTGACAAATCTGCATAAGGAGCGGGAGAATGAAAGTCTGGTTGCCTGGTGCCACAACAGCTACCTTTCAGTCACTGTCAGCAAAACCAAAGAGTTGATTATTGAGGCAACAGATACAGTGCTGGAGGAACCCAGCAGACCAGGCAGCATTTATGGAAAAGAGCACAGTTGACGTTTTGGGCTGACCCTTCATCAGAACTGGAGAAAAAGATGTGGAGACAGAGTAAGAAGGTGGGGGAGGGGAGGAAAAAACAGGAAAACACACAGTGATAGGTGATACCAGGAGATGGGAAGTTGTTTGGTGAAAGAGGTGCAGGGCTGGAGAAGGGGGAATCTAATAGGAGGGGACAGGAGGCCATGGAAGAAGGAAAAGGAGGAGGAGCACCAGAGTGAGGTGATGGGTAGGTAAGGTGAGAGAGGGAAAATAGGAATGAGGAATGGTGAAGGAGAGGTTGCGGGTGGCCGTTACTGGAAGTTCGAGAAATGGATGTTCATGCCTTCAGCTTGTAGGCTACCTAGATGGAATATAAGGTGCTGTTCCTCTGACCTGAGTGTGGTCTCATTGTTACAGTAAAGAAGGCCGTGGACTGACATGACGGAATGGGAATGGGAAGTGAAATTAAAATGGGCGGCCATTGAGAGATCCCGCTTTTTCTAACTGACAGAGCGTAGGTGCTCAGTGAAACAGACTCCCAATCTATTTCGGGTCTCACCAATATACAGGAGGCCACACTAGGAGCACTGGCTATGACCCCAAAAGACTCACAGGTGAAGTGTCACCTCACCTGGAAGGGCTGTTTGGGGCCCTGAATGGTAGTGAGGGAGCAGGTGTAGCACTTGTTCCGCTTACAAGGATAAGTGCCAGGGGAGACAAATGCACAAGAGAGTTGCGTAGGCAGCGATCCCTGTGGAAGCAGAAATTTGCAGGGAGGGGATGGAAAAATGTGTTTGGTGGTGGGATCCCATTGGAGCTGGCGGAAATTACGGAGATTTATTTGCTGGGCACAGAGGCTGGTGGCGTGGTAGTTGAGCATGAGGAACAACATCTCTGGTGGGGCGGTGGGAGGATGGTGTGAGGGTAAACGTGCATCAAATGGAAGCGATGCAGTTGAGGGCAACATTGATGGTGGAGGAAGGGACTCCCTTTTAGAACATAGAAAATAGAAATCTACAGCATGAAACTGCCTAGAATTACCCTATCGCATAGCCCTCTATTTTTCTAACTCCATGTACCTAGCTAAGAGTCATTTAAATGACCCTATTGTATCCACCTCCACCACTGTCACCGGCAGTGCATTGCACACACCCACCACTCTCTGACATAATCAGACTATGTCTTTCCAAATGCTCATAAATCTTGCCTCTCAGGACCTTCTCCAACAACTTGCCCACCACTGAAGTAAGATTCACTGTCTTTAATTTCCTGGGTTATCTTTACTCCCTTTCTTTTTCTTAATGTCTATGTGCTCAAGCATTTCAGTCACTGTAAGTCATCCACTTTCTTGAAGGAGGAGGACATCTTCTTAGTTCTGGAATGAAAAGCCTCATCCTGAGAGCAGATATGGTGGAGATGGAGGTAATGAGAGAAGGGGATGGCATTTTTACAAGGTAAAAATGGCAGGAAGAGGTATAGTCCAGGTAGCTGTGAGAATCAGTGGTTTTATAATAGACATCAGTAAATAAGCTGTCTCCGGAGAAAGAGACAGAGAGATTGAGAAGTTGGATGGAGGTGTCAGATAAGAGGGTGGGGTGGAAGTTGGAGGCAAGGTTGATGAAGCTGACAAGCTCCACATGGGTGCAGGAAGCAGCACCAATGAAGTCATCAATGTAGCACAGGAAAAGTTGAGGAGTGATAGCCGTGTAGGTTTGGAGCGTAGACTGTTCCACATAGCGGACATAAAGGCAGGCATAGTTGAGAACCATGTGAGTGCCCATGGCTACACCTTTTATTTGAAGGAACTGGGAGGAGCCAAAGGAGAAATTATTGAGAGTGAGGACAAGTTCCACCAGGCGGAGGGGAGTGGTGCTAGAGGGAAGCCAGTTGGGTCTGTTGTCCAGAAAGAAACAGAGAGCTTTGAGGTTTCCTGGTGGAGGATGGGGTGTATAGGACTGGACAAGCATTTGTGTGTGTTGCTTGAATTTCGAGCATCTGCAGATTTTCTCTTGTTTGTGAGTTGATTATTGATTACAGGAAGAATAAACCAGGGTTCCATGAGCCACTTCTCATTAGGGGATCAAAGGTAGAGAGGGTCAGTAACTTTAAATTCCTCGGAGGATTTATCCTGGGATCAATACGTAAGTGCCATTACAAAGAAGACATGGCAGCCCTGCTACTTTCTTGGAGATTTGTGCAGGTTCCACATGTCATCTAAAACTTTGACAAACTTCTACAGATGCACAGTTGAGAATATCTTGACTGGTTTCATCATGATCTGTTATGGAATCACCAATTCCCTTAAATGGAATGGCCTACAAAAAGTAGTGGATATAGCCATTCCATCATAGGATAAGCCCTCCCCACCATTGAGCACATCTATAAAGAGCATTGCCTCAAGAAAGCAGCATCCATCTTCAAGGGCCCCCACCATTCAGGCTGCTGCCATTGGAAGGAGATACAGGAGCCTTAGGTTCTACACCACCAGGTTCAGGAACTGTTATTGCCCTTCAACCATCAGTCTCCTGAGCTAGCGTGAATAACTTTACTCACCACAACAATAAACGGATCACAAGCACAACCTATGGACTCCTTTTAAGGACTCTCTTTCTTCAGATTTGTTTTCAATACTGTGAATTGGTGTCTTCATAGCAGATGATGATGCAACCAGTTAGAATGTTCTCCATGGTGCATCTGCAGAAATTTTCTATAGAGTCTTTGGTGATATACTATATTTTCTTAAAGTCCTAATGAAAGAACCACAGACTTGCCTTTGTCATGATTGCATCAGTGGGGTGGGCCCAGGATGCCCAGAAACGTGAAGCTGCTCACCCTTTCCTCTGCGGACCTCAAAGAGTATTATTCATTTATTTATTTTCTACTTGCATAGCTTGTCAGTCAGTGTGTGTAGTTCTTCATTGATTCTATTGTATTTCTTTGTTCTATTGTGAACGCCTGCAAGAAAACAAATCTCAGGGTAGCATATGATGACATACTTACTTTGATAATAAATTTACTTTGAACTTTGAACTCTATGGCCAATTAAAAATAACTGAACCTAAAGAAAGATACAATCCAACATTGTACTTTGCCTGTTGTCACTGAGATAGTTTCTCATCCCTCTTAATATCGAGGAATTCCATCATCTTAATAAGCCTCACATGACATTTTGTTGAATGGACTTTCAGAAGTCAGTTTGAAGCCTGCTGTACGTCCTTGTTAACATTTCTTCTTAGCTCATCAGATTCCACCTACTCTACCTCATTTCCCTGAAGCAGCTGTAGCTCTTTCTTTCTTGGACTGGATATATTGGTCTTGGGCAGGGATTCCCTGCCTTTTTCATGCCGTGGACCAGCGCCATTAAGCAAAGGGTCCATTGACCCCAGGTTGGGAACTCTGGAGTTTGCCACTAGCACTGGAAGTGTTAGTGTTTGCCTCCTTCGCTCTGTTTTTTAAAAAAAAAATTGGCAACAACTTTGGATTTCCTTGTTTGCGAAAATGCTAAAATTGTTGCCAGTCACTTACAGCAATTTCCCTTCTGCAGACTGCAGTGTTTTGGAGCTTTGTTCGGCAAATCTAGGGAAATCCATTGAAATGAAGAGGATTCATATATTAATGAAATGGCTTCCATAACAGTATAATGTTATGTACCTCGTAACTAGGTCACTTACCAGCAAAGATAGAGAGGTCCGTTGAAGTCTGATGTCACTATTTTTAAAAGTCTTTATATATAAAGGGGCACAAAAATAAGATTAATACAAACATTCAGATAATATACGTCGTCAATACTCAATCTAAAAGCGCGGGTATAATAATAATCATCAATAAGAACTAGCTCGATCATTTGTCTAGGGCGGGGGTCGGCAACCCGCGGCTCCAGAGCCACATGTGGCTCTTTTACGTCTGTGCTGCGGCTCCCTGTTGCTTTGGGAAATAATTGGTTGTGGCGACCCTTTTCCTGGCACATCCGAACCGACTCACAATTAGATAGCCTACGGGGGTTTGCGAGCACAGAGCTTTGGAGCCTCTGCGCCATGGGGGGCAGGTTGAGGGAGGCTTAAAAGTGAGGCTGAAGATTTCGAATAAAGTTTTTTCCTTCAACTGCAGTTACCGACTCCGTGTCGTAATTTTAGCGCTGCGTGTAGCACACCGCTACATGGTCAGTATTTAATTAAAATGTATTTTATGTTAGTTTGTTAGTTTTTGAAAAGTAAATCTAAATTTGAAGATTATGGTGATCTTGTACAATCTAAATAAGACGTTGTGGCGACCCATTTCCTGACACATCCGAACCGGCTCACAATTAGCCAGCGTTCAGGCTAAGGGAGATAGCCTACGGGGGTTTGTGAGTACGTGTCTTTTGCAGCATCCGCGCCCATGGGGGGGCGGGTTGAGGGAGGCTTAAAAGCAAGGCTGTTTAGTTCGAATAAAGCTATCTTTGACTGCAGTTTACTGACTGCGTGTAGCACACCGCTACAACGTGTTTTTATCGCTGGCTGTCCAGAGGGGAGGTGCTGAAACGCTTTGTCGCGTGTCTGGAAGAAGTGAAAACTTTCCTGGGCAGCAAAGGGCTCACCTTTCCTGAGCTGGAACAGCCAGAGTGGCTGGAAAAGCTACACTTCATGGTAGACATGACAGCGCACCTGAACACGCTGAACACAGCTCTTCAACGGGGTAAGGACGTACAGCCCTGCACATGTTGGAGGATGTTTTGGCATTCGAGCGCAAGTTGACGTTGCTTGCCAGAGATTTACAGAAAGGCACATTGTCTCACTTCCCCAATTTGAGAGAGTTCAAACAAGGTCACGACATGATAAATTCGGAGTATTTACATTCTGCAATCATCGCAATGCAAACATCGTTTGGGAAACGCTTCTGTGAGTTCAGAGAGGAAAAAAACACATTATCCTTCCCGGTCACTCCCCTAAGCATCGATCCATCCCTACTGAATACGACTGCATTGTCAGGTGTGAGTCAACCTGAACAAGGATGATAAATATTTTAATTGCCTATTATTTTACTTATATTCATATGTTTTCATTGTTCAGTGAAATAGTCCTTTTATTTTTCAGGTTGACAGCTGGCTGACGTTATTTTTGGTTTGCTGCTGGCGGCAAATTTAAGTTTGGCGTTTTTCATAAATACAAGAAGGACTCAAATAGACGTCGAGTATTTTACTTAAAAGTAACCTTCAACCCAACGTCTTTTTTTCGGAGGTCAAAATGTTTTTGTTGCATGCAGAAATGTAATTTCGTTTTCTCTGCAGGAGTTCATCAATTTCATAAATGCAACACATTATAGTTTGTTTATACATAGCATAAAGGCAAAACAAAACGTTGTATGCAGTGTTATTTCATTTTATATGCAAACGGGTTTTGCGGCTCCCAGTGTTTTCTTTTCTGTGGGAAACGGGTCCAAGTGGCTCTTTCAGTGGTAAAGGTTGCTGACCCCTGGTCTAGGGGATAATATATTGTCCGATAGAAATATAATAGTCACTCAGTTCCTGCAGGCTTCAGCCTTTGGGGACTGCTGGGTTTTCACTTGTTGGAGAGAGAGAAATTTGTGAGAAAAGAAACTTGCCCGGGTCTTTTATGAAGCAAATCCGTTGAATCGGGGAAGTTGGTTCCCCGTGTTTAGTTCAAGAACATCGGTTCTGTGGTACCCGCCACCGGCTCCCAAGCAAGGGAACCGAACGCACATGGCTTCCTTCAAATGGCTTCCCGCTACTACGGGATCATTAGCGTTTTTTCTGGTGCGTCTGAAGGGGTTGTTCTCCCCAGACCCTCTTTTATACTTCCTCACGGGGCCTC
Source organism: Hypanus sabinus (assembly GCF_030144855.1). NCBI lineage: Eukaryota > Metazoa > Chordata > Chondrichthyes > Myliobatiformes > Dasyatidae > Hypanus > Hypanus sabinus. The sequence goes on from NC_082718.1 coordinate 42,638,900, forward strand.
AGATGTCAATCAGGTTGGGATGATGCAATCTCTCTCTCAACCAGCCCACTTTGCCCGAGGGCTTGCACGTAGCATAGTCCCCAATCCACAAACGTGGTCTCCAGGAGACAATGGTCAATGTCGCGTTATTTTGCATCGCTGGGGAACGAGGCATCTGGCACGTCTCTCTCTCTCCCATTTCCTGGGTCTACTGACCCCCCCCTCAACTAGTGCTCTTGCGATTCTCACAAAGGAGGGGGCTGCAGGCATAACAATAATGATAATGTTATAGTTGGTTGTATGAATTACCAGTCTGAGCAGTATGCTAATGATAATTTATTTTTCTATACAGAGATTTTCTCCTTTGGCAAACACATTGCATTTTGGTTTCTACTACCATCAATTGCTTCAGTTTCAGTTTTTATTTTTAACTCTGAAAACTTTGGAGCTCTGAGGAATTTGTGATTTCAAGGCCAATATAATATATCCTTTCCAAGATGAGAGTTCTAAACCATCATTCAAAGTGATTAACAAGAGATTTGTACAACTGTGCTGAAACCTCTGCTCTCTTATATTCAATTTTTCATAATCAAAAGATAAACATAGCTTCAACTTCTGAAAATTATGTTTCCTGCCTGACTATTATATTTGGGTAAATACACCTCCACTGAACTGGACTTTTCAGTGTATAAAAATAGTCAGGATCTTTTAATGTACAAAATCGATGACTCACACATGAAATCCATCTGTCACTGTATTGCTCATTGGCTTTCACACTGTCGTTGTATTTTCATACTCCTGTCCACTGTACTTACTTTACCTCCTGTCCTTGTCATCAACAATCTTGGATTGTGTCTTACTTGACTCATAAGTAAATCTAATAAATAAACCTGAGGCCTGGATTCTGATCTCATTGGGATATTCATTACTTCCTTCAAGTTCAATTTATTCTTGTTATCGTACTGTAAACTACAGATGGGAGTTCGGCATCGTATTCGTGCTTAGCCCTCTGCTCTACTCTCTCTACGCTCATGACTGTGTGGCAAGGCACAGCCCAAGCTGCATCTATAAATGTGCCCATGGTATGAGTGTTGCTGGCAGAATCTCAGATTGCAATAAGGAGGCATACAGAAGGGAAATAGAAAGGACGATTAAGTGGTGTCATGACATCAACCTTACATTCAAAGCCAACAAGGCCAAGCAACTGAGTGTGGACTTCAGGAAGGGGAAGTCAGGAGAACACACAGCGGTCCTCATTGTTGGGTCATTGGTGGAAAGGGTGAGCACTTTCGTGTTTCTGGGTGTCAACATGTCAGAGGTTGTATCCTGGGGCTCATGCTATTAATGCAATCATGATGAAGGCACACCAGCAGCTCTACTTCATCACAAGTTTGAGAAGATTTGGTATGTCACCAAAGACTGGCAAATTTTCACAGTTGTACCACGGCATATGTTCTGACTGGTTGCATTACTGCCTGGTCTGGAGGCGCCAATGCACAGGATTATAAGAGGCTACAGAGGGTTGTACATTAAGGCAACTCCGTCATGGGCACATGCCTCTCTACCATCGAGGACATTTTCAAAAGGCTATGCCTCAAGAAGGTGGCATCGATTGTTAAGGACCCTCTCCAACTGGGACATGGCCTGTTCTCATTTCTACCATCAGGGAGGAGGTACAGGGACCCAAAGACGCACATTGAACATTTTAGGAACAGCTCTATAAGCAGGACCTTGCTACTTATGCACTATCTACCTATAAATGTAGCTGTTTGTTTATTTATTTTAATTGCTGTAATTTGTTATGCCTGTGATGCACCATCAATAACTCACACTGAGACGTAGGCGAGATATCGGCTTTTATTGACTGGAAGAAGGAACCAGGAGTGAGTGTCTATCATACAAGGTCCTGGAGACTGAGGCCGATCTTCAGGCCGCAGGTCTCCTTTATACAGGGGCCTGTGGGAGGAGCCACAGGAGCAGTCAGCAGGGGCGTGTCCCGACAGGCACATAGTTCACCACAGCCTGCACTGTACTGCTGCCACAAAACAAGTTTCACAACTAATGTCAGTGACAATAAACCTGATTCTGAATAATCAGGAGTGTACACAAAAATTTAAATTAGCCAGCCTCAAGGGGGTTGCATGTGCCCATTCTTCCTGTTATGTAGTTATAGCATTTAAATCTGTAACTTCAAAATTTATGATTGTTTATGATAGTTGGAAATGGACCCAGAACCCTTGACTATGCACTGTCATTTACCACTTGGACATTTCTGCCCCATTGAAGGCAGCATGGGACAAGAAGTTATTTTTGGAAGCATAAGCTGCTTGTGATAGATTCTTAAAAAACAAAAGACTGTACACTTGAAAAAGTGACTATTGGTATTATATTTTATTTGTTGCATTAGATCTTAGAACAATGATTCTGCCAACAGCAGTGGTGTCATGGGCAAATTTTATGGATGCCATTAGAGCTGTATCTGGTAACATAGTCATGAGTTTAGAGAGACTGGAGCATTGGTCTGAATGCACATTCTTGAGGTGCACCTGTGTAGAGGAGTTGTTGCTTCCTCAATTATTCATTCAGATATATGTCTTAAATTTATTCAGGCCTCTTCCTCCTCTGTTGGATGACTCTATGAAAATCTACTTACTGCAGAATTTCTGAGATTTAATAACACAGAGACTTTTTTAAAAAACTTATTGCTTATTGCTTAGCCTCAAGGAGAGCCAGAAGCATTTATTTACCCAGCCCCAGCAATTTATGTCCATTTCAAGCAAACAACCAAAAGGATCCTTTTGAAGTTCCTTCACAGTAATTACACAGCTGAGGAAGAACTAATAGCTTTTGAAGTTAAATAAAAAAGTATTTATATTTGACAGTTTGCAATTAAGAGAATGCTCTATAAGTAAAACAATCATGTGTATAGGTACCTTGCTTCTAAACACCATATGGTTCATAGTTTTAGAGGAAATATTAAGCAGATTAAGCAGTGAATGTAATATCTGTCTATTTGTAGAAGTGTTTTATAGGAGTTAGGCTCTTGTAGTGATGAATCATTCTTGACAGTCTGCATAATTCACTGTTCTTATTCTCCAGGTGACTTCCAAGTTCCTTCACTAGGTAAACATTATAACAGAGACCGATGTTTCTGACTGGGGTTTGCACTTCAGCATTTTTAGTTGCATTTTTTGCAAGCTGCAAATATTGCAAACTTAATTACTTTCTATTTATTAACCCACTTTCTGCATTGATATATGATCAGAAGGTTTTATATATATTATACACTTTGAAAATATTTTCATTTTGGAGTTTGTGTGTTGTGTTCAGCATTAAATATGCACATTAAGAAAGGGAGTTGTGGCTTGAATCAAGCAGTCCACCAGACTTTTAACTACTTAGACTTTGACTTGAACGGAGTGTGTGTGTAGGGAAAGACTTGTGAATGTGTGAGAATTTTCAGCAGACATCAGCCACTTCCTCGTGAATTTTCTGACTTATAAGGTTGAAACAGAATGCATTGTTACTTCCCTTAACGCACGGGATATGCTGGCTAGAGAAAGGTTGCTAATTGAGTCATACCTAAAAGGAGTCAATATTCATGACATATAGCGATGGTATACCAACAGCATTAAAAACTTCTGAGTGATAAATGAGTGCTTCATTGCGAATAGGTGACGGGTGTAACCATACAATGAAACTTAATGTAAAATAGAATGTGAACTGATAAGTGGTAAACCCAGTGATTTATTAAGGCACAGAATGTCTCCGGTTCAAAACAATACAATAGGACAGAAAAACATCACAGTCTATTAGCGTAATTCAGAAATATTGTGACCTATAACAAGAGGTCCTCCTGTCCCCTTCTCTTTATCTGTCTCTACCTGTCAACCTCTCCTGACTGCACACACCCTCCCGCACCCATCTCCTGTCAGCCACTGCCTGTCCCCTCCCTCTCACTCCTTTATACCGGCTTCTGGCTCTCTACTCTTTCAGCCCTGATGCAGGGTCTCGACCCTGAAATATCGCCGATCCCTTTGCCTCCAGACACGTGCTTGACCACGGAGTTACTCTAGCAGTTTGATTTTTGCACAAAGTAGTTTCCTTTGTTTATCAAAGGCAGTTGTCCATCATTAAAGACCCCCATCACCCAGGACAGGTTACCATCAGGGAGGAGGTACAGGAGCCTGAAGGCACAAGCTCAATGATTCTTCCCTGCTGCCATCATATTTCTAAATCGACATTGAACCCATGAACACTACCTCACTACATTTTTTATTTCTATTTTTGCACTGCTTACTTAATTTAACTGTTTTATATACACACTTACTGTAATTTGTTTTTTTTCTATTATGTATTGCATTGTACTGCTGCTGCACAGTTAACAAATTTCATGACATATTCCAATGATATTAAATCTCATTCTGATTCTGACTCAAAGCTCAAAGTAAACTTATTATCAAACTATATGTATGTCACCATGTACAACACTGGGATTCATTTTCTTGCAGGCATACTTTAGAAATCCAGTAGCCACAATAGAAGCAATAGAAGACTGCACCAACAGGGCAGACGACCAGTGTGTAAAAAACAACAAACTGTGCAAATATAAAAAGAGCAGTAATAATAAAAATAAATAAGCAATAAATATCAAGAACTTGTGTAAAATATATCATTATTATATTTGAATATCATTATTATAATCAGAAATATAACTAGCAGTTCACCTTTTCATTGTTAGGTTCATGTTTGTTGTCAATCAATGTAATTGATTTTAATCCACTGATTTTGTACACGTCATTTGAGCAAGTAAGTTATGCGATTTGTTTTAACAAAAGGGAGATCTGGAGCATGGGGGGCAGTGGTGGGGGGAACTGATCTCACTCTGGGATGTTTCAGTGGAGGTTGATGGAAAATTACTGTGAGAAACGGGTGGTGCTGTCAGTATGGCAGGGATGTATTGTTACCGAGTAGCATGGGGTCATTGCAAGATGCAAAAGGGAGACAAGAAGAGCAGCTTTATCCTAAATTATCAAACGCATTTTTATTTATGGCTGCTGATTTAATTTAAATCACCTTTCACAAAGCCTTGCCAAAAGCAATGTTTCTATTACACGCAAAATGCTGGAGGAACTCGCGAAGTCAGGCAGCATCTCTTGAAATGAATCAGTAGTTAAAAGTTTCAGGCCGAGACCTTCTTCAGGTCTGGGTCAAGATATTGACTATTAGTTTCCACAGATGCTGCCTGACTTGCTGAGTTTCTCCAGCCTTTTGTGTGTGCTGCTCTGGATTTCCAACACACACACAGACACACACACACACACACACACTCTCTCTCTCTCTCTCTTTCTCCCTCTCCCTCTCCCTCCCTCCCTTTCTCCCTCAAGCCTGTGCCTTCCACATCAGCCATACCACAGTGAAGCAAGTCACCCACAGTTCCCAGTGCTTGCTGAAGGAAAAGCTGGAGTATATAATAGAAGCCAGGAGACGTAGTGAAGTTCCGAGCTCGGCCACTCTCCATATCTTTTCCCCAAGTCTGAAAATAAACAAAAGCCAAGAGCAAGGGTCGGGAGTGAGTGGGCGGGGGTGAGGTCTGCCAGCTAGCTCCACACAAGCAGGAGATTGTATTTCTGTAAATGAGCCTCTTGCCAAGTGCATCTGTTAATCGGTAAACCTGTTAGGGAATAACTGAGTAACTACCCATTAGTGTTTCAGCAGCATTAATTAAGAGAGAATGCTTCTATAAGCAAAACAATCATGCTCACCAGACAATCAAATCATTTGTTGTGTAAACTTGAGGAATAATTTACTTAACAGAAGTGCTGTTCTACTGCAGGTTATTTTCATGAGCTGTGATGTAAGAATTGCCCTTTATCAACAAGATCCCAATTGTTTCATTTGCTTACATAAAACAATGCCTTGGGCTAGGTGTTCTGCCTTTTTTTTGTAGTTGTGATGGTGATTACCTTTGCTTTGGGAAACTTTGGGAATATAGACAAGTAGTTGCTTTCAGGGCTCGCTTGTGTTAACAAAACCCCAGCTCAGAATGTAAAATCAAAACCTCCTTGTAGTTAAAGCTCGGTGGCAGTCCAGCACTAATCTCCAGCTGATGCTGCAAGCCCAAGGGGTTCTACGTTGTCTCGCCCTGATGTCTGCTTAGCCGCTTGCACCTGCTACAAGATTAGAGCTCTGCTGCATGATGTATGCTGTTCATATTGTTATCAGAATTGAATGCTGACATATTTCAATGCTCAGAGCCGGGAATTCTGTAAACATTTGCTGGCAGAAGGTAAAATTCTTCACCATTTTCTTCCTCCTCATTTGAACTTGAACTTGAAGAGCAGCAATGCCATGTGGCCCATGATTTTGAAGTATATGCTCCTCTTAATTTTTAATCTGAAATTTTATCCAAAGGTTGATGGAAACGCTCATGTTTTAGTTGTAGGACTATAATAAAGCAGTGCAGAGTGGGACAATATGGAATTCAAAAACTAGCTGTAGGTTTTTATGGGACATCTGGAGAGGATGCTGAATTTGATGAAATATGGATTGTTTTTATTGGCTTCCTGCCCTGTTGGAATCATCCTAGATGTGATTAATTTTGGTCCAGTTTCAACAAAAGCCTTGAATTAAAGAAGACATAAGAAACTGGAGGTGCTGGAATCTAGAGGAACTTTAATGTTCCTTTAATGGCCCTGGAGGAACTCAGCAGGTCAGGCAGCATCTTTGGAAGGGAATGGGCAGACTATATTTTGGAAATGAGAAAACTGCAGATGCTGGAAATCTAAGCAATACACAGAAATGCTGGAGGAACTCAGCAGGCCAGGCAGCATCCATGGAAAACTATCTCACCTGGCAATCCCCTAATTTAATCCTAGGAAAATTCAGAATGACCAGTTAAACTACCAACCGGTACGTCTTTGGACTGTAGGAGGAAACTGGAGCACCCGGAGGAAACCCATGTGGTCCCGGGGAGAATTTACAGGCAGCAATGGGAAATGAACTGGGGTCACCACCATGCTAGCATGCCCTTCTTCTCTAAGGTCCATTTTCATAATAATATAGGGTCATCAACAGGACAGCAAAAGCCTAGACATCCACATTGTCATCATATTTGGACAGAACAGTTGAGTGCAGTTTATTTTTTTAAATTGAGACTCCTAGTGAAGTCACTGTTTCACATCAGTTTCTCTGGAATTTCCTCATCTGTCTGTGTGATGTTGGAAGAATTTCCCCATGGATTCAACATAAACATTTTCCCACCATTTTGAAATAATCTTTTGCAGATGTCATGTATATACCCCGGGGTTTTCAGCTGCAGCCAAAGATAAATTGTTGGATGAATACGAACTGAGGTTTGTTTTTTTGTTCCCCCTATTTGACATCCCAAAGGGATGTCCTCAGAGGGGAATTGTCTATAGTGTCTGGGCCAAGCCAGTGCACTAAGTGAATGGTATATCCATAACTTTTACTATAAATTCGTGACAAATTTAGGGAATTAACCAAGTCAATCAGTTTAAATCAATGAAGAGAAGAAGGCAACTATTTTATTATGTCTTCTTCCCCATTTTTTTTGTTTGCTTACTTCACATTGTGTTTTGTTGGAAGATGAAATTGTCCATGGTAGTCCTTCCTTGTTTTATTAAAGAAAGTTTTACAAATTCCGGATGAGCCTGTGCTGCAATATAGCCATGTGAGTGTTATTCTGGGAAAATTACTGTCTTTAAAGCTTAACAATGAGTACAATTTCACATCATCAGCATTTTTTATTTGGATTTCTAGCATTCCATTCCGCTGTTTTCCTCGATCTATTGCAGTTTTATCATTTAACCTTTCCTGCCTTCTGAAGCAACCCCTTTTGTTCACTCTTCCCCTTCCTGCTTTCTCTTTGTGCTTAAAACCAGCTTTCCTTTAACCTTATCACAAACAAGAAAAAATCTGCAGATGCTGAAAATCTGAGCAACACACACAAAATGCTGGAAGAACTCAGCAGGCCAGGCTCATACAATGGAAAATAGTACAGTCAACGTTTCGGGCCCAAACCCTTTGGCAGGACTATGTCGACTGTACTCTTTTCCATAGATGCTGCCTGGCCTGCTGCGTTCCTCCAGCATTTTGTGTGTGGATGTTTTTTTTCCCTTTAACCTTTCTCAGTTCTGTTAAAGGCCGTCGACCTGGAATAATAGAAATGTTTCTGTCTCTCAAGGTATTGCATGTCCTATTGATTATTTTCTGCCTCTATCTATCCATCCTGGAACAGGCCCTTCTGCCACCACCATTCCCCAACCCCCCCACCCAGCAAATTAACCCTATCCTAATCATGAGACAAATAACAACGACCAATTGATCTACCAATCAGTATGTCTTTGGACTGTGGGAGGAAACCGGAGCATCTGGAGATGCATTCCACAGGGAGGACATACAAACACCCAGCAGGGGACACCAGGATTGAACTCTTGCGTCCCCAGCTGTAATAAACTGTGCGCTACCAAGGTATTTAAGATTTTCACCCACCACTTGTAGTACTTTATTCTTATACATTCTTAGGCAGGTCTTTTCTCACTCACTGCACTTCTACTTAAGTTTGAGCATCATACAAAGCAGCACAGTGTACAGCCGGCTGACTGGCATTTCTTAGCCTCTCAAGCAGCCAGCATTCTTATACAGACCTAACTCAATTGTCCCATGATAAAGACAGTTCATACTCATTGTAGGTCATAAAGAGATAGTGCCGTGCGTCATATATGCTACTTGTTATAAGCACCACGATTAGCTACAAAGACTCTGGTGGATATAAATATTCAGTAACAATGCTGATGGGCTGGAGGAATGAGGTGTGAACATGCTGATGGAATTGATAGCTACTGATCGGACTGCTGCAGCTATAGAATGAACAGACCACCTTTGAAGAAGTTTGCCTCTTCAGAACCAATACTTTCTGTGAGTTTTGTGGGTATACCAAGGTCCCTTCTGAAGTTTCATGCTAAGTGTGGGTAGAATCTAATCACTCAACAGAGCAATTCTAGAATTGTCTACAGTGGAACTTTGGGACAAAGATCTGGTGCCCATATATTTAACGTATAAGTACAATTCCCCAAATTATAATTATATCTTTAATTTGCCTTTGATATGTTGCAAGACTCAATGTGCAGAATCATAACACAACACTTAATTATGCACTTTCCTCTAAATCAGGGGTTCTTAGCCTTTTTTACACCACGGACCCCTTTGGCAGTTCGGTAAAGCCTATGGATGTTGTGTCTTAGCTGTCTAGATATGCAAGCCTGGGCAGTACAATATGGAGAGCAAGCTGTTGCCCATATAGCATATTCTTTGTAAAACATATTCATGTGAAGGCTGTTGTTGCTTAGCTTGAATAAGAACATTAAACTGTAATGTGATGTGAAAATGTCTGTGATTTCTACTGGTGACAAAGTCACAGGTACTGCTAATACTACTGTGATTTGTCACTTACATTCATAATTGAAGGGAGTGCTATATTTCAGTTAGAGTTAGTGAAAATAAAGATGTACAATTTTTTTCCCGAACAAATTCATGGACACCCTGGAAATTATACCCAGATTATTCTTAACTCCAGGTCAAGGACCCCTGCTGTAACTAACTTCTTACGGATATCTGAACATTTTGAGGGAGTTCTCAGTGAGGAAATATGCAGATGTAATAGGAAGTTTATGCACAAAGTAAATCTACATTAGTTTCTTTCAGCTATTCCCATGTGCTCCCTAAGTTTAATAGTATGTGATAGGTAATTAATAAAATTGATATTGCATTTATATAGGTCAATTAAAACTTAAAATGATCTCAGAAGTCTTTTCAGCTAATAATGTTTTTAAAGTACAAACACTTCTTATTTTATGGAACATTGGTTCAAAGCAATGTCCTATAAACAGGATGTTGGAAGGAAATCCTTGTTCTTCAAATAGTGCCACTTAATCTTTAATCTGTCATTGATAAGCAGATGTGCTTTGGCTTAATAATGTCATCAAACAGAGAGACCCTTTCGTTCCTATACCAAATTGGCCTCAAAATTTGCCTCTTTTGAATCCATGAGTTGAAATTATTACCATTGAACTGTACTTAAAGTTGCCAATTTGTCATCTGATGGGAAAGAAGCTGTGAAGAACTATTTCATAACGCAGGACAAGGAGACAGAAATCCTTTGACTCTTCTCCCCCTTATTCAGTCACCTATCTATTTTACTCTGTTACCAGGGAAGAAAATGTAAGAAATCAAATGGTGCAAACAATATTTATATTTTTCATTTCAAAGTGTAGGAAGAGGCGTTCCTACTACATTGGTCTGGTAACATATTCCCCAGAACATATTACATAATTGACTGATTGAGCTTGGTCTTAATCTACTGAAAACAAATCATAGAAGAAGAAAATGATATAAGGTTAAAAAAAATCCAAACACTCAAGGCAATTATGTCCGGTGCACTTGATGCAGCCTCCTGTCCAATGGTGGGACCCTATATACAAACCCCATTTCCAGAAAAGTTGGGATATTTTCCAAAATGCAATAAAAACAAAAATCTGTGCTATGTTAATTCACACGAACCTTTATTTAACTGACAAAAGTACAAAGAAAAGATTTTCAACAGTTTTACTGACCAACTTAATTGTATTTTGTAAATATACACAAACTTAGAATTTGATGGCTACAACACACTCAACAAAAGTTGGGACAGAGGCATGTTTACCATTGTGGTACATCACCTTTCCTTTTAACACTTTTTAATTGTTTGGGAACTGAGGATTCTAATTGTAGTAGATTTGCAATTGGAAATTTTGCCCATTCTTGCTTGACATAAGACTTCAGCTGCTCAACAGTCCGTGGTCTCTGTTGTCTGATTCTCCTCTTCATGATGCGCCATACATTTTCAATAGGAGATAAATCTGGACTGGCAGCAGGCCAGTCAAGCACACGCACTCTGTGTCTACAAAGCCACGCAGTTGTAGCCTGTGCAGAATGTGGTCTGGCATTGTCCTGCTGAAATAAGCATGGACGTCCTGGGAAGAGATGTCGTCTTGATGGCAACATATGTCTCTCTAAAATCTTAATATATGCCTCAGAGACAATGGTACCTTCATATACATGCAACTCACCGATGCCGTGGGCATTGATGTACCCCCATACCATCACAGATGCTGGCTTTTGCACCTTTCGCTGATAACAATCAGGATGGTCGTTTTCATCTTTGGCACAGAGAACTCGACGCCCGTTTTTTCCGAAAACTAGCTGAAATGTGGACTCATCTGACCACAGCACACGGTTCCACAGTCTTTCGGTCCATCCGAGATGAGCTCAGGCCCAGAGAACTCACTGGCGTTTCTGCAAGAGTTGACGTATGGCTTCCTCCTTGCGTAATACAGTTTCAGGTTGCATTTCTGGATGCAGCGACGGACTGTGTTAAGTGACAATGGTTTTCCAAAGTACTCCTGAGCCCAGGTGGCTATAATTGTCACAGTAGCATGATGGTTTCTTAGGCAGTGCCGCCTGAGGGCTCGAAGATCACGCGCATTCAACAGTGGTTTCCAACTTTGCCCTTTACACACTGAGATGTCTCTGAATTCTCTGAATCTTTTCACAATATTATGTACTGTAGATGTTGAAAGACCTAAATTCTGTGCAATATTGTGTTGGGAAATGTTCCTTTTGAACTGACTAACAATTCTCTCATGAAATTTGGCACAAAGGGGTGAGCCACGGCCCATCTTTGCTTGCAAACACTGAGCCTTTGATGGACGCTACTTTTATACCCAGTCATGATACCTCACCTGCTACCAATTAGCCTGCTTAATGTGGAGTCTTCCAAACCGCTGTTACTTGAATATTCTGTGCACTTTTCAATCTTAATTTAACTCTGTCCCAACTTTTGTTGAGTGTGTTGCAGCCATCAAATTCTAAATTTGTGTATATTTACAAAATACAATTAAGTTGGTCAGTAAGACTATTGAAAATCTTTGCTTTGTACTTTTGTCAGTTAAATAAAGGTTCACGTGAATTAACATAACACAGATTTTTGTTTTTATTGCATTTTGGAAAATATCCCAACTTTTCTGGAAATGGGGTTTGTATATAGGGTCCCACCATTGGACAGGAGGCTGCATCAAGTGCACCGGACATAATAGATGACCCCATCAGATTTGCAGGTGAAATGTTGCCTCACGTGGAAGGACTGTTTGGGGCCCTGAATGGAGGTGAGGGAGGAGGTGAACGGGCAGGTGTAGCATTTCTGTCACTTGCAGAGATATGTGCATAGGGGATGTTAGTGGGGAGGGACAAATTGGAAATTGTGGATGCAGTGATCCTTGCAAAAAGTTGGAGATTGGTGGCAGGGAGGAGGGAGTAAAGATGTGTACGATGGTAGGATCCCATTGAAAGTTGCAAGAATGACGCTTTGGATGTGGAGGCTCATGGGATGGCAGGTAAAGGAAAGAGAAACTCTATTACCATTAAGGCGGCAGGAAGATGGGCTGAGCACAAGTGTCTGAGAAATGGTGGAGATGCGGGTGAGAGCAGTATCGATGGTAGAGGAAGGAAAACCATGTCTTTTGAAGAAGGAGAACATCTCTGAAGTTCTTAAAAGGAAAGCCTTGTCCTAGGAATGGATGCAGCAGAAATGAAGGATCTGAGAAAAGGGAATAGCATTTTTACAAGAGACAGGGTGGGAAGTCAAGATAGCCATGAGAATTGCTGAGTTGACAGTTTGTATCCAGAGATGGAGAGAGAGAGACTGGAAAGGGGAGAGAGGTGTCAGAAATGGACCAAGCGAACCTAAGGGTAGGGTGAAAGTTGGAGACAAAGTTGATGAAGTTAAGGAGGACAGCACGGGTGCCTGAAGCAGCACTAATGCTGTTGTTAGTGTAGCGCAGAAAGAGTCGGGGAGCATTGCCAGGGATACAGAGCACTTTAGGGGTAAAGTGGTTAGGTGTATTCAAGACAAGGTTTTGATAGTTTCTTATTTGGTAAGGGGTTTAAGGGTTACAGGGAAAAAGTAGGAGAATGGGGTTGAAAAAAAATCAACCATGGTTGAATGGCAGAGCAGACTGGATGGACTAAATGGACAAATTTGGCTATTATATGTTATGGTCTTAGGACCTGTCTAGAAGGCATACAAAATTAAAAAAAAACTTTTCATTCCATCTTAGTTCATGTGATAATAATGAAGCAATACCAATACTTTTTGATGAAATAGGAACGTTAATATTAGACATTAACTTAACTAATTTTTTTTCCCTTTCCCTCTTTAAAGATTGCTGAGTTGGCCACACTGATGCCCAGAAATATAATTAGAACTTTATACCATCAGGTGTAAAAGAAAGATAGCAAATTGTTTCATAATATATATTATATTTGGCTGTTCATTTGAGGTATAACTTAGCTACTTTTGAAAATGTCCGTCAATTATTGTCACGTGATGAAGAAATATTTATTTTGAGAGGAAAAGTAATTTCTTGCGTTTGTGAAAATTTGCACTTAGTTGAAGTGGTCTGTGCCTGATATTTGGCAAGAGGTATGAGAACACTGTCATCTGCTAACTGTTTCATTCTGTGACGCAGAGTTTTGGCGGCTTTTCTTGTTTATAGTTAGAATATCACATTGAACGTTCAGTCATTGTGGTTTGAAGATGATTTACTTAGAAGCTAAAGTTTTTGGGTCATCTTCAATCTGTTTACTTTTCTATAAATGGGAAAATTGATTATTTTCTGTTCTGAGTTAAATAATTTCAAAGCTATTTTCTTCCTATCCTCTAGTTCTTATTTCAGTGCAGCTGTCATCACCATCAGGATGGTTTTTAGTTTGAAGACTTTTATCTCAGTATAATTTGGTACCAATCATTGTGGGGTCATGAAAGTAGCAAAGGTTGACTCCAGCACTGAATATTTTTCCATCTATGGTTTGTATATAGGGATTAGTTAATGCAGAGAATTACACTTTAGACTAGCTTATAATGGATCACATTACTGAACCAGTCCAGTGGGTAATCTTTTTTTCAGGATAGAAGGATTGATTTTTATGAGAAATGTTAATAATTAGTACATTTATCTTACTCATTCTACTGCCCCTTTTGCATGGGAAAAGCAACAGAATGTATTGGAAAATGTGTTTTTCTTAGAAGTTTTATGTAAATATCTCCCCATCTTGCTGATCCAAGCTGAACCCCATCAGCAGTTGTGACCGCAAGATTATAACTAGTATTTCCTTAGTCCATAGGAAACTTGGCAAGATTTAGTATATAAATTTAAAAGTAACTTACCGATGTCAGTGCCGTTTCACAATGCTTGAGTACTATTTGGAACCTTCTAGATTTGCCATATAAAATGCACTTCATTGCATGATGATAAGGAATAAATTTGTCTTTGGTGACTTGTGCCAAATCATAAACATGGGGAAGTCTGTAGATGCTGGAAATCCAAAGCAACACACACGGAATGCCGGAAGAGCTCAGCACGTCAGGCAGCGTCCATGGAAATGAACAAACAGTTGACATTTCGTGCCGAGACTCTTCTTCAAGACTGAAGGGAAGGTGGGGGAGGAGGATAGCTGGAAGGTGATGGCTGAAGCCAAGTGGATAGGAGAGATAAAGGGCTGCAGAGGAAAAAGGAAGGAGAAATCAATATTCAAGCCATCAAGATGGAGACTACCCAGACAGAATATATTTGTACTTGGATTTTCAGAAGGCCTGTGACAAGGTGTCACACATGGGGCTGTTTAACAAGCTATGAATCCCTGGTATTACAGAAAAGATTCTAGCATGGATAACGCAGTGGCTGATTGGCAGGAGGCAATGAGTGGGAATAAAGGAAGCCTTTCCTGGCTGGCTGCGTACGACTAATAGTGTTCCACAGGGGTCTGTGTTGGCACCAATTTTTTTTACATTGTATGTCATTGATTTGGATAATGGAATTGAAGGACTTGTTGCAAAGCTTGCAGATGAAGCAAAGATAGATGGAGAGGAAGGTAGTTTCGATGAAATAGGGAGGCTACAGAAGGAGCAAACACGAGGAAATCTGCAGATGCTGGAAATTCAAACAACACACATACAATGCTGGTGGAACACAACAGGCCAGGCAGCATCTATAAGGAGAAGCACTGTCGACGTTTCGGGCCGAGATCCTTTGTCAGGACTACAGAAGGAGTTAGGTGGGTTAGGAGACTGGGCAAAGAAACGGCAGATGGAATACAGTGTTGGGAAGTGTATGGTCATGCACTCTGGTGGAAGAAATGAAAGGGTAGGCGATTTTCTAAATGGAGAGAAAATACAAAAAACTGAGGTACAAAGGAATTTGGGAGTCCTTGTGCAGGATTCCCTAAAGGTTAATTTGCAGGTTGAGTCTGTGGTGAGGAAGGCAAATGCAATGTCACCATTCATTTCAAGAGAACTAGAATATAAAAGCAAGGATGTAATGTTGAGACCTTATAAAGCACTGGTGTGGCCTTACCTGGAGTATTGTGAGCAGCTTTGTTCCCTTTATTTTAGGAAGGATGTGCTGAAACTGGAGAGGGTTCAAAGCAGGCTTCTGAAAATGATTCCAAGATTGACTGGCTTATCATATGAAGAGCATTTGATTGCTCTAGGCCTGTATTCACTGGGATTTAGAATAATGAGAGGTGACCTAATTGAAACCTATCAAATGGTGAAAGGCCTTGATAAAGTGGATGTGGAGAGGAGATTTCCTGTGGTGGGAGTGTCTAAACCCAAGAGGCACAGCCACAGAATAAAGAGGCATCCTTTTAGAATGAAGGTGAGAGGGAATTTCTTTAACCAGAGAGTGGTGAATCTGTCGAATTCATTACCACAGGCTGCTGTGGAGGCCAGGTCATTATGTATATTTAAGGCAGAGATTGTTAGATTCTTGATTGGTCAGGGCGTGAAGGGATACGGGGAGAAGGCAGGTGATTGGGGCTGAGAGGAAAAATGGATCAGCCATGATGAAATGGTGGAGCAGACTTGGTGGTTTTATTGGGTGTTGCTCCTCCATCCTGAGGGTGGCCTCATCTTGCCACATTTGGGAATATCTGGGAGTCTACTGGCTGCAGATAGTATTTACCTCTTATGAGGTCTTTCTGTTTATTTTTCTGAGATAGTGAAGATGTAGTCAACTTCAAACTGTTCACACTCTTTTAAACCTGGCAACCAGTGTAAAACTTTTCACCATTAAATGAGAATAGCCACAAGGTTCATTTAGAATCCTCTTGCATCTTCTGACTTCACCTCATCTACTTAAGCCTTCCCACTGGTGTTGATCAATGATCTTGAGGACTTCGTGATTATCAAAACTTACTTTGCTCGGCACAAAATCTGTGTTATTGAATCTATTTAAAGACATTAAAAGGTAAATTAGTGACCAAAAGGCTGCCACTTCCTTTGTTGTGGTTGAATTGTATGTCACAAGTTATTTTATTGACTTTTCACCCACACAGGTTAATCAAATCAAACAGTACTTTTTAATGTGTTTGGAACACACAAGAAACCTTTTTGAGCAGCTGTTGATGAAGCTTTCATCTTCAAACTTTCACATTGAGTCCACCATATTCTGCAGTGAATAATCTTTTTAGTCACTAATTTTAATTGTGGATTGTAAATGTTGTATTTATTTCCTTTCATGCCTGTTCAATGTAGGCTGCTTATTTCATCTACAGTTTCCGTTGTTTACTTTTTAATTATATGTTGCATTACTGAAGAGTGTTAATTGCATAAGCTTTCTTCATGGTTGAACTTTAAAGTACTGTAGCTATCCATGTCACTATCCTTTAAACTCCATACAATGCATAACCAAATAAAAAACAATGTTCTCGTTGCATGAGGTATGCCGTTATTGTCCTTCACCAGCCTGATTGGTACATTTCTAGTTTGCTCTGGGAAGGAGGGATAATGGAGTTTTGGAACGTGGTCGTTAAGGTTCTCATCAATTGGATAAGGTGGAGCAATACAGGAATGTGACCCAAAAAAAAAAAATTCAAAAGTTGTAATAAGTCAGTGAACTTGTACCTCCTATTGTGCGGGATTGCACATCACAATCTGGAACTGACCTTCTGTAAGTGTCAGCTTTATATAATATAGCAGGATATTGATTTGTATTCATGGAATATGAACTTCATTGGCAAGGACAGTCTTTTTAGCCTATCTCTAATGGTCCTTAGACTGACGACCTGCTGCCCACATTTTATATTTCAATTACGATACTATAGTTTTTAAATTGTGACATGAGAAATCTAGAAGTGTGGGTTAACGAGGCAGGGCTGTGAGTTCCATTAAACGATGGATCACAAAGCAGTGGGACAAGACCTACATGACACAAGTAGCATGTGGCATAAACCCAACGTCCCCACTTTCATGGTTCTCACAGCTTAACCGACACTTGGGGCTTTCAGAGGTCTGTGGTCCTGAAGCAAACGCATCATCAAACACCAGTGTACACGAGGTTGGGCTCTGGGACAGATGAGGCCAAACCTGGAACTGGGGATTCAGGAATGAGTTTCTCAGGGGATCATTCTAGCAACAGACCATTTCCCTGTATACCTGTATGGTTCTTGAGTACATTACAAAACAATTAATATTATAGACAGAAAACATCTGCTGTAGGTCCATAGTCAAACTAAATAAGGATAATAAATTTCCTTCCCTATAGATTATTCGTAAACCTAGTGGAATTTTGACATTGTGGAAGTTACACGGCAGCTATCACTGCCACAGACTTTCTTAGCCCTCAGATTTAATTCATAAACTTGATACAAATTCTCCAGTGGCTATGGTGAAAATTTAGCATAGCTCCAGTGTAGTTCAGGCTTCCGAATTGCTAGGACAGCACATGATCTCTCACCTCTCACAGCCTATAAAACGGATGCACCCAAATTTAAATTGCTTTATTAGTAACTTGCTACATAGTGACAGAATACAATCCATAAAATATTAAATGAGTTTTCTTTCTTTTTCCCAGTGGAGATAGATAGTTGGATTTAACTTTGGTTTCGTTCTGATTAAAATTACTTTAGATGGGTAATATCTTGCTATTGTTGTAGGTTCTTTTAGAGAATCAATTAACATTCCAGCAGCTTAATTATAAAAGGAGCATTTTTATGTTGTAAACTTTTAATTGTTAAGTGAATTGTCTTGTTCTTAGTGACTTAAAGACATTTACCGTACCTCAGGATATCTATTTAATTGGCTCAGATGCTTTTGAAGGCAAGTTAGCCAATTACCAAACAAGTTATCTGTCGACATAATTCAGCAGATTTACAATTAATTATATCAACTAGGAGATTCCAAATAATTAGAAAAGTAAGCATATGTAACTGGTATTTCCTCTTGAAAGTTCAAGAAATATATCTGTGCCCCAAGGTTTGGTCTAGTTTGGATTAATATATTATGGAGATAGTCAGTGAGTTGCGTATTGAATCCAAAGCTATGAGTTTGTAACTAGTGCTGTAATTACATATCTGTTTAGAGCTGGATTTTCTTTTCTTTTTCTTGAGGAAATGAGGTCGTAACAGCTTTAAAAATTGGTGAGTTGCACTTTTTCTTAATTATTCATAGATGTTTATTGCTCAACCCCCTGAGCTGTTTACAGATTGCCCCTGAACTGTTTGCATACTACTCCTGAACTTACATATTACCCCTGAACTGTTTGCATATTGCCCCTGAGCTGTTTTGTGTTTTCCCTTGAACCGTTCTACATATTGCCCCTAAACTGTTTTACTTATTTAGAGGATAGTTAAACAGCAACCACACTGGCGGACCTAGATTTATATTTAGTCTAAGTGGGGTAAGGTTAGTAGATTTCCTTCTCTGGAGGACATTAGTGAATTGATGATTATATTTTCATAGTGCTTACCTTTATATTCATTGCCATTTCATTCAAAATGTATTTAATTCCTGGCACTAAAATAGCATGGTGAGAATCAAACATATATCTCCAGAATCTATGTCCATGTGCTGGATATCCCTCCATGTTTATACTAATCTACCTGGCATAATTGGTGATATGCTGTTGCCTTGTTCTCTCCTTTGTTCCTCTTCATTTTTGTAGAGCTGTGGAAACCCACACAAACCAATCACGCAACTTCTCCTTTGGCTTCCACGGTCCAATTCCCATGTGAATGTATAGTCTGTCTGTGGTTATCCTTCAAGGGCACAACAACTTGTCGTGGTGTGCAGGCTTGTGTGCCTCAATGACCTAGAGCGCTATGTTGGCAGGAGTCAGGGATTTTTGCTTTGGGTCTTGTTAGGGTCACCCATGCCAAACAGGTCAAAGGGTAGAGGCTAGAGTAAGAGTGGTTTGCTGGTCCTCCAAGTTTGGGGGTTCAGCTCAGGGCTAACAACCCTGACTGGTAAAACAAAATTGTCCTTCCACATCTGAGTGGCCAAACAGACGGATGGAGGCCCTAAATGTCAGCAGGTATAACGAGCAGTAAGTAAGTAAGTTTGAGGTTATAATGTCCCAATGTTTGTGGGCTTCCCTCCATTCTGGATTTTCACATCACCAACAATGGCAGCCCGGGGGGGGGGGAGAAAATTGCTTTTTCATGACTCACTTGAAGAGGAATTTTGGAATTTTGATTTAATTGGTTTCTATCGGTCTGAACATTGCTTTCATTGCTGTCGTGGCACTGTCAGGGTAGGCTTGAGATCAGGAGACGTCTTAGTGTAAGTTCATTGTTTATTTATTTTATATAGTAATTAATTATTTGTGCAGAGCCAAAAGACGGCACATTGAGCATTCTGCACTGTCTGATGTGAAACAACTGGCAGTGTCCTTTATTTCGCTTTTGAATCCTTTCTGCCAGAGGTCTTGAGTGCATGTGGTTAAAATGCAATAAATTATAAATCCTGCCACAATTCTGGAAAACTGAGGCAAGTGTTGCTGCAGTACACTATCTTTTGTAGACATCCAGTAGATGTTATTGCGCTGCATATTTAATTGATGATGATACAATAGGACAGACCTATAACTATATAGGACTATATAGAACAGGTCTTGAAGAAGGGTCTCGACCCAAAACGTCAAATGTGTACTCTTTACCATAGATGCTGCCTGACCTGCTGAGTTCCTCCAGTGTTCTGTATGTATTGCTTTGGATTTCCAGCATCAGCAGACTGTAACTTGTTGCAGTTGAGACAAAGAAGAAGAATTTCCGTTCAAGTTATAAGAGGATGTGATGGTTTGGATTTTGAGAGGCTATTTCCTGGTTGGCATTGAGCATGGTCTTGGGAAAAGGGGCCAAGGATCGGAGACTGTAATGAGAAAAAAAAATTGATCTGTAGTCACTGATTTATGAGTCATTGATTTTTTCTCCTAGTAGACAAAGATGCTCAGTTATTGAGCATGGACATCATGAAGCTTGAACCTGATTTACTTTGGGATGAAGGAAACTGAAGGATGTGACAATCACTCGGGAAAGTGGACTTGAGACAATGACTCAGCATTTTTTCTTGTTGAATATTGGAACAGATTTGAAGAGTTATCATTCAAATGATTCCATTTATTATCAGAGAATGTATATAGTATACAACCTGAAATACTTATCGTTACAGACATCCCCAAAAAGCAGGAAATTCACCAAAAGAATAAACGACAGAGAAACGTTAGAACCGCTCCCCCACACAAGCAGCATCAAGCATCAACGTGTCAACGTCCCCTCTTCCCTCCCAGTCATTTCAGCAAAAGGCATCAGCACTCACTACCCACCAAGCAACAGCAAAGCACCCAAAGAGAGACCACGATCTGCGGTCAAAAAAACTATTTTATACCTGCCAGTTTGAAATGCTACAGGCTCTCTCTGTCTCTCTCTCTCTCTCTCTCACTAACAAGGGACAGGGAGTTATCACCCATTTCCACAGTGAAAGGGGAGACTGGCAGTCGCTATCACGATATCACAGTCTGCCGTGCCGCTTTTTTCTCTGACTCGAGAATCGGCAGAGAATTCCTATTACTTTTTCGGATATTTCCAACTTTCTTACCATCATAAATCCTGATATGCATTTGTTTGAATCTCTGCATGGCAGCTGGACAAATTAGTTTAAATAATAATTAAAGGATTAAAATAAAAGCCAGTATTAGTGAGGGTAACTGAGAAAGTAGTAGATTTTCACATAAACCTATTTGATTCGTTAATATATTTCAGGGAAGGAAATCTAGTTATATGGTCTAAACTATGTGTGACTTCAAACCTATCCATGACAAATTAGAAATGCTGGAGAACGCAGAACCTGTGGTAGCAAATGAATGGTCAACACCCAGATTGTAAACCTACATTAAGAGTGAAGGTGCAGAGGGAAGATGAGCAGTGTAATGAGGCGAAGAGAGGGGTCAGACAGGGGCCCCTGTGGAACCCAGTGAGGTGGGGAATGATGGGAAGATGGAATCTGGTAGAGTGAGAGAGAGGAAGGGTAATTTGGAGACAAAAGCCAGTGAGCCATCGATAGAAAGAGATTGGAGGGGAAAAGGGGACGAATGGAGTCAGATGAAGGAAGGGGAGAGAGAGAGAGAATGTAGTGGCAGAAACTGGAAGGTGATAAGTGGAATCAGGTAGAGATGGACTCTGGGCAAATGGAACCAGTTAGAGGAGGGGATAAGAAAGGTTAGTCAGAGATGAAGAAACCCAGCTGGATGTGTGGATGATGGACAGATGGAAGTAAGAGGGGTGAACAAAGGAAAGGGAGCCTAAGTGTACTGGCACAAGTGGAAAATGAAATGATGTGTGGAAACCTGAAATTTGAAAATTCAATACCATTAGGTAAAGGCCACCCCAGTGGAATCTGGGGTGTTGTTCTTCAAGTTTGTGTTTGGCCTTATGGTGGCAGTAGAGGAGGCTGAGGATGGATAGGTTAGTATGGGAATGGGAGTTAAAACTGACTTGCAGCTGAGAGGTCAAAATGGTCATTTGTGGACAGAGTGTTGGTGCTGTGCAAAACAGTTATGGTAGTCAGTGCACGGTCTTGCTGATGTAGAAGAGGACCAATCATTTGGTCAGCTCTTAATTTTTCTTCTCAGTTCAGGGGTAATTGGCATTGACAGGAGATCTGCTTCCTACAGATGAGCTGATGCTGGGGTTCTGATTTTATAATGAAAATGGAAACTGCTTTTCCTTGGCGTTGAGTAAGAGAGCAATTTGAGTACTCCAGTAAGAAGTGGAACCTCACACCATGAGGACTTAAGGGAGAAGTGGCCTGATAAAAATAAGTATAAATCCATTTGGATCTTCTTTTTATCAGCTGATTGATGCCTGCGGCTTCAGAAATGAAACTTCTCATATGTCATGGGACAAAAGTTTGCATGTGCTCCTTCATCATTCCATTAATTTCAGCTGCTTCCTGTTGTGAAGTACTTCAGCTTAGCAAGAAAGCTGCTTGTCTCTGTCTGCCTCATAGTTGAGTGATGTGACTATCCTGTGTTAAATACACTTATGTGCAAATTTAGAGATATTAGTCTGAGTTTTGCTGAGTGTGTATGTGTAAGATTAGAGATATTAGTCCGAGGTTTGCTGAATGTATGAAAGCTATAAAGTATGAATGTGCGTAAAGGCGAATGTATTAAAATGAAATCATCGGTCAGTAACTGTAGGTAGTGCAGAAGCCTTTAAAGTTGTTGGTAATGATGTCTAATGCAGGTTATGCTGTTACTACCTACTCAGTAGATGTTGGGATGCATTTTATTGTATTCAATACTTGAAGGAGCAGAGAATATCTTATCTTTTTTTTAACAAAATAAACTTTATTTATAATAAAAATTACTTACAAGGAAATGCCTTTTCATTCTTTACACGCATGGTCAATGCTTTCCACACAGTTCTATTGCATTCATACATAGTAATAGCACTGCTATCACACGTGTGGCTCTCTGCAGTGTTGGACTAACTTCTACAATCGTCAAGGGGCCCACCCACTTTAGTAGGAGAAGAACCTTAAATCATGACCCTTCCCATTTGATCACTTGTGGCGGTTATACCTAGCTTCAGTGTGTCTCTCGGCATGTAACCACCAGCCTGGAAAGAGACAGTCAGCAGCATCCTTCCATGGATGTCTCAATGTGCTGCTAGACCAACAAGTTTCAGGCCGATCAATGAGAGTCTTTCACTGAATTGATGATCTGTTGGCAGCACTTGGTGTTTGTCTCTGTGTGTGTTTCTTGGGGAACAGCCCAAAGTTCAGATTCCTCTGTGACCCAGCTGCTGGGGATGAAATGAAACACAGTCCCATTCATTTTCCTCCAGACCCTCTTTGTAAGCCTGCAGTCTGTCAAAAGGTGGGCTAGTGTCTCTTCACAAACAGGAGAAAAATCTGCAGCTGCTGGAAATCCAAGCAACACACACAAAATGCTTGAGGATCTCAAGCCAGGAAACATCTATGGAAAAAAGAACAGTTAGTGTTTCGGGCTGAGGCCCTTCATCAGGACTGGAAAAACAGATGAGGAGTCAGAATAAGAAAATGCTTGCCACACACACAAAATACTGGTGAACTCAGCAGGCCAGGCAGCATCTATGGAAAAGAGTACAGTTGACTTTTTGGGCCGAGAGCCTTTGGCAGGGCTGGATGTTCATGGCATCAGGTTGGAGGCTCCCTAGATGGTAAGGTGTTGCTCCTCCAACCTGAATGTTGCCTCATCACGACAATAGGACTGACATGCCATGGACTGACATGTCGGAATGGGAATGGGAAGTGGAATTAAAATGACTGGCCACTGGGAGATCCTGCTTTTTCTGGCAGACGGAGCATAGATGCTCAGCAAAGCGGTCTCCCAATCTGCATCAGGTCTCAGTGAAGGAGAAATTATTATAAGTGAGGACAGGTTCCGCCAAACGGAGAAGAGTGATGGTAGAGGGGAACTGGTTGGGTCTGGTGTCCAGAAAGAAATGGAGAGCTTTGAGTCCTTCCTGGTGGGGGATGGAGATGTATAGATACTGGACATCCATAGTGAAGATAAGATGTTCAAAACCAGGGAACTTGAAATCATTGAAAAGATCAAGAGCGTGTGAAGTGTCACGGATGTATTTAGAAAGGGACTGAACCGGGGGGATGAAACTGAGTCAAGGTATCCAGATATGAGTTCAGAGGGGCAGGAACAAGCAGAAACAATGGGTCCACCTAGACAGGCAGATTTGTGGATCTTGGGTAGGAGGCAGAACCGGGAGGCGTGGGGTGTGGTAACTATGAGGTTGGCGGCAGTGGATAGGAGATCCCCACCCAGAGTTAATAAGGTCAGTGATGGTGTGGGAGACAATGGCCTGGTGCTCCTTCATGGTAAGTAAGAAGAGGTATCTGAGAGTTGTCGCTGGGCCACAGAGGTCAGACTGCCAAACTACTACAACACCCCCCTCCCTTATCTGTGGGTTTAATAGTGAAACTAGGATTAGTGCGGAGAGAGTGGAGTGCAGAGCGTTTGGATGAAGTGAGGTTGGAATTGGAGGGAGGAGTGGTGAATTCAGGACGGTTGATGTCCCGTCGGCAGTTACAAATGAAAAGGTCCAGATCAAAGGAATGGATGGAGCCAGTCAGCTCCTCCAGAGTCAGTGGATGGTCCAGACTCTCCTACTTGCTGTTGTCTAACGCCTTCATGATAGATGACAGGAAGATCTGGGAGGCTGGTGTGTCTGCAGTCTTTCTGTCATAGAGACTGGGATAGAAGGAGTTACAGATCCTTAATAAGTGTCTATGAGGATACTTCTGAGCTGTCCTTTACCTTCAGGCTGCGGATCACAGAGCTCCCCCTGTGAAACCTTTGGAAGAAGAAACGTGAGCACATCTCATCCTGTTCCATGGTGCAGACTCTGGATCAGTAGATGATCTTGGAGGATTCCGTGGCTGAGCGCTGGGCTTGCCAGCTCTTCACCTCTTGTAACTCCTCCCTCACAGCCTTCCCTTCAACTGCAGAAGGAGAGGTTGCAGCAACTCTGTCTGGAGTTTACGCAGTTCCCTCTGACTCTGCCTTGCTTTCTGAACCCCTTTGCAGATGAAGAACCTCTTGATGTCCTCCTTAGTCACTTCCCACCAGCGAACAGGGGAAACAAAGAAGGGTTTCAAAATTCTCCAACCTGTGTATTCCATCTTTAGTTCCTTAATGGTCAGTGGGGTCAGCAGCTAGCTTAACTTTTCACTTCTTTCCACCAATCTCCTCAGTGAAAAGTTCAACGTTTTTGTTGTCTGCTCTGTATGTGTACCATGCTCAACCATTTTAAGTTCCCCGCAGCATATCAGTCAGAATGTCTCCAACCTCAGTACACATCCCCTTCAAGAGGTGAAGCCAAACACAAGTTGGGCAGCCTAACTTTTTCTAACTATATTGAACCATCTGCGGAGATGTGAGTGCATTGGGCAGGAGGATCAGTCATAAAGTTCCCACTCAGTTTGTCATGTAAACAATAGGAAGTGGTTATCACTCATCATGAACCCGACACCTATTTTTGTAGATAATCCAAGTTCCCCTGAGTCCTGGTTCAGTACAGTTTGCATCCGATGATCAAAAGCAAATCCATTACAACATTACAATTGGCAATTTTTCACATTGTTATCATTTCCAGGGTTTTAACACAGAGGAGAAGCTCATATGAGGGAAAATGTACAAAATACTCACAATTCAGGAGAATTGCAATACCGTCTTGCATTTTGCTTTTAATTTAAGACATTTTGGATAATGGGAGTGATTCTGGGTTCCCTTTGGCACTGGCTGGCGTTATTTGAAAATGCTCCCTATAGCTGTGGTATTCATTTGTAAATGGACTTGTATTTAAATTAAATACAACCTTAGGAGAAATGTTGAGGCATGAATCAAAAAGAACAGCACAATATGATAAAAAAAATGCAAAAAATATTTTTATGCGGCAGGCGCTATGTGGTATTTGTGGGTTTTTTTTACATATTGAGCAAAACGTACCTGTGCTGTAACAAGCAAAGCAGTGCATTATTAGTTTTTAAGATCGTGCCATCTTACTCAAGACTATTAACACATTTGAGGTTTAATGTTGTGGTTGAAACTTAGTGTTATCTCAGTCCACTCGCCATACAACAGCAAATGTTTCATTTCATCTTCTGTGCTGAACTGAAATGCTCATGCACTGCTGTGTGGGGTTTTTGGAAATGTTGCAGGCACTTGCACTGTGGCTGAGCAAAAACGATACTTGAAGAGTTCGTTGCTTATCAGGCTTATTTAAAAAAAATTAAATTTTATCATCTTCACACAAAATAAATGCATTATGCTACAATGTTTAAGATTTCTCTTTATTTTGTTTCTCATTTCATATAGAAATATAAGCCATTCTACTTCAGAGGTAAACCAAGGCACTTGCTCTGTGTCAGAATTAATAATTTCCATGCATCTTTACAGACAACTCATGGCCATGTTATGATTCTGTTTTATGTTCATTCTGCTAGATTCTGCAGCTCAGGAGTATGTAATTTATGCTTTTGATAGGCATGATGTGGCAGGTCCATATTGCCTGTCAACTTTAGTAAATGTCACTTTGCCTCAGTTATTTCTTGATTTACTTACATCTCAACTAATAGAAGATGTATCTTTGATGGGAGCAGGGGGGGGGGAGGTGGGGGGTGCAGGCTTTGAAGTAGTGTCAGGGTGACAGTTTTATTTGCACAGAGTGTCAGTGGCCTGGAACACGATGCCAGGGGAAGTGGTAGAAACAGGGAGGATAGTGATGATTAAGGGGCTTGTGACAGGCTTGTGAATATGCAGGAAATGGTGGGGTATGGATCATGTGCCACTAGATAGGATTAGTTTAAATTCACATCATGGTCTGTGCAGGAATTTTGGGCTGAAGTGTATTTTCCTGCGCTGTGCTGCTACAGATATACCATGGACGGCACTCTAACTGGCTGCATCACCGTCTGGTATGGGGTCTACTATTGCACAGGATCAAAGTAAACTGCAGAGAGTTGTAAACTTAGTCAGCTCCATCAAGGGCACTAGCCTCTGTAGTATCCAGGACACCTTCAAGGAACGATGCCTCAAAAAGATGGTGCCCATCATTAAGCACCCCCATCACCCAGATCATGCCTTGTTCTCATTGCTACCATCAGGAAGGAGGAAGCAACACGTACAACACGCTGGAGGAACTCAGCAGGTCGGGCAGCATCCGTGGAAGCGAGCAGTCAACGTTTCGGGCCGTGACCCTTCATCAGGACTGAAGAGGGAAGGGGTAGGGGCTCTATAAAGAGGGTGGGAAGGAGAAGGCTGGTCAAGGGGTAGAGGAGGGGATGCAGGGAGGGGATAGGCAGGAAAGGTGAAGAAGGAATGTAAGGGGAAAGCACTATGGGTAGTAGAAGAAGGCAGAATCATGAGAGAGGTGATAGGCAGCTGGAGGAGGAAGCAGAGTGAAACTGGGATGGGGGAAGGGAGAGGGAGGGAATTACCGGGCCAACGAGATACTGTATATACAAGTTTGTAATTTGTGGGTGTCAGGGAGCTGCTATCAATATGCTGGAGACTACCCAGATGGTATATGAGGTGTTGCTCCTCCTGAGTTTGGCCTCATCATGGCAGTAGAGGAGGCCATGTATGGACATATCCGAATGGGAATGTGAAGCAGAGTTGAAGTGGGTGGCAACCGGGAGATCCTGTCTGTTGTGGCGGATGGAGCGGAGGTGCTCGACGAAGCGGTCCCCCAATCTGAGTCGGGTCTCGCCGATGTAGAGGAGGCCGCAACGGGAGCACTGGATGCAATAGATGACCCCAACAGACTCACAAGTGAAGTGTTGCCTCACCTGGAAGGACTGTTTGCGGCCCTGAATGGTGGTAAGAGAGGAGGTGTAGGGACAGGTGTAGCTCTTACGCTTGCAGGGTTAAGTGCCAGGTGGGAGATCTGTGGGGAGGGACGTGTGGACCAGGCAGTCATGGAGGGAACGATCCCTGTGGAAAGCGGAGAGGGGTAGAGAGGGAAGAATGTGCTTAGTGGTGGGGTCCTGTTGAAGGTGGCGGAAGGAAGTACAGGAGCCTGAAGGCACACGCTCAATGATTTAGGAACAACTTCTTTCCCTCTGCAATCCAATTTCTGAACCCATGAACTAAAACTATGCTTTTAGTTTTACTTTTGCACTACTTATTTAATTTAACTATTTAATATATATCAAGCCCGGTCGACTTTTTATATATTTTTATATATGCATACACACTTACTGTAATTCACATTTTTTTCTATTTTTACCTATTCCAGTGTATTTCTGCCGCAGACAACAAATTTCACTACATATGCCAATGATACGAAATCTGATTTTAATTCTATGTTCTAATTTTGTACAAATGCAAAAGTTAATAATTATTTATATCCTATATAGGTTCTTGTTTTGAAAATTTCTTTATCCACATTAAGTAATGAGGAGATAATTTTATGTCAAACACCAATTAGATTTGAAAAATGAAATTTGACCTGGAAACCTGATGCCTGTGTCCGCAGGAAAACCTTTGCTTTATCTGTGTACTTTGTGCTTATCTGACTATCAAATCCATTGGGCCTGTTTACTAACTAGTATTGACATTGAATGCTTGATCTCACATTCATCAGTAGTTTTAAAGAGTTCAGTTCCTTTCCATTATTCAAAAATGGACACAGGAAATCCTGTTTGCAGTTAGTACCTTAATGACCACTGGAAGTTGAGCTTGCTCAGTTTTACAACGGGTTCTTTGTTAATTGTTTAAAGAGGAACATTTATTTTACAGTACATAACTCACGACATTGAAAGCACAAGGCACTAAATTATTCTTTCTGACTAAAGCAGCTACCAGTGTTAATGTTCTTCATTGCATTCAATGTGTTAGAGTTACATTTTAGAATTGATGATTCCAGAGAAATAATTGACTTAGCCTTGTAAAGCACATATTCTATCTTTAATGTGGCTGGTTATGAGGTTTATGTATATTACAGGAAGAATCATTTACTTACTATAATATCAATTCAGATGGAATTATAAATTATATTGTAACACAGCATTTTATTTTGAAATCCACTAGGGTATGTGAAAAAACTTTAAATGCATTTGAGACTCAAGGAGATGATTGTTCTCATCTTAGTGTTTGGGGAATAATCCATTTTCAAGTGCAGTGTAGAACAACAAGAAAACCCATTACATTAGGCTTCACTTAAACTTCACAAGTGTAGGACTTACTTAATGTTTACATACAGTGCCTATAAAAAGTATTAAATCTTTCCTTGGAAGTTTTCATGTTTTATTGTTTTACAACATTGAATTACAGTAGATTTAATTTGGCTTCTTTTGACACTGATCAACAAAAAAGACACTTATGTGTTAAAATGAAAATAGACCTCTACAAAGTGATCTAAATTATAAAACAAAATAATTTGTATTTATATTTATGTGTGTTTTATATCACTTTGTAGAGATCTGTTTTCACTTTGACATGGAAGAGTATTTCTGTAGATCAGTGTCAAAAAAAAGCCAAATTAAGTCCCCTGTGATTCAATGTTGTAAAACAATAAAACATGAAAACTTCCAAGGGGGATGAATACCTTTTATAGGCACTGTATGATCTGTTACTCGCACTGTATCTGGAATAAGTACAGATCCATGGAATAAACACAAGGGATTCTGCAGATGTTGGAAATCTTGAGCAAAACGCACAAAGCACTGCAGGAACTCAGTAGGTTAGGCAGCATCTACGGTTGGTAATAAGCAGTCGACACGCTTTCCTTTCCTGCCTGACGTCAAATATTTTCCAATCACTGGGCACCAGCAGTGGTGTGCTCACCAATAAACAAGTCCACAATCCTGCAGAGTGCATTTTTCTGAGGACCCTGAACCAATGACTTGGCAACAAAATTCACCCTTTCTTATTTTAAATACTTCAGAGAGATCTTAACTTCGCTGAACATTCTGGCTGTCACAGTTTACAAGTATGAAATTTCCTATTTAAGACAGCAATGTGAAAAAATTTTCTTTTGGAGGGTTGTGAGTCAGAGGGGAACACAAGATAATATGACCCTGCTTTGTTATTCAACCCTGACTGATCTGCCCAGGCTTTCTCTTCTTCCAGTTCCATGCAATCTTCCAGTCTCTGCTCTTAGCATGATTTATCTACCTCCTCTTTAAATATCTCCAGTCATCTCACCTGTAGATCCTTTGTGATGGAGATTCACTTCGCCCCAGATTTATTTAACAGGTCCTCATACATTTGGTACATCAGGGTCCTTAGATAGTTTACAGGATCCTGGACTTGCTCATTTTCTGGTGGTACTCTGTTGAAGGGCCCTGTCGTTGGACAAAGAATGAAAGTGAGCAATTCCCTTAGTGGTTATGCACTTTTGTAGAAGGAATGAAGGCATAGACTATTTTTTAAACATGGAGCAAATTCAGAAATCAGAGGTGCAAAGGGACTTTGGAGTCCCTGTGCAAGATTTCCTAGAAGTTAACTTACAGGCTGAGTCAATGGTAAGAAAGGCAAATGCAACGTTAGCATTTATTTTGAGAGGACTAGAATATAAGAGCAAGGATGTAATATGGATGTTTTATAAGGCATTGGCTAGACCGCACAGAGTATTGTGAGCAATTTTGGTCCCTTATCTAAGAAAAGATGTGCTGGCATTGGAGAAGTTCCAGAGGAGTTTCACAAGAGTGATTCCAGGAATGAAAGGGTTAATGTATGAGGACCGCTTTATGGCTCTGGACCTGTATTTGCTCGAGTTTAGAAGAATGAAGGGGGATCTCATTGATACCTATTGAATATGGAAAAGCCTAAAGTGGATGTGGAGAGAATGTTTCCAATAGTGAGGAGTCTAGGACTGGAGGGTACAGCTTCCGAATACAGGGACATCCATTTAGAACAGAGTTGGGGAGGAATTTCTTTAATGAGACGTGGTGAATCTGTGGAATACATTACACAAACAGCTGTGGCGGTCACATCATTGGGCATATTTAAAGTAGATGTTGATAGGTTCTTAATTAGCAAAGTTATGGGGTGGAGAGGGATAATAAATCAGCCATGATAGAATGACAGAACAGACTCAATGGGCTGAATGGCCTCATTCTGCTCCTGTGTATTATGGTCTTATGGTCTAGCACCATAAGAGATGAGAGTTTCTTCCTATTCCAGACATGTAATAAGTTAAACAAGTCCAAACCACTGTATAGTAAAAGTGAAGCCTAATGCAATGGATTCTTGTTTTTCTTCACTGCACTTGTGATGCACAATCAATAACTCTCCAAGACGTGAGGCGAGATATTGGCTTTTATTGACTGGAAGAAAGAACAAGCTGCAATTGACCATGCTACATCCTGGAGACTGAGAGGCAGGGCTTAGGCCCCAATCGCCTTTATACAGGGATCAGTGGGAGGAGCCACAGGAGCAGTCAGCAGGGGCATGTCCAGACAGGTGTATGTAGTTCACCACAACTTGAAAATAGAGAATTCTCTTAGTATTGGGATGAAGAAAATAGCCTCCCTTTGCACCCTGATTTTAAACAACCTCTCCTTATCTTGTAACAATCGCCTCTCATTTGCACTTCCTCCACTAGTGGAAACATCAAGTTTGCTAGATTCCTTTGGATCATATATATTTCCCTCAGATCGCATTTCATTCTTCTGAGCTCCGAAGAACACAGATTGCTGGTCATGATAGCATAAACCATTGACCTCTTCTGAACTGCTTCCAGTGCTGGTTTATGTTTTCTCAACTACATTTACGAAAATTTTGCATAGTGTTCCAAGTGTAGCCTCATCAACACCCTGTTCAACTGTAACAATATTTCTCTGTCTTAACACTTTAATCTCTGAACAATAAAGGCCAACAGGCCAACGGGATACTGTATATACAAGTTTGTAATTTGTGGGTGTCAGGGAGCTGCTATCAATATGCAGGAGACTTCCGGAACTTCCAGGAGAGGTGGGATGTCTGAATTAGTGACTTAGAGTATTTAAATAGATTCTTAATGAACAGTGGGGTCAAGGAGAAGGTGTAGATGAGGTTACAATTCTGATCTTATTGACTGGAACATCAGCCTCAAGTGGCTTACTCCTACTCCTGATTTGTATGTTCATGACCTGAAGCCTGAATGACATCAGAAGAAAACATAACAAGGTATGGGTTTCTGCCTCAGAAACTCATACAGGATTTATTATACAGTTTTTGCCAATGGTAGGAGTATGCCCTTTACCCAGAACGGCTGGACATACTTTCACATCCGTCTCTAATATGTCAGGAAGACTGACCTTGATTAGATCCCCGGCCTTAATAATATAAAATACTTCCAACTTTCACTGCAACCATAATTTATACCTAAACTTTTTCAGAAGGCAATTGTGTAAGTTAAATTAAAAACTTCTGTTTTCCTTTTTAACACTTTCATTTAAACAATATCATTTTTGCTTCACTATCCTCTTTGAGAGATTTGTTTTGCTGCCCACTTTGTAACGGAGTTTCTTTCTTGTGTCGCCTCAAACAGAACAACGAGAATGAAACCGCACTGCACTGTGCAGCGCAGTATGGACACTCAGAAGTGGTTGCTGTTCTCTTAGAAGAATTGACTGATCCCACCATAAGGAACAACAAGTTTGAAACACCCCTTGACTTGGCTGCTCTCTATGGTCGTCTGCAAGTGGTCAAAATGTTGATAAATGCACATCCAAATCTAATGAGCTGTAATACCAAAAAACATACTCCTCTGCATCTTGCTGCACGCAATGGGCATAAGGCCGTGGTTCAAGTCCTGCTTGACGCAGGCATGGAAGTGAATTGCCAGGTGAGTACAAGTTCTTTATATGAGACTGCATCTAATTCAATTCTATTTTGTTTACTGAGCTTGTGCCAGATATTTTAAGGGGCCATCTAGTTAATCCCACTGTTCTCTTCATTCAGCATACACCAGTGAAGTTTTCCTCAAGTAAAAATAGCAAGTGAATTTTCTGCTGTTCAATAATGTGGATTATGCCTTTATAAATAGAACAAAGGTATCAAATCCCAAATAGATAATACATTCTTTGAAATAATTTCCTCCAGTTCTGGACTTTCATGCTCACACATAAATTATGTTCATATTTTTTATGGATTGATTATAGTCTCTATAAAAACAGTTGACATGAAATGACTTTAAATGGTTTTGAACAATTTTATAAAGATTTGAGTGTAACACATCATCACAAAATGAGTGTCATTTAGTCGTTGAGGATTACCTGTTTTTAAGCAACAAGTAATCTGCTGGAGGAAATTACTGTGTGCAGCAGCAATGGGGTGGGGTGGGGGGCAGCGTCAAAGGAATTACTGATGTTTTGGGATTGATACCCAGCCTTTGGACAGAGTATGGAGATGGGAGATGTCCAGTATAAAGAGGAGAGAACAAGTGGTGAGACGGGAGCCTGAAGTTATTGGTGGATTGAGATAACAGGCAGATTGTGCCAGGTAGGAGAAGGGTTCTGGTTTTGAATTGTGTGTCTGCATTAAAGTTTCAAATTAAGTATTTCACCTTTTTAATTTCTCCCTAAATTTTATAGTTCAATGTATTCAAATGATGAAAGAGCCACCTGACCAATAAAAATTTTGCTTGCCACATCTACTGTGTGTCTAAATTATTCTCACTACCTCCACTTGTAAGCATCACAGTTCTTTTAAATTCCTCTCAATTATAGACTATCTAATGTTGATTTCAAAATAGTGCAATAGTGGAAAACGCATCTAGAACATCTGAAAGTTGCATATTATTATAATAACATTCATATTGGGTAATATCTGATTGGGAAATTAACAGCTCAGCAAATTAAAGAAGTGCATTACAGGCATCACCCTTATTACCAGGGGTTGCATTCCTAGAAAACATTCAGCAACATGATTCTCTGAAACACAAAGCCACACTGTGTGCAAATATGTTAAAAAAAACACATTCAAAATGTGTTGAATTATTTACATTTTGTTTGCACATGCGAGTGCATTTTGTTCCATATCTGAAGTTTTTGGGTATTGATTTGAGAAATATGTTAGGACGAGTTTTCAAAACCTGAACCACCATCTCTAATGAGATTTCAGTCTAACGTGTGTCCTGGTTATCAACAACATTTGCAGGAGTACATGTTATTCTCCAGTTAAATTCCTGGAAATGGTGTGGTATGAGCAATTTCCTTTGCTTGACATCATCAATTTCCAATCACTTAAAGGAAGCAAGGCCGGAAGAACCTTTCTGAATAAACCCAGGCTTTTGCATCCTGTGCATCCATTTTGTATGAAGGAAAACAATTTAAAGTGTTGCAAAAAGCTTTGCTGTCTCTTATAACCATACGTCTGCAGCCACTTTTGCTTAAGAAAGAGAAAGATGGCTTTTCTGATAGAAATTAAGCTGTGAAGCAGTGAACAACCAAAACCACAAAGGGATGTAGTGAGCTTCAAAGTCTCTAGATGCACTCCTTTTCAACCTCTGTTCATTTGCTCATTGCGACAATCTTTAAGACATCAGGTTTATTTGACTTGTGCAAGCAGTCTGGAGGTACCAAAGCCAGAGGTAATACTTCTGTTTGAAACCAGCACTGGTTTGTTTCAAGTACCAACAAGACATTTGTAATAATTACCAAATGCTCGTTAAAAAAACGGAATCTAAAGAAAATTCTGCTTAAGTCATGGTATGTTTTTCAATGTATTTTCTAGCAGAATTGGGTACTTAAAAAAGTGAAGTGGTGTTACAAGTATTTCATATTTGTGCTTTGCAGACTGAAAAGGGTAGTGCTCTTCATGAAGCTGCCTTGTTCGGCAAGATGGATGTTGTCCGAATTCTTCTAGAAGCAGGTAAGATTTATTTACGTTTTCTTGTTACACATCTGTGTTTTCCTCTAGAATTTCCTTTCGCCAGTTTAAGAACACATTGGAGGAAAAGTTGTCTTTCAGCACATTTTCTTAAACTTTCAAGGAAAGTTGATTTTAAATACAGACTTTAAGCTTTCCTTCTTGTGTATTTCTCTCTGATTGCATCACCACCTGGTACAGAGGCTTCCGTGCACAGGGCCAAAAAAGTTGCAAAGTGTTGTCACTCAGCCAGCACCGTTGTGGGTACTGGCTTCCACGTCGTCAAGGACATCTTCAAGAGGGAAGAACGTGGCATTCATCACTAAGGGCAATCACTATCCCGGGCATAGCCATTTCTCATTACTACCATCAGGGAGGAGGTACGGGAGCCTGAATACACACACTCAAACTTTTAAGAACATCTCTTCCCCTCCAGCATCTGATTTCCGAACGGTCTACAAACCCATGAACACCACCTCAATATTTTGTTCCGTTTTTGTATTCTTCATTCATTTTTAAGTACCTTTCTTTGTAAATATATTTTACAAATATTTTTAACAATTGAAATTATTTTTTTAATATTTTGCACTGTACTGCTGCCACAAATTTCATCACGTATGTCAGTGATAGTAAACCTGATTCTGATTCTAATGAGACTGCTAATGTGTGGAGTGCACACAGTTTTGAGGACGCACTGTTCGTGCTGTTTCAAACAGGAATTGTTTTTTCCCTTATTGTGATGTTTTTCTCAAATTTAGTTGATGTAGTACTTTAGTTAATAGCAGTATAGACATGCTCCTTGTCTATCACTACATCTTAATTACTGTGTCAAATAAATGATTCCAGATAGTTAGTAGTTTTTACACATTCTGGGTACTGTTAGATGCAAGGTTAACCATCACACATTTAAGGGAAGGAACTGTGATATTGCATTTTAATGGTTATGCAAAGAGTGTCTTATTCTGTACTTTTAATGAAAGGCATCTCTTGTTTTTGCTGAGCCACGATATGTGTAAATCAAAATGACGTCAAGGGCAATAGATTTTAAAATTTAGTTTGAGACTACATTTTATTTATAAAATATGTTTCTTAACCAGCTGGGAGAGAGACTGCAGAGTTAATAAATGTAAGGAACACTAGAGCCAAGATTAAAGTAGCTCACCCTATTAAGCCTAATAAGATTGATAATAGCTTTGGTTGTATAACACTGATGCTTCACCTTATCTCCTGGCATTCTTCATATTCGGTGCCTTGTATCAAGATTATTACAGCTCGTGGGCAGCATGGTAGCACAGTGGTTTCCACAATGTTTTACAGTACCAGCGACCTGGGTTCAGTTCCCGTCGCTGCCTGTGTACGATCTTCCCGTGACCGCGTAAGTTTCTTCCGGATACTTCGGTTTCCTTCTGCAGCCCAAAGATGTACTGCTTGATAGGTTAATTACAAATTCTCCCATGATTAGGATGGGATTAAATCACTGATGGCTGGGTGATGCAGCTCAGAGGGCTGGAAGGGCCGACTCCACACTGTATCTCAATCAATAAATAAATAAACAGAAGATTATTTAAGGAATTGTATTGAAATGCACATGCCAGACCCATTTCTGGTTGTCTCACTTCTTCATTTCCAAATCTCCAAACTAATGGCTACTTATGGACTTGCTCTATTTTGAACTATGTTATTTCCTGGGCATCTACAATTCCTTACTCTTTAACCGCATTGAGTTGCGCTCAAAATATCCTCAGGTCTGTTGATTATAAAATTTCAAAGTGAGTGTCACAGTAACGTAGCCATTAGCAAGACACTGTGACAGCTCAGAGTATCCAAGTTCTGAGTTCAATTCCAGCGTCCTCTGTAAGCAAGTTTATACGTTCCTTCCCGTGTTTCCTCTGGATGCTGCAGTTTCCTCCCACTGTCCAAAGACGTACTAATTAGTAGGTTAATTAGTCATTATAAAATTGTCCAGGGATTAGACTAGGATTAAAATCGGTGGGCTGTTGGGTGGTACAGCTCAGTGGGCTGGAATAGCTAGTTCTGTGCTGTATCGCTAAATAAAATAGAGTAAAAGTAAACTTATCATCAAAGTATGTCACCATAAGCTACCCTGAGATTTTCTTGCAGACATTCACATTAGAACAACAAAATACAATAATATCAGTGAAAAACTGCACAAAATATTGACAACCAATGTGCAAAAGAAGACAATCTGTGCAATACAGATGATAATAATAAATAAGTAAATAAATAGCTCTGAGAACATGAGTTGTAGAGTCCTTGAAAGTGAGTCCATACGTTGTGGAGTCAGTTCAGAGAATAATTATCCCTAAACTGCAGGAAAGGACTATATTTGGATTAACAAGACAAGGAGAGAAAGATAAAGGAGTCCCCAGTTAGCTTATAAAGCAAATGTTAATAATGTATGACACAGCTATGGAAAAGGGCAGACATATTTGTAACCTTAAACATGATGGCACTTGTATCAATTAAATTTGTTTGCTTACATGGACTTTGTATCTATATATTAATATTGACCTTTCAGAGCATGGAAAAAATTTTGGCCAATTGTTTTTATCCTTCCTGTCATGGCATTTCTCGAAAATTAAGCTGCCTTTGAATGAATGTCACTGAGATTCCCACATTCAGAATTCCGTTTTATTGTACCACAGTAATGTGTCAATTTGGAATGTTCACAGATAAATGCCGCACTCTGTTTAGATGATACTTTTAAAAACAATTTTCAGTTTTTGTTATAATTTGAGAATATGGTCCCTTTGGCACTGTTCAGTATCTTGGGAGAGGGCATGCATAATAAGTGGTCAGTAACCATGGGAAAATATGAATTGTAGCAGGGATAGGGGAAAGCAGTCAACTGCACCCAAGGGAACACAACGTTGCTTGTTCTTGAAAATGCATTTTAATAGCAAAACAAAAGATTATTAGGTATGTAAGAAAGAATGTTAGTTCATATAATTCCTCTGTCTCCGCTGCATCTGCTTTCAGGATGAGGCTTTTCATTCCAGGATGAAGGAAATGTCTTCCTTTTTTAAAGAAAGGGGCTTCCCTTCCTCCACCATCAACTGTACTCTCAAATTTCACACACGTCTGCTCTCACCGCATCCTCCCGTCACCCCACTCGGGATAGGGTTCCCCCTGTCCTCATCTACCACCCCACCAGCCTTCAGGTCCAACATATAATTCTCGGTAACTTCCACCACTTCCAATGGGATCCCACTACCAAGCACGTCTTTCCCTCCCCACCCCGCTTTCTGCTTTCTGCAGGGATCACTCTATACGCGACTCCCTTGTCCATTCATCCCCCCCCATCCGTTCCCACCGATCTCCCTCCTGGCACTTATCCTTGTAAGCAGAACAAGTGCTACACCTGCCCTTATACTTCCTCCCTCACCACCATTCAGGGCCCCAGACAGTCCTTCCAGGTGAGGCGACACTTCACCTGTGAGTCGGCTGGTGTGGTATACTGCATCCGGTGCTCCCGGTGTGGCCTTTTATATATTGGTGAGACCTGACGCAGACTGGGAGACCATTCCGCTGAACACCTACGCCCTGTCCGTCAGAGAAAGCAGGATCTCCCAGTGGCCACACATATTAATTCCATGTCCCATTCCCATTCTGATATATCTATCCATGGCCTCCTCTACTGTCAAGATGAAGCCACACTAAGGTTGGAGGAACAACACCTTATATACCGGCTGGGTAGCCTCCAACCTGATGGTATGAACATTGATTTCTCTAACTTCTGTTAATGCCCCCCTTCCCTTCTTAACCCAGTCCCTTATTTATTTATTTACCCCCCCCCCCACCTTTTCCTCTCCTTTTTTTTCTCTCTCTGCCCCTCTCACAAGCACTCCTTGCCTGTTCTCTATCTCCCTCTGGTGCTCCCCTCCCCCTTTCTTTTTCCTTAGGCCTCCCATCCCATGATCCTTTCTCTTCTCCAGTTCTGTATCCCTTTTGCCAATCAACTTTCCAGCTCTTAGCTTCACCCCTCCCCCTCCCGTCTTCTCCTATCATTTCTGATCTCCCCCTCCCCCCCACTTTCAAATCTCTTACTATCTTTTCTTTCAGTTAGTCCTGATGAAGGGTCATGGCCCGAAACGTCGACTGTGCTTCTTCCTCTAGATTTTGCCTGGCCTGCTGCATTTTGTGTGTGTGTGTTGCTTGAATTTCCAGCATCTGCAGATTTCCTCGTGTTTGTGTTAGTTCATATCTTCCCTTTCCCTTCCTCAGGATGGAAAGGCCTGTAAGTGAATTGTCTCATGTGTAGCATCCTTTCAACTGTAATACTCAAACTCACTTCCCCAAGTTTGCTTTCACTGTATCTTACTGTAGCTGGTCAGGTCAGTGTGGAATCTACACCAGTGAGGAAAGATCAGTATGATGGGTAGTTCTGGAGGCAATGTGCTCAATATAGTGTTTACACTGTACTTCTATTTCTTGGTAGGTGTCTCGTTATTGAGTATCCTTGGGCCAGGGTCTGTGGGGATGCAGGCTCATGGAGGTTTCAGAACATCGCTGACTTATTTCTAATGTCCTGGTAATCCCTTCCCATGACAAAGGATGAAATAGAGTTGCTGTTTCAGCAATCAGATTGAGGATCTAGAAACGACGTGGCATCCCTATCAGAGCCGAGTGAGTGTAAGCAGGGTTACGGTGATATGGATTTCGACCTGGGGAGGACACTGGCATTGGTTTGTACATCACACCAGTGTACTTGGAGGATCTTGTGATAACAACGTCAGTGATTCTTTCCAGTGCTTTGCTGTGCTCCTTGCACACTGACCCTGTTTCAGATGCATGCGGGAGGACAGGAGATCACCAAGATATATCTGCTGAAGTTCAGGCTTTGATTATCAAACATCCTTTTTGTCAGATGGCCAAAGCAGACTGGTGAATTTCAGTTTGTGCTTTTATTACGAGGTGCTGTAGCGGTGTGCTACACGCAACGCTAAAATTACAACACGGAGTCGGTAACTGCAGTCGAAGGAAAAAACTTTATTCGAAAACTTCAGCCTCACTTTTAAGCCTCCCTCAACCGGCCCCCCATGGCGCAGAGGCTCCAAAGCTCTGTGCTCGCAAACCCCTGTAGGCTATCTAATTGTGAGTCGGTTCGGATGCGCCAGGAAATGGGTCGCCACAGTGCCTCCTGAGATACAGAAGTGAATCAGATTTTTGGGATCTTTATCATTAAGTATGGTGTTGTACTGGAGGAGGTCTTTATTGTGTGGATTAATTGTGTAAGACCTTTTCTCCCTTACCTTTGGGCTCAGCCTCTAAAGGTGCACTAATGTAAGCCTTGCTGGCCTACAGCACTCAGTGACTGAAGTTGACAGTATCTGGGTTTTGGAGTGGAGGCAAGGTGGATTAACAAACTGTCTTGTAGATTAGCTCCATTTCAGCATCAAGATTGCTGGAGGTGGATTGGATCGTTGCAGGAAGAATGATTGAGTAAAGTGTTAGTGACTTGCTTGAAAGCATTATGCACTGAGTCTGGGCCTGCTGCAGCCCTGTTAATTATAGGGATAGTCTTGTTCCTGGAGAAGTAGACTTTAACTGAAGGATATTAATGTAAAGTGAGAGGGAAAATTTAAGAGATCTTGGAGTAAGTTTTTTCACAAAATTGTCTGCTCTTGAAAATACCTTTTGTTTTACTAAAGGTGGTGGGTATGTGGAATGAGCTGCCCCCAGAAGTTGTAATAATGGGCATAATTGCCATGTTTAAGAGACTTGCCTATTCAAAGCAGAACATAATAAAATACAACAGATAATGACTTTGGTTAACAACTATATTTTATTACATTCAGACAGCTCGAAGATTCGTTACATAGTTTCA
This sequence comes from Hypanus sabinus, assembly GCF_030144855.1. NCBI lineage: Eukaryota > Metazoa > Chordata > Chondrichthyes > Myliobatiformes > Dasyatidae > Hypanus > Hypanus sabinus. Next base: position 42,679,475 of record NC_082718.1, read on the forward strand.
AAGAAGAGAAAAGCTATTTTTAATTTGGATCTTTCTTTTAGTTACACAACTCTTTAGTTTACTTTTGTAATTCTTTTAGTTACAAAGCTTTTTTGTTTTCTTTCACAATTCCTTTTGTTACACAACTGTTTAGTTTACTTTAGCAACTTGCATAACCCACTACTTGTATTCAGATACACAAGAAGAGATTTTGCAGATGCTGGAAATCCAGAACAACGCATACCAAATGCTGGAAGAATTCAGCAGGTCAGGCAGCATCTATGGAAATGAGTTGATGTTTTGGGCTGAGACCTTTCATCGGGACTGCAAAGGAAGGGGGAAGGAGAAAGTGCAAGTTAGAAGCTGATAGGTGAAGCCAGGTGGGTGGACGGAGGCGATAGGTGGGAAAGGTAAATGGCTGGAGAAGAAAGAATCTGACAGGAGAGGAGAGTTGACCATGGCAGAAAGGGAAAGAGGAGAGGTACCAGAGGGAGGTGATAGGCAGGTGAGAAGAGATAAGAGGAGAGCCAGCATGGGGAATTGGAGAGGAGGGGTTGAAAATTGCTGAAAGTTGGAGGAATTAATGTTCCTGTCATCAGGTTGGAGGCTATCTAGATGGGATACAAGGCATTGTTCCCCCACCCTGAGAGGCGCCTAATCGTGGCTGAAGAGAAGGCAATGTCAGAGTGGGAATGGGGATTGAAATTGAAATGGTTGGCCACTGGCAAATCCTGTTTTTGTGGATGGAGCAAAGGTGCATGACTAAGCAGTCCCTCAGTTTATGTTGTGACTCACCCATGTAGAGGAGGCAGCATCGGGAGCATCAGATATAATAGACGACCCAACAGATTTGCAGGTGAAATACTGCCTCACCAGGAAGGTGTCTTTGGCCCTGAATGGAGGTGAAAGAGGAGATGAATGGGAAGTTGTAGCACTACTTCCACCTGCAGGGATAAGTGCCATGAAGGAGATTAATGGGGAGAGATGAATGGACAAGGAAATCGTGGAGGGTGTGATCTGTGCGGAAAGTGGAGAGTGGGGGGGGGAGAGGTAAAGATTTGTTTATTGGTAGAGTCTTGTGTAAGATGGGTAAGGTTGCAGAGAATGTTCTGGATGCATAGGATCATGGGTTGGTAGGTGATGATAAGAGGAACTCTATCCCTGGTAAGATGGTGGGAAATGTGGATGTTGGGGAAACGGAGGAGCTGCAGGTGAGGGCAGCATCAATGCTAAAGGATGAGGAAAGAGGACATTTCTGATGTCGTGGAAAGCAAAGCCTCATCCTGGGAACAGATGTGGTAGAAACACAGGAACTGAGAAAAGGGAAATGGCATATGTACAGGAGGAGGTACAGTCAAGATCGCCATGGGAATTAGTAGGTTTATAAAAGATATCAGTAGACATTTTGCCTCAAGAGATTGAGAAAGGGGAAGGAAGTGTCAGAAATGGACCAAGTGAATTTAACAGTAGGGTGGAAGTTGGAGACAAAGTTGATAGCATTCATGAGCTGGGGAGCATTACCAGGAAAGACTTAGAATGTGGACAGTTCAACAAGAAGGCAGACATAGCTGGGCCCCAGCTACATCTGCCTTCTTGTTGATCAATCCACATTCCAAATCTTTCCTGGTAATGCTCCCCAGCTCATGAATACCATCAACTTTGCCTCCAGCTGTGGTGTTCATAGCTAGACCTTGAGTCAGGAGAAACGGGAAGATATAAAAGAGAGATTGTTGAGGGTGAGGACCAGTTCCACCAGGTGGAGGAGGGTGGTGGTGGAGAAGAATTGGTCACATCTATTGTCAAGAAAGAAGCTGAGAGCTTTAAAGTCTTCTCAATGTGGGATTGAAGTATATGGAGACTAGACATCCACTGTGACAATGATGTGAACAGGGCCAGGGAATTGAAAGTTGTTGAGGAGATCAATTACATGTGAAGTGAAGTGGATGTACTGTTGTGATGGAAATAACTGGTTCTTTGAGTCTCAACAGTAGAGGCCTGGACACACACAGTTTTAATAATAAGGAACTTATTATTAAAGGGGAAGTCGGATTAACACAAGCAACTTACAATACACAGGAAGCGGTGTGGGGACAGGGTACGGTTACACAAACAAAGAATAAGGGAAAAGCACTACGACAGCTATCCCCCTTGACCTTAGATAGCCACGGCTCCCTTACCAGGACAAACGATAGACCTTCCCAAACATAAATCAATGCAATGAGGTGGTCTGTAAGAGAGACCAAGCCAGGGCCAAGTCTCACCTTTTATAGCATGGGGCTGGGTGAGATAATCCAATTAAGGTGACCAATAATTTAGGTGTGCATTGATTAGTTGGGAGGGACCAAATGTTGATTGGCATGTGGTGTGTCCTCCGACCAGCCAGGTGGCAGTGCATCTGTCACATGGCCGGTATCTCTGGATACATGTACGTAGGTGGTAAGGGATTGAACTAATGGGCTAAAATTTGCTCCCTAACTCTTTCTGCATTGCATTGACAACTGTTGATGCTGCTTCATGCACCCTTACTGAGCTTGTCAATTTTATCAACTTTGCCTTCAACTTCCACCCTGCCCTTAAATTCACTCGGTTCATTTCTGACACCTCTCTTTAAAAAGAAACTAACATCTGTTATTGCAGTAACTGAAACAAAGAAAATGCATTTAAATCTGATGATGTTCAGTGAAGCTGCCTTGGAGCAGTTTGTGTACTCAAAGAAATTAAGTGAAAATGCAGGAGATAAAATACGTCCATATTAATTTTGAAAATTTTAATATTATTGCAGGCATTACTTTGGCAAAAGTGCACTACTGTTTGCTGCTTAAGGATTCGATTCTGGAATGGCTCCAGAGTGGTTGAAGAGTAGGCGTAAAAGGGGCCTTTTCTGGTTGGCTGTCGGTGACTAGTGGTGTTCCAGGAGTTGTTGGACCACTTGTTTTAACATTATATGTCAACAATTGGATAACATAATTGATGGCGTATACCAAGTTTACAGAGAATACAAAAATAAGTGGGAAAGAGAGGAGGGTAGCGTAGAGGAAACAGGGAGTTGCAGAAGGACTTAGACATATTAGGAAATGGGCAAAGAAGTGGCAGATGGAATGTACTGTAGGGAAGCGTATGGCCTTGCACTTTAAAAGAAAGAATACAGGTGTAGACTATTCTCTCAACCGGGAAAAATGTCTGATATCAGTGGTGTAAAGGGACTTGGGAGTTTTCGTACAGGATTAATTTGCAGTTTGAGTCAATGATAAGGAAGGCAAATGCGATGTTGGTATTCATTTCAGTAAGATTAGAATATAAAAGCAGGGATGTTATGCAGAGGCTTTACAAAGCATTGGTCAGACCACACTTGGAGAATTGTGAGCAGTTTTGAGCCCCTATCTAGGAAAGGATATGCTGGCACTGGAGGCTGTCCAGAGAATATTCACGAGAATGATCCCAGCAGTGAATGTGTTGAAGTATGAGTGTTAGATGGCTTAGGGGCCTGTACTCAATGGAGTTTAGAAGAATAGAGTGTGGAACTCATTAAACCTATTGAATATTGAAAGGACTGGATAGAGTGGGCATGGAGAAGATATTTCCTATAGTGGTTTAGTCTAGCACCAGAGGGCACAGCTTCAGAACAGCAGGACATCCCTTTATATCAGAGATGAGGATGAATTTCTTTAGCCAGAGGCTGGTGAATCTGTGGAATTCATTGCCACAGATGGCAGTGAAGGCGAAGTCATTGGGCATAATTAGAGGTTGATAAGGTCTTGATTAGTCAAGGCATGAAAGGTTAGAGAGAGAAGGCAGGAGAATGAGGTTGAGAGGGATAATAAATCAGCCACGATAGAGCAGGCTCAATAGGCTGAATAGCCTAATTCTACTCCTATGTCTTATGATTTTATGTTTATCTTAACTTTGTGCCTTTTAGCCATTGCTGATGTCAGTTTGAATCAGTATGCTGGTCATGCACAGCTTTCTAAAGTTAATACCATCCTCAGAAAATCTGTTAACTATATCACAATAAAATAGCTCCTGTCATGAAATACATAAAACACTTAAAATAAGTGGGCAATGATATGAGTCGATTGTTCACTAGCAGCTTTTTATTTCTCTTGGATAAATGCCAAAGAAATAAGATGACGTTGTCAGTGAATTACTGGTACCTAATAACTGGATCAAGCTATTGGATGCTGTAACCACCTTAAGGAGTATGTCAAAGCTATAAAATCAACAGTACATATTGATTATTCTACATTAATTATTTTTCCATATTGAAAAAATGTTACTAGTGTGAACGCTTAGAAGTGTAAATCCTTAAGTGATGTCAATTTTATGTGGGATAAAAATGTCTTCTGTCTTGCTATATGTTTTTTCAATTTCCTTCTGAGTGGATTTCCGTTCTCAGTGGCAGGATGTATTGTCCTTCCAATTTTGAATGCTGGGATTGATTCACATTAATTGGATTCAATTTTTTGTTCCTCAGTGGTTGAAAGGGAGAGGTGACTGAGCTCCTTGTTACTTTCTGTTTTAGTCCTGCACTCTGCACCATATCTGACATCTCTCTGTTCCCTCCTGAGTTGTCACAAATGGCCTTCTGAGGCTGAAGGCAAGGTAGAGGAACAGAATCTCACCTTCTACCTTCACCTTTCAGACTCCATATTAAATTTTGTAATTAAAGGCAATGCACTTTCTCCATTCGTATCAAAACCGTCCATTTCTACTCTGTCACCCATCTGTCATTTTGGCTCAGCCTTTCTTTCTCCACTCACTCTAGCTGATAGACCTCCTCCTTTCCACTTCCCCTCACCTTCATTTCCTCTCTTTCTCTCTGCTCGCTTCCCCCTCTTCCTCCCCCTCCCTCTCTCCTTGCCTCCCCTCACCCACCACTCCCTCTCTCGTCTCCCTTTCTCCTGCCCATCCTGTGCCCCACTCCCCATCCCACCTTCCCCCTCTCTGCAACCCCCTCTTTACCCACCTCTCTACCCCTTCTCTCTACCCTCTATCCTCTCTCCTGTTCTCTATTCCCTTTCTCTGCCTCCATCTCTCTACCCCCAGTCCCTCTGCCTTCCCGTCACTCTAAACCCCATCTCTCTAACCAGCCCCTCCCTCTCTACCCCTCTCACTCTTCCCCCTCTCTCTAACCCCCTCTACTCTCCCTTTCAATGCCTCGTCTCTCCCTCTACCTACCTCCCCTACACTCTACCCTGTGCTCTCTGCCCCACTCGCTCCACCCTCTTTCTCTCTCCCTCTCTCTCTCTCCACCCTCTCTCTCTCTCCCTCTCTCTCTCTCTCTCTCTCTCTCTCTCTCTCTCTCCCCCTCTCTCTCTCTCTCTCTCTCTCTCTCTCTCTCTCTCTCTCTCTGTCCACCTCTATGTTATTTTGTTTCCCCAACCAACACCCAGATGTTCTTTGCAATTTATACCTATATTGAGCACTTCCTATCAGAGATATTCCTTTTATCCCATCAATAGTCCCCGACATCCTCGGCAACTAACTTGTTCCCTGATCCTAGTTTCAGCCAGAAATGTTAACTGTTTCCCTTTTGATAAATTCTGCCTTACCTGCTTAACACTTACAGCATCTTTGTTTTCATTTCAGCTTTCTAACCTTGTCATTTGTTTTTTTCTTTAGTTTTATTAGGGATACCCTAGCACAAAAGTTTGAGATTCTCTTGTGAAATACATGTAAGCACAAAGTACTTTATCCTGTGGTTGCATGGGTCAAAGTAGGTGTAAAAAGAGCCAGTTTTTGAACCAGCCTTCCATACCATTGGCAAGCTAAGTGACAGCCATCCTGATACTTAAATAAAAGCAGAACATTCTCAAAATACTCCGCATGTCAGGAGCACTTGTTGAAGGAAAATCAATTAATGTTTCAGAGCAGGTATTTTAAGTTCTTTTGATTTTCAGTCTGTTATTGTTCAGAGCCAGTGTTAGGCATATAAAGTCTACAGAAGATGGTGATATCTTTGAGTGATAATGTGAACAGGGCTAAGGTTCATTACTTAGACTGAAAGGAGCTGGAATTTGGTCTATAAACATGAGAATTTCTGCAGATTCTGGAAATCCAGAGTAACACAGAGGAACTCAGCAGGTCAGGCAGTATCTATGGAAATGAATAAAATGTCAATGTTTCAAGCCAAGATCCTTCTTCAGCTCTGGGAAGGAAAGGGGGAAGATGCCAGAACAAAAAGCTGGGGGCGTGGAAGCAGGAGAAGCTGGAGGGTGGTAGGTGAAGCTTCAGAATCAGGATTATTATCACTGACATGTGTCATGAAATTTGTTAACTTAGCAGCAGCAGTTCAATGCAATGCATAATGTAGAAAAAGAAGAGGAAGAAAAAATAATAAGTAAATAAGTAGATCAATTACTGTATATGTATATTGAATAGATTAAAAATTGTGCCAAATTGAAATAATATAAATTTAAAGAGTGAGGTAAAGTTCACGGGTTCAATGTCCATTTAGGAATTGGATTGCAGAGGGGAAGAAGCTGTTCCTGAATCACTGAGTGTGTGCCTTCAGGCTTCTGTACCTCCTACTTGATGATAACGGTGAGAAAAGGGCATGCCCTGGGTGCTGGAGGTCCTTAATAATGGTCTCTGCCTTTCTGAGACACTGCTCCCTGAAGATGTCCTGGGTACTTCGTAGGCTGCTACCCAGGATGGCTGACTAGATTTACAATCCTCTGCAGCTTCTTTTGGTCCTGTGCGGTAGTCCCCACCATACCAGACAGTGATGTAGTCTGTCAGAATGCTCTCCACGGTACATCTATAGAAAGGTAAAGGGCTGGCAAAGAAAGAATCTGATAAGAAAGTGGATCATGGGTGAAAGGGAAGAAGCGGGGCACAAAGGGGAGGTGATATGCAGATAAGGAGAAGAGGTAAGAGGCCAGAGTGGGGAATAGAAGAGGAGGGAAGGGGGAGGAAAAATTGTACTGGAAAGAGAAATTGATATTCATGCCATCAGATTGGAGGCTACCCGGATAGTGAAACCCCACGTAACTTGGGTGACATTGAGGTCACTCTCAGGGTGGAGGAGCAACAGCTCATATTCATCTAGGAAGCCTCCAATCTAATGGCATGAACATCGATTTCTCCAGTTTCCAGTAATTTGTTTTTGCTTTTCCCTTACCTCCTTCCTTCTTCTTCTATTCCCCAATATAGCCTCTTACCTTTGCTTCTCATCTGCCTATCACCTCCCACTCATGCCCCTTCTTCTTTCCTTTCAGCCATGATCAAATTCCTTCTCCTCCTACCATTTCCCTTTGCCATCCACCTGTCTTCAACTGTTTCAGGCATGAAAACTGAACTGAGGGATCTTCCATGATCCCCAATATTTTCCTGAATAAAATGCACATTTATCAGGTGGTTTCTAAGAATGTTAATAAATTAATGGGGCACTAGTTCTTAAGAGAAAAACAGACTTACTTTGCCCAATAATCTTTGTAATTAAGCAACAATATACTATAATGGACTAAGTGATATTCTTACAGTCAGCAGGAATAATACCTTCCCAATAGTGATAAATAGTGCACAGATATAGGTGTTATTAAATCACCACCCAAAGACCCAACCTTTTAACTCTGGCGAACTGTTAAGCTATGGTTGAGCAGAATATCTGTTCTTGCAGAAAAGATATTCCAACTGATCATTTAAGACATCTCTTAGCAAGATGAGGCTAGATGGGAGCAAGGACTGTGACTATGCATCCGTTTCCATGAAGAGCTGAAAATGGCACCTACAGTAGCTAAAAATGTTGAAATGTTTTTGCAAAGATTTTGGAAAATTATTTATTGGGTGACATAGATTCAATTGATGATGCGATTTATTATACAAAGATTCAACATTCCAGAGAATTTATGTGCCTACTGTAACGATAGAAATCATGAAAATAACAGGTCTATTAACTTAATAAACTAGCTTTATATCTTCTTGGGCTCCAATCTTGGATTGCTTCTTAACATTGCATTTTCATTTTGCAGACATCAGAGTATTTAATTAAGAGTAGACAAGTCAATGTCAGGACTTTCCCTGAGGCTAAAAACACAATGGTTATTTCATATTGTGCTTAGAGTTGCAGGTTACCATGTGATGACCTCCATTTGTAAAGCCATCTTTTCAGCCACACCCCACCCAAGGGTCCTTATTCTGACCATGTTCTCATCTATCTTCCTTTTCTCCTGGGACATTGATTCATTCATACATTAAAGATGCATGTGCACTGAGCCTTGTGATACATGAGCTCATCTGATGCCAGGATCAGCACCTTTATAAAGACATCGTTGTTACAAAAATAACAATGAAACTATTTTCAAACTAAAAGTTTTTTTTCCAATTCTCAGAATTGGCTTTTGCATGATGTGTGTGTTTGTGCTCTATAGGATACATATATTGCTTTTGTTTAGATATAACATTACTATTTTCTCCTTTTTAATGGCGCATATCAGAAATTTAAATTAATTCTCTGTGTTTATCACACATAAACAAAACCTATGAATAATCTAATGAAAAGCATTTTTCAAATTAGGGAAGAAGGAAAGGCATTTGAGCTAGGGCTTGCATCCGAACGAAGTGTTTCTGAAAGCTTCTCATTTCTCTAACTGTAGGTAATTTAAACTGTGTGTTGTTTCTCTAGGAATTGATGCTGGTATTAAAGACGCACAAGACTGGACTGCATTAGATACTCTGAAGGACCATCCATCCCAGAAATCACAACAAATCACTGCTCTCATACAAGGTAATTTGATATTCTATCATCAATTGAAATGCCATCCCCATGAGAAATCCTTCCTTTGAAGCAGTTGCAAAACAGTTCAGTTCTTCATTGCCTGAAAACATTATTTATAAGTAAATGAAGAATTAATTTCACTTGAAAGTGACTTGCTTCTCACTTGAGTTCAAGAGTGAGTTATTTTGTTCATGAACCTCAGCAGTCTGGGCTGAGGAAGTAGTCCTTCTTAATAAAATGGTATGATATGTTCTCATCATTCAGCCTTGTAAAGGTTACGTGGATAATAGTGAACTGAAAATAGTTTGTGAATTCCATAAATTAGGTTTAGACCAGGTGCATTATTTAAACTAAATATTTCATAAAGTAGCTGTAGAATGCTATTGTGGATCTTGTTCATTAAACATCATAAATCTAGCTTGTCACAGAAAAGTTGGAAGACTCTCTGGACTAGTAAAGCATATTTCTACATAGTTCTGTGCAGTTCCTATCACATACAGTACTTTGCAAAAGTGTTAGACACGTATATCTATAGCTGTGGTGCCTAAGACTTTTGTGCAGTATTATACTTGTCAATGTGGAGCAAGGAGCGAGTTTGTAAATCTGGTGGGAGCAAAGGATGCTGGGAATGGCAAGGCTGGAGTGCTGTGGGAAGGTTGGCGGACAGGTGGCAGAGTGAGAATGCCAGGGACGAGGGGGCAGTGCGGATGCAGACACCAGGCAAAGTCACTAGAGTCCAATCAATTGGTGTATAGTTCATTACAGAATGTCTCTCTGGTCCTTCCTGCTCCCTTCTGTCTCCCTTCCCCCTTTCCCAAAAATGATTCTCCTCTCTCTGCCCTCTTCCCATTCTTAGTCCATAAACGAGACCCATATCGGAATCAGGTTTATCATCACTCAATTTACCATGAAATTTGTGTTTTAGTGTGGCAATGTAATACGTAAAAGTAACTTCAGTACTCCGCAAAAGCGTCAAGGACCCTAGCTAATATGTGCCTACTTCTTTTTCACATTACTGCACAGTAGTTAGATGTCTTCATGTGGTGGTATTACCACAATAATAAGCAATATTGTTGTGATGGTTTTTTCAGAAATTCTATTATATTCCTTTATTTTCCTGTATATGCCTGAAAGAAAGCAAATCTCAATGTAGTATGTAGTGACATATATGTACATGGATAATAAATTTACTTACTTATAATATTCAGAAAATCTTTGACTTCTATTACCAAATTTGACTTGAAGGCTGCTGGTCATTTTCAAGATCCCTGACCCTTATTGATTAATCTCATTTCATTTCTTTTCATCGAGAGTTGTTCAATAATAAAAGCTATTCTTTCAGAGCATGGATGAATTGATGTTTTTAAGTTCTGTAACTAATATTAAGGCAAGGGGGTGAATATTAAAATGAGATGTGTTCTATCCATTTTTGATATAGAACGTATGTTGCCAGGGGTCAAGGAGGTGAGTGTGGTGGGTTTGTAGGTGGTGGTTGAAGAAGATGCTTAAGGGGCATTTACGTTTGTAGATGGACACGTGAACAGTCAAGGAATGGGGGAAATGAATCATGTGCAGACTGTGACACCATGGTTAACATCGACATAACTTGGTGAAGGGCCTGCACATATGCTGTACTATGGTCCATATAATGTGTTGAATTAGATCCTCTTTTTAAATCAATGTTTATTAAAGGAAATGATTACAGGCCAGTTCCTGAGATGTGCTGTTTAGAATTTTAGTGAATCATGTTACGGGGATGGTGACCTTGAACATCCGCATGGTGCCTTAAGTAGCCATATTGGAAAAAGGTTAGCTTATTTTTTCAATAGAGAAGCTGTCCGGTGTCAATCAAGGTGGTTTAGTAGTGGGGTGTAAAAGGAGATGTAATTCTCTTATCTTAATCTGACAAATAGGACATCCCTCTTATTAATGCTATCACAATTTTTTCCTGGAATATCAAACCCATAAACCCTGAGCACTCATTTTCTGTTTAAATGCAGGTCAATAAATGCAGATGATAGAAGTTTGAAATAAAAACAGCAGATGCTAGAATCAGTTAGCAAGTCAGACAGCGTCGGTAGGATAAAAAACAGTTAAAATTTCAGTTTGAAGTCATTCTGAAAAAATGATCTTTGTCCTGAAATGTAATTTCTGTTTCTCTTTCTGTCATCATCCTCGTTATGTGCCGTGTTGTATGTCATGGGTAATCATGGTCTTTCCATGACCATGATTGTTCTTGGCAAATTTCTCTACAGAAGTGGTTTGCCATTGCCTTCTTCTGGGCAGTGTCTTTATAAGATGGGTGATCCAGCCATTATCAGTATTTTTCAGAGATTGTTAGCCTGATGTCAGTGGTTGCATAACTGGGACTCTTTATTAAAATTCATGTATTTGTATCTAAGGTATGAAGTTGATTAAAACTCTTACTTCTGTCTTGTTAAACAAAGTTGCTTATGAAATTATCTGTACTTTCCTGAAATCCTGTTTTCCACACAGCAGAAGCTGTCCACATTTAAAGTTAATTCCAGGCATTGTTTAATGGATATTCTGCACAGAGCATATGACTGTTACTCACTAAACACTCAGTTGGTAAATAACTTGGTCATTTTTTAGTAGCTGCACTTTGTCAATATCTGAAATATAGATTGAGGCATAATATTGTTGAAAAATATGAGTAGTTCCTTCTCAGTGGGATAGCATAGCAGTTGCGGGCACACGATACTGGAAGCACAGTGACATATTCCGATTATGATGGTCATTGATGCAAACAATGCATTTAATTGTATGTTTCGATGTCCATTTGACGAATAAAACTAATCGCTTTACCTTTGAATAGTATTGCAAAATATTTACAGAAGTTACTATGCTGCACGATGTCCATCTAACCCTACATTCTTTTGTTTTCCTTTGAGTTTCACTTTGAATTACTGTTTTAGGCATAACATGTTATACCACTATAACAATCCCACATGTTAATTTGGGCATTTTTTATTTTTACAAAAATGTTCTTTAATTAAAGCATTCAGTTTACATGGTAAGTGAACACTTAAAATGAAAGTGGTGCCTATTAGGCTGTAATTGGACTTGCCAATAGATGGGTTGGCATTATTGAAATAATCAGATAAACAGGTAATATATCTTAATTCGTGCACATTAAAGTTGTCTGATTTTATAAATGGATCATTAATGAATCATACTAAGAAAGTAATGTTTCCATTCAAGACTTTTTTATATTTAGATTTGCTAAAATGTTATGTTTTGTTTTAATCTATTATAACATCTAATTACCTGGTGGTTTTACAGCAGGACGTACTATTGAGGAGTTGTTTTGAGTTTGGAATCAATATAATTAACTTGAAATAGCAGCCAGAATGGGTACCTGCAAGCTTATTGTTGTCGATAAAAATGAAGAGCACGGAAGGGATTGAATGTAATCTCCACAAGTGATGACAGCTTTCCATTTAAGTTTCCAGTCTCCAAACACCAAACTACTAAACATGTTCGTAATAAATCCATATTCTTGTCTGTGAGATGCATTTGCAATGATTTCCAATTACATAAGATTGTCTCTTGCCACCTCTGATGCATAATTTTGAGGAGACACTAAAAGATTGTAAGTTCTCTCTTTCTCTGTTATTTTCTCTTGGTTGCCCATTTACTGAAGTCTACACAACACATTGCCAATCTGCCAGCTGTTCCTCCTGCCAGTCTAATTGGTATTTCTCATTTATCCCAGTCATTTCCAGCTATCTGATCTGTTGGCTTTGGCCCTTTTTTTCAGCACAATCATCTTACTTAAATGGTCTTTTTTTACTTGTGACCAAAATACTTAAGTTTACTTTTGCTTATTCAGAATTCTGAGTATCCATCCATAGTTTTTCTTTTCAATCATAGACACCTGTGCAGTATTGTCCAACTCTTTATCCTAAGAAGTTTGAGCATTTGTTTGTGGCCTTTTCCAAAGAAAAATTCTATAGCTTCTCTTCATAGTGCTATAGGATTTTATAGAATATAAGAAGGCAACTTGGGCCTTGGAGACGTTTTGGTTCTTTGCAGAATTATCCAAACAACTTCACTCTCATCTCCTTTTTCAATAGCCACAGATATGTTTTAGTTTTAATAGTTTATCTGTTTTGGAACATGGTTTTGAATCTGTTATGTCCATTTCAAACATTAATTGTGTTCTTCACAACATGCAATCTCTAATCATAGAGATTAGAGATTGTGTCCCGGACGGGTTCCTGTCACAGTATGTTGACAGGCCAACTGGGGGAATGTCGTACTAGATCTAGTATTACGTAACAAACCGGGTCAGGTCACAGATCTCTCAGTGGGTGAGCATCTGGGGGACAGTGACCACTGCTCCCTGGCCTTTAACATTGTCATGAAAAAGGATAGACTCAGAGAGGACAGGAAAATTTTTAATTGGGGAAGGGCAAATTCTGAGGCTAGAATTTGCGGGTGTGAATTGGGATGATGCCTTTGCAGGGAAATGTACTGTGGACATGTGGTTGATGTTTAGGGATTTATTGCAGGATGTTAGGGATAACTTTGTCCTGGTGAGGAAGATAAAGAATGGTCGGGTGAATGAACCATGGGTGACAAGTGAGGTGGAGAATCTAGTCAGATGGAAGAAGGCAGCATACATAAGGTTTAGGAAGCAATGATCAGATGAGTCTGTTGAGGAATATAGGTAGCAAGAAAGGAGCTTAAGAAAGGGCTGAGGAGAGCAAGAAGGGGTATGAGAAGGCCTTGGTGAGTAGGGTAAAGGAAAACCCCAAGGCATTCTAAATTTTGTGAAGTGTTACGGTATGGCAACAATGAATATAGAATTGAGAGGTGTTTTTTTTACAAACAAACAAACATTTATTTAAACTCTGCTCAATAAAAATGAAAAATAAATAAACGACTAACTTAACTGGAAGTTAACTGCTAATGGCAACTCGAACAGTTCTTAAAGCAATAAGTGTGGAAGTCCAAGTGATTTATACAGTCAATTAGGAGAGACTTTCCTGAAGTAACGAATTCCTCGATGACATGACGTTACTGCTGATCTCAGCCGAAATGTGCCTTGCCCGAAGGATTCACGATGAAGGAAATAAAAACGGCTTGAAGGAACTGACCTTTTTCTTGATGAATAATGCTGCACCAAACCCTTTCTGCCCTTACAAGACAGGGGTTATCTCAGATGCAGGTTACTATCTCCAGAACGAAGATCTAATAAGGTTGATCCTGTATTACCGCCGACAACACCAACTTTACTTGATCCTTTGGGTTTCCGTACCTCGATAAATCTTCACTGTCCAATACTTAAGACTTTAAAATTAAGGGCAGATCATGTCTAACAAGCCTGATAGAGTTCTTTGAGGAGGTGACCAGGCATATAGATGAGGGTAGTGCAGTGGATGTGATCTACCTGGATTTTAGTAAGGCATTTGACAAGGTACCACACGGTAGGCTTATTCAGAAAGAAAGAAGGCATGGGATCCAGGGAGGTTTGGCCAGGTGGATTCAGAATTGGTATGCCTGCAGAAAGCAGAGGGTCGTGGTGGAGGGAGTACATTCAGATTGGAGGGTTGTGACTAGTGGTGTCCCACAAGGATTGGTTCTGGGACCTCTACTTTTTGTGATTTTTTATTAACGACCTGGAATTGGGGGTAGAAGCGTGGGTTGGCAAGTTTGCAGACGACACAAAGGTTGCTGGTGTTGTAGATAGTGTAGAGGATTGTCGAAGATTGTAGTGAGACATTGATAGGATGCAGAAGTGGGCTGAGAAGTGCCAGATGGAGTTCAACCCGGAGAAGTGTGAGGTGGTACACTTTGGAAGGACAAACTCCAAGGCAGAGTACAAAGTAAATGACAGGATACTTGGTAGTGTGGAGGAGCAGAGGGATCTGGGGGAACATGTCCACAGATCCCTGAAAGTTGCCTCACAGGTAGACAGGGTAGTTAAGAAAGCTTATGGAGTGTTAGCTTTCATAAGTTGAGGAATAGAGTTTAAGAGTCACGGGGTAATGATGCGGCTCTATAAAACTCTGGTTAGGCCACACTTGGAGTACTGTGTCCAGTTCTGGTCACCTCACTATAGGAAGGATGTGGAAGCATTGGAAAGGGTACAGAGGAGATTTAGCAGGATGCTGCCTGGTTTAGAGAGTATGGATTATGATCAGAGATTAAGGGAGCTAGGACTTTACTCTTTGGAGAGAAGGAGGATGAGAGGAGACATGATAGAGGTATACAAGATATTAGGAAGTATAGATAGAGTGGACAGCTAGCGCCTCTTCCCCAGGGCACCACTGTTCAGTACAAGAGGACATGGCTTAAAGCTAAGGGGTGAGAAGTTCAAGGGGGATATTAGAGGAAGGTTTTTTGCTCAGAGAGTGGTTGATGCGTGGATTGCACTGCCTGAGTCTGTGGTGGAGGCAGATGCACTAGTGAAATTTAAGAGACTACTAGACAGGTATATGGAGGAATTTAAGGTGGGGGTTATATGGGAGTCAGGGTTTAAGGGTCAGCACAACGTTGTGGGCTGAAGGGCCTGTACTGTGCTGTACTTTTCTATGTTCTATACCAAAAACCTTAAATATGCATTGTCCTTCTGTCACAGCAAAACATACAGTGAAATGCATCACAGGTTTCACCAGGCTTCTGACACCAACACAGTATCCCCACAACTTGCTAACCCCAACCTGTACATCTTTGGAATGTGGGAGGAAACTGGAGCAACAGGAGGAAACCCATGGCATCACAGGGAGGATGTACATGTTCCTTTCCAACAGCAGTGGGAATGGAACCCCAATCTTACTGCTGGCACTGTAAAAGATCGCGCTAACCACTGCTCTATCATACTGCCCCATATATAAATACCTATATTATTTATTCAGTTGGTGAAATTATTGTCACATGTAAGCTTTGAAGTCATGCCCTTTAGTGCATTAATATGCAATACAAAAAGAATAATCCCAACAATGATCTAAATACCTTTTCCAGTTTGAAAAACAACCATTCATTATTTTTCCTTTTTCACTCCCTTAGCCAGTTTGATATCCACATTGGTTCTAAATTTGTTCATAAGTTCATCACATATTTTTTGAAAATCTGCATACAACACAAAAGCTACATATTCCTAATCGACAAAGTGAAAACTGTTAATAAAATATAGGTTACTTTTAACAATTTCATTTTTCACTTATAAGTCCATTCTTCTCCAAGCAGCAATTAATTTTATATTTTATAAAATTATATTTTATATGGCATTATTGTTTCTTAAAGCCCACACACCACTGACACTGAACTGACTAGTTTTCAGATCTAAAGCTGACTTCTTTTAGCTTTAAGTGTGTGTTTGCAGACAGCTTTTTTACTTTGAGAGCTACCCATGTGGCAGGGCATGTCAAAGTGCTGGTGCTGAGACAAAAAGACACAAGGGAGATACAGGAAATTAGATTAAGAGTGAAACCAACAACAGAAGTGTTTTGCTGAGAATATATTTTTTTAATCCTGTAGAATATATATTTCAATTTATATCATCTGTTACTCCAGCCCAACAGGCACCAGGCGGAAATTCATGTGAGCAATATCAGATTAGTATTCAGTTAATTTTCATCAGGTTTAATAGCAACAGTGTATCATTTGAAATAAAGGACCGTGCTGCAATTTATTAAGTAATAATGAATAATGATAATAATGTGTGAGAATTTTAAGTATTTGTATAATATTAATGCTTGCAATATCTTCATGTTCATGGATTATGTGGACCTTTTTTACTGATGTTACTTCTCCAACTGAATCACTTCTGCTTTGAGCATAGTTTCAAAGCTAGTTGAATTGTAACTGCAGCATAAAAATAGTTTATGTTTGGTTTAGGGTATCCTAAAAATTCAGCTGAATAAGAATTTAATTTTTTTTTTGTTGTTATCCCATACCTGAGATACTTTGTTCAGTCCACAGCCCTTATTTACGTTTGCTGACTCAATGGCCAAATCAATGGTTGTGATGAATTAGCATTTAGGAGGGAGATTGAAAATCTGGCTGAACGGTGCCACAACAACCTCCTACTCAATGTCAGCGAAACCAAAGAGCTGATTATTGACTTCAGGAGGAGGAAACCAGAGGTCCATGAACAGGTCCTCATTTGAGGAATCAGAGGTGAAAAGGGTCAGTAACTTCAAATTAATCAGTTTTATTATTTTAAAGGATCTGTCCAGGGTCTAGTACATAAATGAAATTATTTAGGAAACATGGCAGCTCCTCTAATTTCTTAGAGTTCTGAGAAAATTTGGCATGTTATATAAAACTTTGACACACTTCTGTAGATGTCTGGTGGAAAGTATACTGACTGGCTGTGTCACAGCCTGGTTTGGAAACACCAGTGCCCTTGAACGCAATATGCTACAAAATGTAGTGGATACAGCCCAGTCTATTACAGGTAAAGCTATGTACATCATTAAGCACATCTACGTGAAGCACTGTTGCAGGAACGTAGCATCCATCATCAGGGATATCCACCTTCCAGGTCATGCTCTCTTCTCGCTGCTGCCATCAGGAAGAAGGTACAGGAACACCAGGACCCACACTACCAACTTCAGGAACAGTTATTCCCCTTCAACTATCGGGCTTTTGAACCAGAGGGAATAACTTCACTCACCCCATTACTGAACTGTTTCCCCAACCTTTGGATTCACATTTGAGGACTCTTCATCTCATGTTCTTGATATTTATTGCTTATTTATTATTATTATTATTATTTGCACCGTTTGTCCTCTTTTGCACACTGGTTGATTTTCCTGTTGCATGCAGTCTTTTATTTTATTGTTTCTTGCATTTACTGTGTATGCCTTAAGAAAATGAATCTCAGGGTTGTATATGGTGACATATATGTACTTTGTTAATAAATTTACTTTGAACTTTGATGTAACTTTGCTACTACTACTAGTAGAAAATGGAATTGTGGAACATTTAGTTGATCGTAGACAAAACTTTGAGGGGTCCTTTTGCCTCATTTGAAATAGATTTTGATTTGCTTAAGCAATGTTGAGCTGAATTCAATTTAGTTGAGAGATGAGATTGAAGTAGTTTACGGGTGCTGTATTGAACTGGACTCTCTGACGGTGGTGTCTGAAAATAGGATGCTGTCCAAGTTGCATGCCATCTTGGACAATGACTCCCATCCACTCCATAATGTACTGGTTAGGCACAGGAGTACATTCAGCCAGAGACTCATTCCACCGAGATGCAACACTGAGCGTCATAGGAAGTCATTCCTACCTGTGGCCATCAAACTTTACAACTCCTCCCACGGAGTGTCAGACACCCTGAGCCAATAGGCTGGTCCTGGACTTTATTTCCACTTGGCATGATTAACTTATTATTATTTAATTATTTATGGTTTTATATTGCTATATTTCTACACTATTCATGGTTGGTGTGGCTGTAACGAAACCCAATTTCCCTCAGGATCAATAAAGTATGTCTGTCTGTCTGAAGCACCAAGCTAACTAGTTCAATTGGTATGTCAGATGAAGGCTACATGTTGAAAAATTAAATCTTAACCTGTGGGTAGAGTTAATTTGTAAAATATTGTGGGAATTCTTTGGGGTGCATCATCATCATCAAAGAGCTGATATTATTTCTCATGCTTTGACTGTAATGTTTCCAGGAAAAGCTTTTAGTGATTAGTCTACTCAGTCCATTTTCTAAATAGTCAATGGTTTACTTACTTTTATATATATACACAATCATACAAGGCATAAGTACTTGGAAGAAAGTTTAAATGATGAATTCTCTTGTGAATATAGGTAAGTATAGCCTTGATAATATTGAAACCCTCAAATGAATGGGTGTGACTAGAGAAATCAGTGTAACTCAGGCCAACAGTGCAGTGAAGTATTCTTATTATTAGTAATGCAGTGCAGTCACTATCTGTGCTTGGTTTTATATTTAATATTGAGGTAACTGTTTCATAGAACCATAGAACACTACAGCACAGTACAGGCCCTTCAGCCCTCTGTGGTTATATATCGAGAAATGCCAAAAATACAGCGTACAATGTTGGTTGCAGCTATTTTCAAAATAGTTTTCTATTACTGCTTTTTCCACCTTATTGAAATCATTGCAGTTGATAAAGATGATTAACACAAACCAATTATTTATCAAAATTTCTGTATTTGCTGTATTTTCCTGTAATTCAGACTGATTGACAAATGTGAAATTATTGGAACCTCATTATTGACACTTAACATATCAAACATTGAATAAAGAAAAACCAATTCAAAGCTGCATGATAGAAGTCTATTAATTACAACTTTAATAAATGAGAAAGCCACCCCAATATCTTTTCAATAAAGTATCAGATTTGAGTAAAAATTCCACAATTATTGTTGGTAATGTTGCTTGAACCTGTTGACCAGATAATTGTTTTGTAATCACTCCTTGGTACAATTTTCTCTCACAAGCTGTGCTATTTGTTTTAAAGTAGCTTCATAATTCTGAGTAAGGAGTAGAGCTGGGAGTTGTGCTGATGTGCTTGTACGTAGAAGCATGTTGGAAGTTATACTAAGTATCCGGGAGTGAGCAATAATGTGCTTGAGCAGGTAATCATCCCCAGAAAGAAGATCCCAGCATGTTACCGACAGCTTAGTTAATTAACTGAAGAAATGTATTTCAGTAAAAAAACAAGCCTCATTTAGTAACAGACAAAAATGGATGTCTTGAAGGAATTAGATATTCTGAATTATTCAAAGTTGTAAATTCTCTGTACAGTTACTTTTAAATTTGATTTTTTGGTACTTGAGCAGGGTCCTTTTTGAAAATTTATTAATAACCATATGAAAGGTCAATTATACCGTTGCCACAAAATAAAAAAAAGTCATGACATATGTCAGTGATAATGAATCTGATTCTGATAGAGATTTGAATTAATAAAGCTCTAGTGAAATTTGTAATGCATTTTATCACATCCTGAGAAACATTTCAAACTGAATATTTGATTATTTGAAGTGTTTTAATATGGACAAGTATGTCAATTTAACCCATCAATGACAAAAATGTGATGAAGGAACACAGGTTCTGTCGGCTAAGTTGAGAATGGTAATGAATCATTGAGGGATATATTTTAGAAACTGTTGAATCGGTGACGCAGTTTTGGAGTGATAAAATACAGAAACAGCTCTTCTGCCCACCATGACATGCTGACCTTCAAGTACTCAAATATATGAATCCCATTTATAGGCACTGTGCATGTGAAGACCTTCTTTGCCTTGGTGTTTCAAATGTTCGTCTAAATGCTCCTTAAATGGTGTGAGACTACTTGCCTCTCCCACTGACTCAGGCATTGTATTCCATGAGATGAAAGAGAAGGTTGGCAGCTTGGGTTAGCTGTAGGGTTGTTCAATAAGCCTGGAGGTTAGGTCGCAAACATTTTGTTGCCATTCGGGGTGACGTCATCGGTGCTCAATTGAGTTTTGCTTCTGCAGACTGCTTGTGTTTATGTTGATCTGACTCGTTATTTTGATTGGTTGGCTATCGCACTGGCCGCTGGGCCCCGGCCAACTGGACAGCTGAGTGACCTCCGCTGGCCCGTATCCCTGGTTATTGGTTGTCGTGAGCATTGATCCTTCTGGTGTCCATGGCTCACCTCTTGGTTCAGATCCCGCAGATGCATAGAGGTTCGTAATTCGCATCCCAGTTCAATATGCTTGTCAATAGAGTCTTCCCTTGAGAGCCAAGCTTCTAAGCATTCTCTTGCTTTCTTATTTTGTGCTTCTGCCAGGACTTTTGTAGTTTCCCAGACGAACTTGTGTCCTTCTTGGTCATAATGTAGTGAGATGAGTGACAGAAGAGTGTGTCTTTTTATGGCTAGCTGAAGTTCATGTAGTCTCGTGGATGGTTTTCTCCCCATCTCTCCTACATAGTGATTGGGGCAGTCCCCACATTGAATTTGATATTAGTTACTCCAGGTACCATCTAGGTGAAAAATTATTCTCAGCTTCCTTCTAAATCTCTTACCTCTTACCCTAAACCTGTGACCTCCAGTTACTTTGGTTGTATGATAGCATTCAATCTGAGAGCAAATTTGTGGAGTTACTGATTTGCAGAAACTGAAAAGTGATCAAAGATAAGATGATTAAAATATTTATCAGTGTCTTCCCCAGTCTATTGCTCATAAACCCATACACGGTTTGCTTTCTTGCCCAGTAAGTTATATCTGCAAGTCAGTGCAAACGAGGATTTAAATAAATTTGCTCTCACATTTTTCAGCTTTTTCAATTGGAAGGCTCCTAATAAACATACTTGTGAGTGAAGTGTGATGTCATGACTTCTTGCATTTTTTCTCTAGTTAGCATGCAAAACGCTGTAACCTGCTCTGCACACCTCCTTGTGGCTGGAAACAGAGCAGCACTGGCAGCCATTAGGCAGATACATGCTTGAACGTACAGTTACAGATTGAACCTTTCCCATGGAATACTAATTTTAGCTGTAATTTCATTTTGAAATATATTGTCCATAATTGTGGTGATAAACTTAAATTGCAATACTTTAGAAATATTTTTGTGCAGAAATAGATCTTTGAAAATTCTTCACAAAAGCAATCATACTTTAAGGCTGGGTAGCTTCCAACCTGATGGCATGAACATTGACTTCTCTAACCTGTTAATGCCCCTACCCTTCTTACCCCATCCCTGATATATTTAGTTTTTTTTTCTCTCTCTGTCCATTCTCCATCTCCCTCTGGTGCTCCCCTCCCCCTTTCTATCTCTGTAGGCCTCCCATCCCATAATCCTTTCCCTTCCCTAGCTCTGTATCCCTTTTGCCAATCACCTGTCTGGCTCTGAGCTTCACCCCACCCTCTCCGGTCTTCTCCTATCATTTAGCATTTTCCCCTCCCCCTCCTACTTTCAAATCTCTTACTATCTTTCCTTTCAGTTAGTCCTGACGAAGGGTCTCGGCCCGAAATGTCGACAGCGCTTCTCCTTATAGATGCTGCCTGACCTGCTGCGTTCCACCAGCATTTTGTGTGTGTTGATACTTTAAGGAAGATTTTTTTCCTTTTAAATATAGTTTATTATAGATCTTACATAGTGAATGACCTGAGTTAAGTATTTCTGAATATATATAAATGCATTGTTTACCATAAATTCACCACATCTTGTTTAAAGGGGGCTTCATGGAAAAGGTGAGCCAGCAAAGGTAAGCATAGCAATTTATGAAGTAGTGGGATGGTAGAGATAAATGAAAACTTTCCACAAGTGTAGTATTTTTTTCCCCCTGCAATCTGAAAAGAACGCTCACCAGAAAGATATAATGGAATATTTATTTATTTAGTGATACAGCACGGTTACAGGCCCTTCCGGCCCAATAGCCTGCACTACTCCGTTACACTCACATAACCAATTAATCTACTAACCCGTATATCTTTGGAATGTGGGAGGAAGCCTACACGGTCATAGGGAGAGTGTACAAACTCCTACTGACAGCGGCATGAAGTGTATCCCAATTTCTGGCTCTGTAATTGTGTTATTCTAACTGCTACGCTACCGTGACACCCATTTGGAATAATTTGCTAAATAGGAACAATAATTTCCTTCCTGTTTTGCAACTTACTTGTGAAGACTTCCATCTGTTACAACAGTTGTAAGTATTTTATTTTTACAGTGCATTTAACAATGGATTTCTGATCAGTGATGACGTGATGGTGAGTTTGAAGAGTAAATATTAGCTGAAAGGCTAACAGCATCTTTGGCAATGTAAAACTTTTGGAGAGTAATGGAAAGAATTACCTATTAAGTGTTCAGTAGATGGATTTCCAAAATGCACATGATAAATGCCACATAAAAGGTTATTCCACAAATTGTGAAGAAGTGTGTTTGAGGGTAATTTATTGGTACAGATAGGTGGTTAACTAACAGAAAATTAAAATAATTGGGTCGGGTTTAGATTGGGATTGAGTTAATAGTGGGTGTAATGATCATGACAGAGTCATCTTGGGAATGGATAGATTAAATGAGTGGATAAGAATTTGTCAAATGGAATATCATGTAGGAAAAGGTAAGATTAACCATGTTGAATGAAGGAATGGAAAAATGAATTATTATTTAAAGTACTGAGACCACAAAGGGATCTAATACATGAAGCACAAGAAGGCTGCATGCAGGTACAGCAAATAATGAAGAAGGCTGATTGAAAGTTAACCTTGCTTCTCAATATTGATAGATTAGAATAAATTAGATTTACTTATTAATCACATGTGCAATGAAACATATAGTGAAATGCATTGCATTAACAATCAGCACACTGTAGATCTGCTGGGGGAAGCTGCAAGTGTAGATTATAGATGATAAAATGATAGATTATTACATACAAGATGAAATTAATGCAGAAAATAGTCAGTTTTTATATATAACTTAAAAGTTGATATAAATGAGTTGTGTAGGAAACCCTTCAGTTGTGAGGATCTGCAGAATTTAGAAAGGTCTCCATTTTCACCAGGTGACTAATGAACTTGAAGAGTAAACTGAGTTTCATTGCCAATCCCCTTATAGAATTGTCATGCTAATGGTTGTATGATGTTGACCCTGGAAAAGATGAAGGAAGAGTACTATAAATCAGGAGACAATTGAAGAGAGCATGGATTGTGCCTAGATGGTGACAGAAAAAAAAATCCCACGGGACTTCAGTAAATTCACTGAGGAATGTAGGAAAAAAATTGTTCATCCATTGAGTGGTTAGGGTGTGGAGTCAGTTACAAGAAGGAAGAACTAGCTTTGGCTGCTTTAGGGAAGATGGAAAAATAGATGAGGTTTAAAGGCTATGTTCTAGCTCTGTATGAAGAAGTCTCGGAACTTATTGTACAATGTAAACATTAGCAAAAAAACTATTTGTGTTGTAAATTTGGTGTAAAGGACAAGCTTATAGCTGTATATCATCTTCCATGGCTTCAAGATGTCACAAAGGCAATGTAGAAGTGCAGTTATTGCTGCTGTGTTGAAAAACATAAAAGCCTATCGAGACAGTAATTAAACAAAATCTTTATTTTTGATAGAGTTGAGAGACAAATAATGGGTGGAGTTGTGGACACTCCCTTTTTGTCTGTAAGTAGTTCATTGGATTACGACCACTTAGATGTTACCTCTAACTCTGGGAATGTAGATTCATGATTCCTTGAAGGTGGTGTCAAATGTAGATTGATTCAAAGATTCAAAATTCAAAGTACATTTATTATCAATGTATGCAGTGTACAACCCTGAGATTTGTCTTCCCACGTACAGACAAAGAAGAAAAGCATGGAACCTGTTCAAAGAAAAAACATCCGATCCCCTACACATTAAAAAAAGGAACAATTCATGCACACAGCAAGAGAAAAACAAAAACACAGAATGTAGAACACCAAAACCACACGAAACATGAAACAGTCCAGGCATATTCAGTTCACTCTTCTGCTGTGTTGTTAGTTACCTTCAGGCAGCAGAGCCTGTCCGCACTAATCAAAATCGCACAAAATGTCACCAAAAATGGGGCGACCAGATACCAGAAATACATCATAATGTGAACTATAGAGGGCAGTCCACAAATCACCTCAACTAAACCTAGCCTAAGACCCAGGACTCCAGCACCATCCTCTGGCAGCAATGAGCAAGAGGGAGATAGAGAGAGAGAGAGAGAGAGAGAGAGAGAGAGAGAGAGACCTTTCAAATGCAGACACCTTCCTTCAGGAGCAACGGAATAGAGCGATAGAGAGACCGGTCACTCGCAGGTAGATGGTGCTGAATACCAGTTTGCCTTGTCCTCGAGTTCACTCTTCCTCGATGCTTTAATCGGTGAGATCAGTGAGAAATGGAGTCAATCATTCCCTGCACCCCTTCTCTAAGCTTCTTGGCCTCCAGGCTGCACACTTCTCTCAGACCCTCAGCAAACCCTCTCAGAGACAGCAGAGCACCACATCACTCAATTGGCCCAAAAACACATCACCAAAATGTAGAGCACAGGCTCCAACAGTAGCAGATAGGGTCATAAAGAGAGTTTTTGGCACATTGGCTTTTATAAATCAGGAAATTGAATACTGTATATACCCCCTCCTAAGTCCTGTCCCACCTGGAGAATGATGCCTGCTACATCAGGATACTGTTTATTGACTTCAGTTCACTGAGCAAAATTATCTTTCCTCGGAAACATGTGTAAACTGCCCTCTGTATCTGGATCTTGGACTTCTGGACAGATATATCTCACAGTCCCTGTTGGCAGCAGCATCTGTAGCTCCATCACAATGAGCATTGGTGGCCACCCTAACCCCCAGGGCTCAGCCCACCACTAGCAAACCATTGTACTGCTAGATCCACCTCTAACCATGTCATTAAATTTGCTAATGATACAGCATTATTTGGCCTCATCAGTAACCATAATGAGTTTGACATACAGACAGGAGGTAGAGCAGGTTATGGTCTCTTTTTCTCATTAGCATCTAACTCCAGACTGAGTCAAGGCTAATCTTGGTTGTGTTAGATTTTAAGGTGAATTACCTTATAACCTTTGTAGATGAATATTAGCTGAATGTTAATGGAGCAAAGAGACAATCTATGACATTTAATTAAACATTAATAGGAATTGAGCTAATAGATTACAAGGTGAAATGGGCACAAAGTAGTTTTATTTTAGGAAGAGATCTCTCGCACAGAGCTAGTTATGTCTTGGTTAATTTTGTTTTCTGTTTTATAGATTGATTATTCCTGATAGATTTGGGTCCCTGTGAGCAGAAAATTTGTAATGAGTTTGACATTATGGCACAGATTCTGTGAATAATTTATTGGTTCCAACCAAACAAGCTAATTTGATTGGTTGTGACCAAGATTCCTCATGTGGTTTACCACATTCAATATTCAATATTGTGATGAGGAAGCCTTCCTGACAATATTTAAGTTAAAGGTAAACTATTATCATGTCTTGCTAGAATGTATAATTTATCCAGTAGATTGGATTGTGGTGTACAACAGTTTGTTTCTACACGTCTGGCCAGGTTAGCCTTGAGCTAAGGTTCTTATAAATTACCTTATCCTGAAGAAAATAACATATCTGTTCATGAAAGCAAAAGTTATGCTCAACCACTTAGAAAAAAAAGTTTGAAAACCTGGATTCCATATCTTCCCTCTAAGATATCATTGTTATTAAACCATGTTTTGTACACTTGTATTAAGCTTTATTACTAAAAACGCTCAGCTTCCAAGTAATTATGAGCATGCAACCAAAATTTTAGCAGGTTATATAGCAGGCAGGCATTTTCGAAAGTTAAAGTGGTAGCCATTTTAACAAGATTAAATAGCAGCGCCAAGTTCTAAAATGCATCTGGCAGATTTGATAACACTGATTGTTAGAAGTTGAAAGTGTGGTACTTTGCTAATTTAAATTTCAACTGCTTCCAAGCAAAATTTGGGGACTTTCCACATTTTTGAGTAAGCCAAATGTTAGACCATAAGACATAGGATACATTGGAGCAGAATTAGGCCATTTGGCTCATTGAGTCTGCTCCATCATTCTATCATGGTTGATTTATTAACCCTCTCAACCCTATTGACATTTGATATCTTTACTAATCAAGAACCTATCAACCTCCACTTTAAATATACCCAGTGACTTGGCCTCCACAACCATCTGTGGTAATGAAATCCCTCTGGCTAAAGAAATTCTTGCCCATCTCTGTCTCTCTGTCTGAGGCTGTATCCTCTGGTTCTAAACACACTATAGGAAACACCCTTTAGGCCTTTCAGTACTCCATTCTGTTCTCCATGTTTTATATTTTCCACGTCTTGCTTCATTATACTAATCAATATATTCAATGCAGGTCTAAATTAATTAGCCAAGTCAAAAAACATGAATTTAATTGTATAACTTTGTAATTGGTTACCACGCAGCTGGAAGCTGTTTCTTAATATAACATTAACATTATGAACAGGTCCTTTAAATTATTTTTACAGGGAAAGAAGTTTTGATTATTAAAAATGTTAGATAGTGATAAACTATTGATAACTTCTAATGTATGTTCCTGTAAACTTAAGGAGAAAAGGGACATTTCATTTAATTATATGTATGATCAAACTGGGGCAAGATTGACAATATCAGAGCAGAGAGGATTTAATATGTACCTGTCACTGAGTTGAACAAGGTATAATAAGGGAAGTGTTATCCCACAAGATCAGCCACACGGGAAAAGGCAGAAGTTGAAAGTTAATTATGATTAAATAGTAAAACAAAGAAAAATGAAGTTACAACAAAAAAAGTGGAGATAATGGAGTCACAAGAGGAATTTCAAATGGGATTTTTATACAAAGGTGAAGCTTGTATCTCCTGGGTCTCATTTGCATCCTGCTATTTAAATCTCCATCTGAATTAGCTAGAAAATAACAGCTCTTTGTTTAAGGGAAACAGAGGCTTGGAGATCCAGGATGCTATCGACCGGCACAGAAGAAAAGCCCAGTACCAGGAAGTCTGATTGCATGGTAGGACTTTGGGTATCAGTCTCATGGGAGGTGTTTGAGGAACACATCTACTTTGTGAGTTGTCGAGTCCCACTCAAAGTGAGAGTATGCTATCATATTACTAACTTGTGCCCTGCCAATAGTGGATAGGCTTTGAGTAGCCTGAAAGGGAGTCACCTGTTGCAGAGTAAGCGCTGGTCCATCCAAATTGTGTGTGTTTTAGTGAGGGGATTCAATGATGTACTAAACACAAGAGATTCTGAAGATTCTGGATATCCAGAGCAACACACAAAATGCTGGAAGAACTCAACAAATCATGCAGCATTTATGGTAAAGAGTGAACAATCAGCGTTTCAGGTCAAGACCCTTTTTCAGGACTGATGTGTTTTTTCAGGCATCAAAAAGTTTCTAGGTCTAGATCTCTAGCTGCCATGTTCTTTGTGCTAAATATGGCTTCATACAGTGGCGAATTCTTTCACTGGCTTTAGTTTTACCAGGGTTCATTGATGTTAGATGATCAAAAGATATATTGATGTCAGGGACAGTCATTTTCAGCCCAGCAATGGAAATCCCTGTTGTTCACTTCTCCCATTGGATCCTATTACAATTTACCATTGGAACTGTTCATCATGCTCACATCAATGTGAATTTCTTCTTATGTAAGGTAGCCTGTGGTCTGGCAGTGATGTGAGTGAACTCAATAACTGTGTGAAAGTGCTCTGCTCCGTTCCCGTGACGTTTCTGGACTTGCTACTTTCTATTGCACTGAGCCGCATTACAAGCTCAAAGAGCAGCATTTAAATAGGAACTGAACATGCAGGTATTGAATGGATATAGACCACGTGTAGGCAGATGGGATTAGTTTAAATTGGCATCATGGTTGATTCAGACATGGTGGACTAAAGACCCTAGTCCTGTGCTTTGTTGTTCTTTGTTTTATATGGATAAGGGGCAGCCCACTCTCTGATGGTCTTCAACTTGAGTATCTGCGCACTGAATTCAGATGCCTCAGAGTCAGGTTTCAGGTCAACTATCACCAGCATATATCTTGAAATTTGTTAACTTTGTGGCAGCAGTACTATGCAATACATGAAAATGTAGAAAAAGAACTGTTAATTACAAGAAATATATATATGCATTTCATATAGTTAAATAAGTAGTGCAAAAACAGAAATAAAACAATAGTGAGGTAGCATTCATGGGTTTAATGTCCATTTAGAAATCAGATGCCCAAGGGAAAGAAGCTGTTCCTGAATCATTGATTGTGTGTCTTCAGGCTTCTGTACCTCCTTCCTGATGGTAACAATCAGAATAGGCTTATCATGGGTGATGGGGGACCTTAATGCTGGGCACCACCTTTTTGAGGCACCGCTCCTTGAAGGTGTCTTGGATACTACAGAGGCTAGTGCCCATGATAGAGTTGACTAATTTTACAACACTGACCTTCCATTTTCCCCCTGGACTTTGTACCCTGTGCACTGACAGTTTCAGTTGGTACGCAGGAGAGAAACTGGAAGGTCTGGAATTACCTGTTTACCTGAATGGCAGACCACAGTACGTGTGTCAGACAGAGTGGTCAGCAGCACTGGGACTCCACAGGGGACTGTCCTGTCTCCCTTTCTCTTCATCATCTACACCTCGGACTTCAACTACTGCACAGAATCTTGCCATCTTCAGAAGTTTTCTGATGACTCTGCCATAGTTGGATGCATCAGCAAAGGAGATGAGGCTGAGTACAGGGCTACGGTGGGAAACTTTGTCACAGGGTGTGAGCAGAATCATCTGCAGCTTAATGTGAAAAAGACTAAGGAGCTGGTGGTGGACCTGAGGAGGGCTAAGGCACCGGTGACCCCTGTTTCCATCCAAGGGGTCAGTGTGGACATGATGGAGGATTACAAATACCTGGGGATAAGAATTCACAATAAACTGGACTGGTCAAAGAACACTGAGGCTGTCTACAAGAAGGGTCAGAGTCGTCTCTACTTCCTGAGGAGACTGAGGTCCTTTAACATCTGCTGGACGATGCTGAGGATGTTCTACGAGTCTGTAGTGGCCAGTGCTATCATGTTTGCTGTTGTGTGCTGGGGCAGCAGGCTGAGGGTAGTAGACACCAACAGAATCAACAAACTCATTCATAAGGCCAGTGATGTTGTTGGGGTGGAACTGGACTCTCGTACGGTGGTGTCTGAAAAGAGGATGCTGTCCAAGTTGCATGCCATCTTGGACAATGTCTCCCATCCACTCCATAATGTACTGGTTAGGCACAGGAGTACATTCAGCCAGAAACTCATTCCACCGAGATGCAACACTGAGCGCCATAGGAAGTCATTCCTGTCTGTGGCCATCAAACTTTACAACTCCCTCGGAGTGTCAGACACCCTGAGCCAATAGGCTGGTCCTGGACTTATTTCTGCTTGGCATAATTTACTTATTATTTAATTATTTATGGTTTTATATTGCTGTATTTCTACACTATTCTTGGTTGGTGCCACTGTAATGAAACCCAATTTCCCTCGGGATCAATAAAGTAGTCTGTCTGTCTGTCTGTCTGTCTCTATATCCGACCTATCAGCTTTTTCCCAACTCTGCCTACTGTACAGTCAGCAATGCCAACCATTTGAATGGGCATCACTGTGCTTCATTAGTAAAGCTCAGGTTAATGGTTTTCACACTAATCCATGCTTTTAATCAATTTGTAGCAGTTTAATGAAGTTATTTTTACATTTTAATTATTTATGTCCATTTAAACTGCTGTGGGTCAGTACAGTGTACAGTAGGCAGTGCAATTGTCTGAGCAACCCAAGTTCATTTCTGATCCCCAGTGTTCTGTGAAGTGTTTGCACATTTTTCATGTGACTAACAGAGTCTCAGGTTCAATCAAGAGAGGACTGTGGGCTGGGCTCAGATTCTACAGCCTGAGGCTCAGTCACCAAACTTTTTAAGGGAAGGTCCTGGAGTGGAGGCCTCTAGTACAGGGGACTGTGGTGACTGTGAAAAGGACTGTGCAGCATGGGGAATATGCAGGAGATGAATGCAATGTTTAGCATAGGCCAAGCATAATCCAGCCATTTTCATCACCTGCTGCTCATTCCAATGATCAACTGTGCTTTTACCTTCTTGATAATCTCTGTAGGCTTTGTCCTTGCTCCATTGCCTCTATCCCATCCTTCATATACAGTTTGAATACACTCACAGACTGTAAATCAAGACACACTCTAAACTAGGTGCTCCCAAACTTTTTTATGCCATGGACTCCTTTCATTAACCAAGGGACATGTGGACCCCAGGATGGGAACTCCTGCTCTAAGCTGTTGTGCTTCCGTCTTCATTCTTTCAGCACTCTCAAGACAATTGCTTCTCACAAATGTGTATTTAAAATACTCAAAGGACACTGAAAAATGGGAAACCAAGACAAAAATTGGAACAGGTAGCTAATAAGAAAAATAACAATTTTCTTGCTCCTTCAAGCAGCACTTGCACTTCTAATATTTTAAGCATCTGAATCTAAAGTTATCCTTAGTAAAAATCTTGAGATGTATTTGTTACCTTTACAAAAAAATTCAATACTTGGCTGGTTTACTGAGGCAACCGGAGGAATGAGGTATATGCCATCTAATGCACATGGCTCCATAATTCAGATCAAAAGGCCCATGACCATCCAAGGCTTTAGGGAGATTCCAATGACTTGATGTAAATATTAATGAAATAAAATTAAATGCATTCAAATCAATTCAAGGTGTACAATTTCCCATATTTATCTGATGTTGCATGTCTGATAAAGCAGCATCACCTGCCATCCATATATTTTTTGAGCGTAGATTTGCGTTGAGCTTATATAGTGCTGGACAACTGTGATGAGTGAAAATGAGTAAAAAAGGTGACACGGCTCTTTAACAAGTCAAGTGGAAGAATACACAGAGACATGCAAAATCAAGTACAAGTTTTTTGGGGGAAAGTTGTTTGTGAGAAAAACAGTGATATTCATTGAGAACCAAGAAAGATCAAAATACTTATTTTTTCCATACCTTCAGCTCAAATTAACTTCTGACTGAATGAAATAACACATTTTTAGATTTGTATTTCAGAATCAGAGAGATGGTTTACTAATAATCGTCATGTAACACAACTAATCTTCATTGTGTACTGTGTCTGCGAGGATGAGTCCGGTGGCACCATAGAAGTCCATAGCGGGGGTATTCCCTTCTTCCACCTGTGTGGGATGACGAGTCTATCGGGACCCTGAGGACTTGTGGAAACTGTGTGATGGTTTCTTTCGAACTTATAGTCTTTTAACATCTTTGAACTATTTTTACTGTACCCATGGTCTGCTTTTTAAAAAATCAATTATGGTATTGTTTGCACTGTTGTAACTGTATGTTGTAACTGTCTGGTTTTGTGTAGGTCTTGTAGCTTTCGTTTTTGGTTTGTTGGGTGGTAGAGTTGGTCTCCTGACTTGGTGTGTCTGGGTAGTCTTGTTTTGTCTGGTGGATTTGGAGCTCCTTTCTAGGGAACGCGCTAAGATGGTAGCGCGATATTAATATGCAGCAGCCTCTCTGGACTCTGGATTTGGGGATTGCCAAATGTTATGTGGATTTTCTGGTGTAGTCTGTTTTGTCATGTGCTTTTATGATATCATTCTGGAGGAATGTTGTCTCATTTTTTAACTGCATTGCAGTTGTGGTTTCTAAATGACAATAAACTGAAATTTAATTCAATAATAATTAATTTACTCCCAAATGTCTATTTTGTACAATAGTATGGCAACTTCATGTTATTGCATGTAATTCAAGGTTCTAATCTGTGCACCCTTTCAAGAAGCAGGATCATTTGGATTACAATATTTGCACTTGCTGTGCACTATATAAGCAGTCTCCCAGAAAGTTTTTTAGGCTGTTAGTGACATTGGTTCCAGCATTACAAAGGAACAGACATGAGATTCTGTGGAAATGAAAGAGGCATTTGGATGGTATGTTGCCTCCCAGGATCCAGAGTAAAAGATGTCTCAGGTCAGGTCCATAGTATTGTGGAGGGGCAGGGTGAGCAGTGGGAAGTTATGGCATGCATTGGTAGGAAAAGGGAGGAGGTCCAGAAGAGAGAATATAGGGAGGTAGGTAGAAAGCTGAAAAGCAGGATCTCCAGGATGATCATCTCTGGATTGCTGCTGTGACACACACCAATGAGGGTAAGAAAAGGGTGAATTGGCAAATGTACGTGTGCCTGAGGAACTGAAGCAGGAGGCAGGGTTACACCTGAACCCGAGGAAGAGCCAGTGTTCTTTGGGCAGGTTAGCTAGAGCTGTTGGGAGGATTAAAACTAATTTGGCAGGGGGAAGGGATCTGGAGTGGTAGGGCTGGGAATGGGAGCAGCTGGTGTACCAGCAGATGCAGTGTGAGCAAATTTGCAGTCAGTAAAATGAGTTGAGATGTAACATGGGGGCACAATCAAGAGTGTGATGAATACAGGACTGAAGAGGTTATATTTGAATGCACACAGTGCATGGAATAAGATAGATAATCTTGCAGAACAATTAGAGATGGACAGTTATGACTTCATAGGTATCATTGAATCGTGGCTGAAAGAAGATCGTAGGTAGGAGCTTCACATCCAAGGATACACATTGTATTGAAAGGACAGGCAGATAGTCAAAGTGGGTGGGGTGTCTCGGTTGGTAAAAGTTGAAAATAGAAGGAGGTGACATAGGATTGGAAGATATAGAATCCTTATGGGTAGAATTAAGAAACTGCAAGAGTAAAAATACCCTGATGGGAGTTATATGCTGGCCTCCAAATAGTGGCCAAGATGTGGGATATGAATTACAACAGGAGACAGAAAAGGCATGTAAAATGGAAAATATTAATATATCCTTTGGGGATTTCAATATGCAAGTAGATGCAGGTTGGTGCAGAATCCCAAGAGAGGAAATCTGTAGAATGCCTGTGAGAATCTTTTTAGAGCAACTTGTAGTTGAACCCACTAGGGTAAAGGCAATTCTGGAGAAGGTGTTGTGTAATAAACTAGATGTGATTAAGGAGCTTAAGGTAAAGGAATGTTTAGGAGACAGTGATCATAATATGTTAGAATTTGCCCTG
The DNA here is from genome assembly GCF_030144855.1 of Hypanus sabinus. Classification (NCBI taxonomy): domain Eukaryota; kingdom Metazoa; phylum Chordata; class Chondrichthyes; order Myliobatiformes; family Dasyatidae; genus Hypanus; species Hypanus sabinus. Next base: position 42,712,723 of record NC_082718.1, read on the forward strand.
CAGTTTCTGAGGGAAAAGCTAAAGTCAAATGTATCAGTATTATATTGGAGTAAGGAAAATTACAGAGGCATAAGAGAGGAACTGGCCATCATTGATTGAGACACTAGCAGAGGTGATGGCAGAACAGCAGTAACTGGGGTTTCTGGCAGCAATTCAGAAGGTGTAGGATAGATACATCCCAAAAATGAAGAAGTATTCTAAAGGGAGAATGGGGAACTGTGGCTAACAAGGGAAGTCAAAGATTACATAAAAGCAAAGAGAGGGCACATAATAGAGCAAAACATAGTGGGAAGTTAGAGGATTGAGGTTGAGAGGGTTAACAAACTAACCATGATGGGTCGAATGCCCTAACTCTGCTCCTTTGTCTTATGGTCTTATTACTTGTAATGCACAATGAAGCCTGCTCTTCAAAATATGGCCTTGCTTTCATGAGAAAAATTTTTAGACACTTGAAATTTTAGTTTCTAATTAGACTTGTGACATAAGCTATTCAAGGTATTTTGATTTATTATTGTCAGATGTACCAATGTACAGTAGAAAACTGGTCTTGCATACCACCAGTTTCCACGGCAAGATTTTCTCTGTTAATTCATGACAGTAGTAAGGTGCTTCAAGATAGAGTACAGAGAAAGTGCATTGCAGGTAGAGATAAAGCATTTGAAGCAGTTATCAGGAAAAATAGCCACCTGGAGGCCAGTTAATGCACTTATTGAAGGATTCTAAAGTCACAGATAGGCAGACCAATTGTAATTTGCAAGTGAAGTTATGCAAACACGTGTCATCAGAGATGGGGTGAGTGGAGGCATAGTTATTGGATATATGAAGAGGGCAAGGTTTATGGTTTCGCCAATGTAGATATTTGGTTCATGTATGGTTTTTGTCAGAACACGTGCTCATTAAGTGTAATCCATGTCTTTAAATTGAAGTGTTTGATTATTCTATTCATCCATGTATTCTGTAATTATACAGAATCATTCTGTTGAGTTCCTTGGCAAATATAAGAACTGAGAGTGGAATTAGAGTTTGTATGTCTTCAAACATGAAATCTGAGTTGATCTTAGGAATTTGACTGATTTAGAGAAAATGGCTTCTTTGTAAATTCAACCAGCATTGCAATGATAAAAATAATCAGAACTAATTTCAAAATGTAATTGTATTTTAGTTAGGGGGAACACATTAATTAAAGTATGAATGTGCATGTGTTTGAAAGCCATCAGCAATTAAAATGTATGTTGTGTATGCTAAGCTTCATTTAAGTAAATGTCTTTTATTTTTGATTATATTTTAAACCTCCATAAAGTATGTGTTGTTTGAACATAAGCATACAGAGCAGAGTCCTGCTCCACCGGTCATCTCACTGGAGGAATTCCCATTTCCTTCTGGAATGCTTCCCTTGGCAAAGATTCATATTCTTCATAAAATTTAATCATTTCAGAATTAAGCTTAATGTTATACCTGTTGTCAAATGATTGCCAGAGTATTGACAAATCAAGGTGTAGCCAAAGTACAAGTAGAGCCACCTTTGCCAGCAATACCATATCATATATTACCCATTTAGATGTTAACAAGTTTGTGATTGAGATAGTTGATGCATCATATTGTAAAGGACTTGTAACATCTAATATTTTAGTTTTTTATTTACATCAGATTTCTACACCAAGTGGCCACTTTATTAGGTATGCCTGAACACCTGCTCATGAATGCAAGTATCAAATCATCCGGTCATGTGGTGGCGACTCAGTGCATAGGTACATGCAAACATGATCAAGAGGATCAGTTGTTGTTCAGACCAAACATCATAATGGGGCATAAATGTTAGCTAAGTGACTTTTAACTGGAATGATTGCTGGTGCAGGTCGGGTGGTTCAAGTATCTCAGAAACTGATTTCCATGCACAACAATCTCAAAAAAATTTACAGAGAATGGTGTGAAAAACAATTAAGTATCCAGTGAGCAACATTTCTGTGGGTGAAAATGCCTTGTTAATGAGAGAGGTTAGAGGACTGTGGACCAGCTGACTGGAAGGCAACAGTAATTCAAAAAACCAATGCACAACACTTCGAACTTTGAAGTGGATGGGTTACAGCCGCAGAAGGCCACCAACTCATTGACCATTTATTAGTTACAGGTGGTGTCTAATAAAGTGGCCACTGAGTTTAACTTCTCCCTTACTCTAGTTTCAGATGAATTATTAACTCTTTTGCACACTCTGTCTTTTTGATCCTTCACTTTATACAAAAGCAGACCTTTCATAATCGGAGAAGCTCCTTTGAATTCCAATTGTCATTGCAAATGTCAGGCACAGCAAACAACAAGCTTCCACAAAAAGAATTGTAATAATCACCATTTAAGCGTTTTAATAATCTTGTCGATCAAGGGGGTTCATGCCAATTGGCATACCGCGCATAACTTCGCTGCGCTTTCAAGAAAGATTGCAATAAATCAAGATGATCTTAATTTACCATTCTACCTTGGGCAATGCAGCACTCAGTACTACAGTGGAGCGTAATAATGATTTTGTGCAGAAGTCTTTGAAACCACCAGAGGGGATATACATTCCTTATATATTTGATGGTTGCTTGGTCATTTGTTTTCTGTATTTAAATAAAATACAAGATCAAAGTTACTTAAAATAGTCATTACTCACCTAAATGGAGGAATAACTGTGGAAAGATCCTTCCCATGAATAAGGAGCATGATTTATAGAAAGTGAGGTATGACAAAAATGCACAATCTTTGTTGATGCAGTTATAAGATACCAGAATGGCCACGTTCCACATTAAGGGCAGATTTTCTATAAAAGTATAAAAAAAAGAGAAGCCTGGAGATTCCAAAACTACCAGGAAGTTAAAGTTTATGCTAAGATATGAAATAGATGTAAGTGTCAAGGCAATAAGACTATTCTAATATTCTGGCTAGATCACCTGCATTCTTCCTCGTTCCTCCTTTAGTGCTTCAAAAAAAAGATAAAACTTTTTCAGCTAAAGGTAAACATAATAGCAGGTTGTCATGTCTATTGCTGTTTTCAAATCTACAGATTATATCGTGCAGAAGATGAATCTAAAGGGAGCAGAAGAACCAGGAAAGCAGTGTCCAGTTCCCACTCCTCAATCTTCCATTTCATCACCAGCAGCCTCGCCTTCCCTTATTGGCAGAGGTAAGGGAATATGGCCAGCCTCCTATATGCAGGCAAAGGTTATGTTACTGTAGTACTGAATACATTGCATTCTAATGTACAGATCTCAAGTGTCCATTGTTTAACATTGTACACAAGCTCATTGTGTGATGGTGGTAGAATTCTGTAGAGTGATGTCCAGCTTTAGGACCTACGATATGACATCTGATGTGGTCATATCAATGTTGGCCATGTGCTCTAACAAAGTTTTGTTCAGGAGAGGGTGGGAGTCTTTGATTGCGAATTAAATTGGCAAGTGTTGCCACCGTGGGATTTAGAACGTCATTATTTTCCATTTTAATGATCTTTTGACTGTTTCTGCACCTCAGCAGAGTTTCCCAGACCCAGGAAATGAGGCAGGTTAACAGAAGTAGGAGATATATCAGAGCATTACTCTTAGACTGCGGATCAGGATATTTTTCTACTCTAAATTATGCAATAGGAGTAAATTGATATTGACAGTTCTGTTTATTGCCAGATTCATTACAATCAAACACTGATATTTTCGTTCATTTGCACATCATTTATTCCTTTCTATTCCTGAAGCTATTTTTAACCAGAATATTGTTGGAGGCACAAGAGACTGCAGATGCTGCAATCTGGAACCAAAACACAAACGTCAATTCCCTGCAGGGGCTCTCTGTAATATTTCAGCCCTCCCCCTTTATCTGACACAGCAGTTTTTTTGTTTTACTTTATAGTTGTTCTCTAGCATTGTGCTTATTTCTAGTCAGCATTTATTATCCATTCTTGATACCTGGGAACTGAATGCTTACTAAGCTATTTCATTCAACAGTCAACTATATTGCTGTAGTTATACAGTTAGGACAGATTATGAAAAAACAGTAGAATACTGTATCCTTTCCTGTAGAAAACCCAAAGGCATTGGAGGGGGTAGGTTCAAGGGGGAAGTGAGAGGTAAGTTCTTTCCTCAGAGAGTCATGGATGCCTGGAATGCGTTGCTCGGTATAGTGGTAGAGACAACTGAATAAGAGGCTTTTCGTCATCGTGGCTATTCCTTGAGGTCGAGGATGATGGTCTTTGTCCCATTGATGTATCACAGAGCGAAGACGCCTGTGCGTGTATTTGTTTAATGTGTACTTGATGTTGCACTCCCAAGAAACACACGGTACTTTACAAATCAACCAACTGATTCCAATGGCATGGAAACCATGATGATTGGAGCTGATGGATTTGTTGCAGCCTTCATCCGCCTTCACAGCTTTTGAGTTCCAAGTAACTTTGTCCGCCTGTTCCACAGTTGAGGTCTTGGTTGGATTGTTCTTTGTCAGGGACCTTACCCTTGACCTTATCGCCATGGGTGACCCTACCAGGAGCACAGCTCCAGACAGCATCGCTCTCGGGATCTCAGGACCACACAAGCTTCTCCACCACGACAAGGTGACAATCCACGGAGAGGCTATTAAGAGATGTTTGGATAGGCACATGGATGTGAGGGATATGGACATGGTATAGGCAGGAGGGATTAGTGTTTGGGTGTCTTTGATTTGCTTCTTAGCTGGTTTAGCACAACATTGTGGGCCCAATAGCCAGTTCCTGTACTGTACTGTACTGTGTTCTGTATTCTGCATTCCACACGTATGTGCAGAACAGTAGGATGACTGGAGTGAAGGTAGGACTAATCAGGGACAAAAGAGGAAACAAGAAGGTATGTGAGGTCCTTAATTGATTCTTTTCTTCAGTATTCACCAGTGACAGGGACCTTCACAGTTGTGAGGGCACTGTAGAACAGACTGATTTGCTAGAACATGTCAACGTTAAGAAAAGCATGTTCTGGAACTTTTGGAAAAATGGTTGGATAGATGAGAACCCAGGACCGAATGGGATATACCTCAGGTTACTACAGCATGCAAAGGAAGAGATTGCTGTGCCTTTGGCGATGATCTTCGATTTCTCACTGGCCACAGGATTGGTACCAGATGATTTAAAGGTGCAAATGTTATTCCTTTGTTCAAGAAAGGGAACAGGGGTAACCCTGAGATATACAGACCAGTGAGTCTTACTTCAGTGGCGAGTGTGAACAAGTTATTTGATAACATTTTTAGAGACAGGATTTATGAGCATTTGGAGATGCATAGTCTGATTAGCAATAGCATGGCTTTCTGAGGGGCAGGCTTCTGAACCAGCATAGATAAATTCATTCACCTCAACACTGAACTGATTCCACAACCTATGGACTCACTTTCAAGGAGCCGACAATTCATGTCCTTAGTATTAATTAATTAATTGATTGATTGATTATTTATTTGTGCAGTTTGTCTTCTTTTGAATATTGGTTGTGAGTCTTTGTGTGTAGATTTTCATTGATTCTGTTGTACTGTGGATGGTGCAAGAAAATGAATCTCAAGATGGAATATGGTATATGGTGTGTGAGTGTGTGTGTGCATATACATACACACACACACACACACACACACTCACACACACACACTCTTTGATAATAAATTTACTATGAACTTTGTGATCATGCCTCCTGGCCTGATTGAATTCTTTGAGGATTTGACAAAGCAGATCGGTGAAGGTAGAGCAGTGGATATGTGTATATGGATTTTAATCAGATGTTTGATAAGGTTCCCCCGGTAGGCTCATTCGAAAGTTAGGAGGAATGGAATCCAGGGAAAGCTGGCTGTGTGGGTCCAGGTTCAGCTTGCCCATAGAAGGCAGAGGGTGGTTGTAGATGGAATGTATTCTGCCTGGAGTTCAGTGACGTAATCTCCCACAGGGATCTCTTCTGGGGCTCTTTGTGATTTTTATGAGGAAATGGAAGAGTGGGTTAGTAAGTTTGCAGATGACACAAAGGTTGGTTGAGCTGTGGATATTGTAGAAGCTTGCTGTAGGTTACACCAGGACATTGACAGGGTGCAGAGCTGGGCTGGGAAGTGGCAGACCAAGTTCAAACTGGGGAAGTGTGAATTGATTCACTTTGGATGGAAGGATGAGAACTGACTTGATAGAGGTGTACAAGATGATAAGAAGCATTCTTTCAGTGGATAGCCAAAGACAGCTTCTCAGGGCAAAAATAGCTAATATCAGGGAGCATAATTTTAAGTGGTTTGGAGGAAGGTATAGGGAGGATGTTAGTGATAAATATTTTACACAGAGAGTGGTGAATGCATGTAATACCATTCCAGGAGTGGTGGTAGAGGCAAATACATTAGGGATATTTGAGAAAATCTGAGATTGCATGCGGATGAGATCTGTGTAGGCCGGAAGATGTGGATTGATATTAGAGTAGGTTAAAAGGTTGGCACAAAATTGTGGGCTGAAGAACCTGTACTATCCTATGATGTCCAATGTTCTATGTTTAGATGTTTTCTTGGTCACTATTATTGATATTACTGTTTTATTCCAGATAATTATGTAAATTTAAATTCACATCATCAAATCCCAATGGTGGAATTTGAACTCATGCCTCCAAGTTAATATTGCAGAATTAGATTTATACACCATTCCTTCATTATGCACAAATAAACATGTTCAACTTCTTCTCTCATTTATGAAAGTGGTGTAATTGGCATGACCTACATTTATTCCTCATTCCCAATTGCTTATCAAAAGAGCAAATCGCCTTCAGGTACAGTTACAGCCTGCTGGATAAAGATGCTCTTGTAATGCTGTTTTAATGCGGGGTGAAAGGTATTTACTCAAAGTTCAAAATAAATTGATTATCAAAGTAGATATATGTCACCATATTTCCAACCCCAGGATTCATTTTAGACAATAGACAATAGACAATAGGTGCAGAAGTAGACCACTCGGCCCTTCGAGCCTGCACCGCCATTTTGAGATCATGGCTGATCAATTACTATCAATACCCTGTTCCTGCCTTGTTCCCATATCCCTTGATTCCCCTATCCATAAGATACCTATCTAGCTCCTTCTTGAAAGCATCCAGAGAATTGGCCTCCACTACCTTCCGAGGCAGTGCATTCCAGACCCCCACAACTCTCTGGGAGAAGAAGTTTTTCCTTAACTCTGTCCTAAATGACCTACCCCTTATTCTCAAACCATGCCCTCTGGTACTGGACTCTTCCAGCATCTGGAACATATTTCCTGCCTCTATCTTGTCCAATCCCTTAATAATCTTATATGTTTCAATCAGATCCCCTCTCAATCTCCTTAATTCCAGCGTGTACAAGCCCAGTCTCTCTAACCTCTCTGCGTAAGACAGTCCAGACATCCCAGGAATTAACCTCCTGAATCTACGCTGCACTTCCTCTACAGCCAGGATGTCCTTCCTTAACCCTGGAGACCAAAACTGTACACAGTACTCCAGGTGTGGTCTCACCAGGGCTCTGTACAAATGCAAGAGGATTTCCTTGCTCTTGTACTCAATTCCCTTTGTAATAAAGGCCAACATTCCATTAGCCTTCTTCACTGCCTGCTGCACCTGCTCATTCACCTTCAGTGACTGATGAACAAGGACTCCGAGATCTCTTTGTATTTCTCCCTTACCCAACTCTACACTGTTCAGATAATAATCTGCCTTCCTGTTCTTACTCCCAAAGTGGATAACCTCACACTTATTCACATTAAACGCCATCTGCCAAGTATCTGCCCACTCACCCAGCCTATCCAAGTCACCCTGAATTCTCCTAACATCCTCATCACATGTCACACTGCCACCCAGCTTAGTATCATCAGCAAATTTGCTGATGTTATTTTTTATGCCTTCATCCAAATCGTTAACGTAAATGGTAAATGGCTGTGGTCCCAATACCGAGCCTGTGGTACCCCCACTAGTCACCACCTGCCATTCCGAGAAACACCCATTCACCGCTACCCTTTGCTTTCTATCTGCCAACCAGTTTTCTATCCATGTCAATGCCTTCCCCCCGATGCCCTGAGTTTTGATTTTACCCACCAATCTTCTATGTGGGACCTTATCAAATGCCTTTTGAAAATCGAGGTACACTACATCCACTGGATCTCCCCGTCTAACTTCCTGGTTACATCCTCGAAAAACTCCAACAGATTAGTCAAGCATGATTTACCCTTGGTAAATCCATGCTGGCTCGGCCCAATCCTATCACTGCTATCTAGATATGCCACTATTTCATCCTTAATGATGGACTCTAGCATCTTTCCCACCACCAATGTCAGGCTGACAGATAGATAGTTCTCTGTTTTCTCCCTCCCTCCTTTTTTAAAAAGTGGGATAACATTAGCCATTCTCCAATCCTCAGGAACTGATCCTGAATCTAAGGAACATTGGAAAATGATTACCAATGCATCCACAATTTCCAGGGCCACCTCCTTTAGTACCCTAGGGTGCAGACCATCTGGACCTGGGGATTTGTCAGCCTTCAGTCCCATCAGTCTTCTCATCACCGTTTCCTTCTGAATGTCAATCTGTTTCATTTCCTCTGTTACCCTATGTCCTTGGCCCATCCATACATCTGGGAGATTGCTTGTGTCTTCCTTAGTGAAAACAGATCTTAAGTACTCATTAAATTCTTCTGCCATTTCTCTGTTTCCCATAATAATTTCACCCAATTCATTCTTCAAGGGCCCAACATTGTTCTTAACTATCTTCTTTCTCTTCACATACCTAAAAAAGCTTTTGCTATCTTCCTTTATATTTCTGGCTAGCTTGCGTTCGCACCTCATTTTTTCTCCCCATATTGTCTTTTTAGTTAAGTTCTGTTGTTCCTTATAAACTTCCCAATCATCTGTCCTCCCACTCACCTTAGCTCTATCATATTTCCTTTTTTTTTAATGCTATGCAATCTCTGACTTCCTTTGTCAACCACTGTGGCCCCTTTCCCCCCCTTTGAATCCTTCCTTCTCTGGAGGATGAACTGATTTTGCACCTTGTGCATTATTCCCAAGAATACCTGCCATTGCTGTTCCACTGCCTTTTCTGCTAGGCTATCCGTCCAGTCAACTTTGGCCAGCTCCTTCCTCATGGCTCCATAGTTTCCCCTGTTCATCTGCAACACTGACACCTCCGAGCTGCCCTTATCCTTCTCAAATTGCAGATAAAAGCTTATCATATTGTGATCACTACCTCCTAATGGCTCCTTTACTGCGAGATCGCTTATCAAATCCTGTTCATTACATAACACTAAATCCAGAATAGTCTTGTCCCTGGTCGGCTCTCGTACAAGCTGTTCCAAGAATGCATCCCGTAGGCACTCTACAAACTCCCTATCCTGTGGTCCAGCACCAACCTGATTCTCCCAGTTCACCTGCATGTTGAAATCCCCCATAATGACTGCGATATTACCTTTGCCACATGCCAATGTTAACTCCCTATTCAACTTGCACCCAATGTCCATGCTACTGTTTGGTGGCCTGTAGACAACACCCATTTGGGTCCTTTTGCCCTTACTGTTCCTCAGTTCTATCCACACAGATTCTACTTGCCTGACCCTAGGTCCCCCCTTGCAAAGGACTGAATCTCATTCCTCACCAACAGGGCCACCCCACTCCCTCTGCCCACATTTCTGTCTCTACGATAGCACATATACCCTTGTACATTCATTTCCCAGGTCTGATCTCCCTGCAGCCATGTCTCCGTTATCCCAACAACATCATAGTTACCTATTCGCACCAGGGCTTCAAGTTCATCCACCTTATTTCTGACACTTCGTGCAAACAGATATAGAATTTTTAACCCATTTCTCCTCTCTCTGTTTGAATCGCTGCCTATTGTGCTTAACCCAGCTCCCTGAACTCCCATCGGGCTATATGCCCCTAGAATTTTGCTGTCCTTCCTAAATTTACTTAGTCTTTCAACACATTTAACTCCATGTTCCGTCAGACCATCCCTCTGTACATGAGTCCTCCTTATCACTTTTTCTGCCCCACCTTCCTCTACTACACACTTAATATTCCGGAACCGTGTAGTCCCCACCTGTCCTTTATTCTTCCTCTCGCTATCCTCCCTCACATTCTGGATCCCCACCCCTGCAAATTTAGTTTAAACCCCCTCAAGAAGCACTAGCAAACTTCCCTGCAAGAATGTTAGTATCGCTCCAGTTCAGGTGTAAACCGTCCCTTCGGAACAGATCCCACCTTCCCTGGAACAAAGCCCAATTATCTACAAACCTGAAGTCCTCCTTCCTGCACCATCCTCTCAGCCACGTATTAATCTTTATAATCCTTCTGTTCCTTGCCTCACTCGCACGTGGCACAGGTAGCAATCCTGAGATTGTTACCCTGGAGGTCCTGCTCTTCAGCTTCGCACCTAACTCCCTGAACTCCCTACACAGGACCCCCTCACTCATCCTACCCACGTCATTGGTCCCTACATGGACCACAACATCTGGATTCTTGCCCTCCCTCTCGAGAATAACCTGCACCCGATCTGAGATGTCCCGGACCCCGGCACCAGGGAGGCACCATACCATCCGAGACTCCCAATCTTCCCCACAAAATCTCCTATCTGCCCTCCGACTATAGAATCCCCTATCAATACCGCTCTCTTCTCTTCCCTCCTCCCTATCCTAGTCAAGGGTCCAACCTCAGTGCCAGAGACAGGACCACTACAGCTTGTCCCTGGTAGGTCATCCCCACCAACAGTATCCAAAACGGTATACTTATTGTTGATGGGAACGGCCACAGGGGTGCTCTTCTCTCTCTCTGTCTGCTCCCCCTGCCTCTCTTGACTGTTACCCATTTGCCTACCTCCTGTCTTTTTGGTGTGACTACCTCCCGATAACTCTTATCTATCTCTGCCTCTGCCTCCCGAATGATCTGTAGTTCATCCAGCTCCTGCTCCAGTTCCCTAACTCGGTCTGATAGGAGCTGCAGCTGGATGTACCTATTGCAGGTGTGGTCATCAGGAACAACTGTGTTGACCCTGACCTCCCACATACGGAGCACACCACTGCTCTGACTGTCTCCCCCATTACCTGATCCTAGATTAGTCAGAATAAATGAAAAACAGGCTTCTTGTCGAAGTCCTCTTGCGCCGAAGCCCGTGGAGCCAAAGCCCAGCACTCTGCTCCTGCACACTCCGCTGCCCGCGCCGACGCTGCCCGCTCCTGAAAGTGGGTCACTTTTTAAAGCCCGCGCTCGTCGCTGACGTCATCCGTGCTTCCGCAGCTTTACCTTCCTCCTGAGGTATTCTCCAGGTAGGTCCGAGGGTCTCGGCCTTCCTACAACGGCTGATCCTCCGATCTCCAGTCGTCTGTCGATCACAAGCACTCCTTACTCCCGCTCCGCTGCCCGCTGCCCGCACCGATGTACTCAGAAAACCCAAGGAACACAATAGAATCAATGACAGACTGCACCATGAAAAACCAGTGTGCAAAAGACTGCAAACTGTGCAAAAACAAAAAGAAAGAAAAATAATAAGAAGAAATAAATAATAAATATCAAGAACATGAGATGAAATGGAGGCACTTCTTTTCCCCTTATTAGGGGCAGAGAGAGAGAGCCTGTAGTATGTCAAATAGCGGGTGAATGAGTGGGATACTGCAAGTCTGTGTCTTTGCTGTTGCTTTGCTGCACGCTTGAGTGCATGTTGGTGGGTGCCGATGCTTTTTATTTTGCTGGTGAGGGGAGGGGGAATTGTTGCTTGCTGCCACTTGAGCGTGGGAGGGAGGAGAGCTGGGGGGGGGGACTTTGGGGTCCTAACGTTTAACTGCCGTTTAGTCTTTGGGGAGCACTCCTCTATTTTTGTGGATGTTTGCGAAGAAAAAGCATTTCAGGATGTATACATTTCTCTGACATTAAATGTACCTTTGAAACCTTTGACGTGAGTCCATAGATTGTGGGAACAGTTCAGTAATGGAGTGCGTGAAGTTGAGTGAAGTTATTCCCTATGGTTTAAGAGCCTGATGTTTGAGGGACCATAACTATTCCTGAAGCTGGTGGTGTGGGCCCTGAGGCTCCTGTACCACCTTCCTGATGACAGCAGCAAGAAGAGAGCATGGCCTAGATTGTGGGGGTCCTTGCTATGGATACTACTTTCCTGTGACAGCACTCCATGTAGATGGTGAAGAGTGCTTTACCTGTGATGGACTGAGCCATATCCACTACTTCTTGAAGGTATTTCAGTTCAAGGGCATTGGTGCTTGCATACCAGGCCGTGATGCAACCAGTCAATAAACTCTCCATTGCACATCTGTAGAAGCTTGTCAAAGTTTTAGATGACGTGCCGAATCTTTACAAACACTAAGAAAGTACAGGTGTCGCTGTGCTTTCTTCTTCTCTCCTTTTGACTTTTAAAGGTGACGGTCAGCCCAACTTAAAGGTGCATTACTGCCACTAACTGTACTGGAGAGTGGAGTAGAGAATTAAGGGAAAAAACCTTACTACTTTTCTTTTCAAATTAAAGCTAAATTACACCAGAAAAGCCTTATGGATTGTAAGTAATGAATGTCGATCCTGTGTATTAAATTAAAGTCACTCACATAACTTAAAATTTTTTTAAATGAAACCTATCAACCCCCAAAGTTTGTAATGTAGCCTGCATTGGAGTTCTTTCAATCTTGTGTGTTTCACACTGTAATAGAATGTGTTCAACTGTTTCATAATGTAACAACCCAGAATGATGTTCTCCAACAAGATCTGCAGGATGTGCAAGTAGATTGCAGAATATTCTCATAACTTACATAAATAGAATCTGATCTCAAAATTATTAGATAGGACCTTAAAGTCTATCTACCTGCAAGACACTATTCAAGGGTGTATGGAGTCTGTCTAGCTTATGCTCAGCCCACACCCTACTTATTCACAGCAGCAACTCACCAATTTCATCCAGCAGGCAATTTGTTAATGTACACACGTAATGATAAAGAATTGGGCAGGTGGCCTTGGATTGGTCAAATTGTAAGAATCTTGCTTCTGAGTGATGACAAGTCTGTATCAGTCTTCAACATGGATAAACCCACACCAAATCTTATATTCTCTGCTTATAAACTAATTGCAGAGTTTAAAATCATCTGCCAAATGGAGCTGAGAACAACAGACCTGCTTTTCAATAACATGACATGTCATGAATGACACACTTGATTGATATGGTCAGTAAGAATGGGAGATAGGTACTACATGGGTTTGTGGTTTCTGAGTGAATCATCCATTATGACACAAGGCACCAGCATGAGGTGTGCCTGTGTTCCCCAAAAGATGAGGACAGAAAACTGTGGAATTAGGTAATTGGCAATAACATGCATGCTTTGTTATCTTTGGGTAGCATAGCAAACATACAGTTTGCTATGTTAGACCAAAATCACCATAGCGATATGGCTTGGAAGGAGTAAATGTTGTCCTTTGAACCCCTTCCAGCTCTATATGATCACAGTCTGTGTGACTCCCTGGCCCCTTTCAATAGTCCTGTGTTTTTATTTTCCTTTCAAGCACTTATTGAGCTTCCTTTTGAATGTCAGGATTGAATGTGCCCCCATGAGTCCCTGAGCTGGTGTGTTCTAAGCTAGAACCAGTTGCTATATAAATGATATTCCTTATGATATTCTTTGCTGATCACCTTCATTTTTTACCCCTTATCCTCGACTCTTCTGCCAGTGGAAGATCTGTTATTCTGTGTTTTCGCCCTCATGATTTTAATTGCTTCCATGATTTTCCCTCTGAACCTTCTATATTCCAAGGATAACAGCAGTCTTGTAAATCCATGTGTCCCTGGACTAATACTAGTAAATCTCTTTGATCCCTTCCATAGCCTTGACATCTTTCATAAGTCATAATTTACAGGACTAGACACAATAGTCCAGTTGTTGTTGAAGCAATAACTTGTATCCATAATTCCCTGGCTGTGGTATAATCCAAGACCTTGTATGATTTTTTTTAAGTGGTCTCTCAAATTCCCCTGTCTTTTTCAACAAGAGGATCTCTCTCTATATGTCTTTTAGAATTGTGTCCTCTGGTTTATACTGTCATTAAACATTATTTGTACAGAAATATAATTACTGTAACTGCAATAATTGTATTTTTAAAGTTGATAATTCCCCAAAGAATATTCTGCTAGTAAAGTACTATGAACTTCAGCAAAATCTTATTCTTGCAGAGTGAAGTTAAGGCAACATACCGGTAGTTCCCTTGGAAGTTCTAATCCTCACCTTCTGTCACTGTTACAAGGAGAGATCATAAAAAGAGACTATACTCCATACCACAAACTTGAGAAATATAACTTCAGTGATTAATTCTTACAAATGCACATTAGAATGGCTAAATTGGATCACGTGCTCTAGTATAATTACTCAGGCAATTATTGATTTACATCTGATTTATGCAGTTTATTTAACATAATACCGGCCACATACTTAGGGCTTGGATTTTTAAGTTTTAGTCTTTAGCTTAATTTGGGAACCTTTTTGATTTTTCTTAAAGTTTAGTGTATCACATTTTTTAGTTACTTTGAAATAAAAACTTTGTTTAGGGAATGCATTAGTTTTTGGTTCCTATAAAGCACAACTAAATTTAAAATGCTCACTACAGACTGATTAAATCTAAATTATTATTTTTATAAAACTTAGCTTTTCATGCAAAATGCACTGCCTTTTGTTTTGATATTGCAATGTTTTCTATCATTATCATATCAGAAATAGAATTAGTTCATTGTCAATATGAACATTTTGAAAGCCACCTGCCTCTAGAAGCAAATGTGAATTTTGAATACTTGACGTTTCCTGCTTATACTGAGACTTATCTCTGGGAAGATTAAGTCCATGACGGCCTTTGAGAGTGTGCTTTCATAGTTTATTGTTTAAATCTAAATCAACTTATCTCCTAAAACACAAATAACTTTATTAATACTATTTTGTTGGATTGCCTAATGTTAATTATTTTTATATCAAAGTACAAAACGTGTTTTAGTTTAATTTGGAGAAGGAAAGGGTATGATTATTTTTGCTTTGATGTGATTTATTGCAACTTTATATTACCAACAAATGCAATCTCCATCTATTAAATCCAAGAACTGAGATGAAGTGAGTGAACATTGAGAACATGTTTGGATTAAGTAAGGGCAATATTAATGCATTTGTCAAAGGGAAGTCATATTTCACAATATTATTGGACTTGTCTTAAAGTAACTAATGGCATCTATAACATAAATGCATTAGATGTGGTGAGGCATATTCTGGAATTAGGGTATATAGCAAACATCAACTTCAGCAACCAATCTTTAGTCCTGAATGTGGATTGCAGATTAAATTTAAAATGCATCCTTGGAGAATAGCTTCCTGAAGCTATGGACAGCAGTGCATTGAAAAACAAGACAATGCCAATTAATATTCACTTTCGGTGTCTGGAGTATAGGTGTGAAAAAGGAGGTGTGAAAATTATGTGTAATTCAAAGGAAGCACTGTAGATAATTGTAACTATAGAATTTTCTATTGACTTTCAGCGTGTAAAATGTCATGTAATATTGGGTCGAACAGGCCTCTTCCTCCGAAAGGGTTTCAATATGATCCCTGCTGATAATTTTTGTTGAATAAAACACATATATCCACTCGCTTCAGTCTCTCTCCATTGCCTTCATTCACATAGCAACAGATGTAATTTGTAATGATTTTCTGTAAGTGATTGGCAAGTTGTTTAACAATAGATTTGCTAGAAAATTGAAAAGATGTAGTATAAAATAAAATGTTGCAAAATGGATGAATTATGAGCTCTCAGGACAAAAATATTGGAGTAAACTATGTTGCTCAAATGTGTGTGTGCTTTATAAGGTTGGGGCTTTACCAAGCCACCTCCACCTAGGGTGCAGCTACTAGTGACAATAGGCATGGGTTTGTGTGTGGAAGGCAATGTCTAACAAACTTGATTGATTTTTTTTGAGATGACAAATATGATTGAGGGCAGGGCAGATGAAGATGATCAATGAGGATGGGGCAATGGACATTGTCTATGTGAACATCAGTAAAACAATCGACAAGGTCCATCATGGTTTGTTGATCCAGAAGATTAAGGTATATGGAATCCATTGAAATTTGATCAGTTGAATTCAAAATTAGCTTGGCCATGGAAGAGAGAGTGTTGTGATGGAGGGGTGTTACTTTGACTGGCAGACTGTGACCAGTGGTGTTCTGCGGGGATCATTGCTAGGGTCTCTGTTTCTGAGATATACACTGTAAACGACCTGGTTGAAATGTAGGTGTTCAGTAGAGTTGCAGATGACACAGAACTTTGTGGAGTTGTGGATAGTAAGGAAGGCTGTCATAGATACAGCAGAATATAGTTTAGTTTAATATACAGCTGGACAAGTGATAGATGGAGTTTAAACTGGACAAGAGTCAAGTGTGGCACTTTGCGAGAAAAATGTAAGAGGAATGGGCACAGTAAGTGGACAAACTCTTTTGGAGCACTGATGTGCAGGGGGGTCTGGGGTGTGAGTCCATGACAACGCAAGTGGATGGGGTAGTATGGCATGCTCGCTTTCACTGGATGACGCACTGAGTATAAATGTTGGCAAGTCATCTGGCAATATTGATTGGAAGGCTGGAATAGCAGTTCAGAGATGTTGATGATAGGTCATTGGAGAAAGGGGATGGCTATAAAGTGATGATGGAGATAGCTGTTGATGCCTGGGGGAGTCAGTGATTAGTGATGGCAAGGAGCAAAGTGTTGATTAGGTAGTTTTTTTTTTGGATTGGGAGAAGGAAATGATCTTTATTATTTCAAGAAAGGTGGGCTTGACAAGCTGAGCCAGAACATAACCACCCATCCTTAGTAGCCCTGTGTGTGATGACTGGCGGAGAAGGGGGTCAGAGCGGTGATTGGTGTCTTGGCAATGAGGAAGGGTAAGAAGGCTGCTTATTCGACATGCCAGGGTTCTGGTAGCAGGGGTGGGGGTGCTGTGGTGGCTGAGTGATAATTATGTTGGAAGCTGTTGGTGGGTTGAGTGTGTGGGAGGGTTAGTGTTGCTTTGAGATTCTAGAGACGATGTATAATTAGCGAGGAGGACAGAGAACATCACTAAGGATGATGAGAAGTGATGGAACACCATGATAATGACCTTCAGTGCTTGAGGCCGTAGCTGGTAGTGAGCCCAAGTGAGTATGTTGTTGTACTGTGTACTTGACACATTTTGATGTCATACTGAATGACTACGCTCTGCAAACCTACAGCCTCCTCTTCAACACACATGTGCAGAGTAGCTCTGTTAAAAGTATTGAGGCGTTGCTTCAGAAGCATTGTGCTTGAGAATTTCTTGGCGATGAGGCATCATTGGTTTAAAACCTGAGCAAAATAGAAGTCTGAAAAGGTTTTTTGGAGCATGAAACATGGACATTGGTGCAGGAGCCTTGTATTTGTAAAGTGAAAATTTTTGCAAATATTTTAACCAGAGAAAATTTTCCCTGTTCCAGCAAAGAATCAGTGCGTTGAAATGACCTCCTTCGTTACAAATATCTTTTCGCCAATGAAAGCAATGAATTTGTATTAAACACATACCTGGAAAACACCAGCATGCATGAATGTGTTAAACAATCCCAGTGAATATTAGTCTGTAAGTAATGTTTTCGTACTGAAGTGCAGACACTGCAAATACTAACATTTTCTGGGACATAATATTTTCTGGCTGGCTGCCATTGAGCCTCTTATAATGAGAGCTGACTGTGCTTTCATGTTAAGGTAGCATGAAAATCACTTTCCATTTTGAGACACAGGAAACCACAAGCCATTTTTGTCATAATAAAATAGCAGTGATACATGTTTGTGAACCTAAAAGAGTTTGCCAATTATTTTTTTCACAAAGACAGTGCTCCAATAAAGTGTTCCTACTTCACTAAGACTGTTCATTAAATTGATGGTTGTATTCTGAGCTGCAGAAAAGTACTGACCATGGAGAAACATTTCTGTTTTATAAATAATTTTATCTTGAAATACATACTTGTTTCTAAATCCAAGTGACATACGAATCACTTTTGCACAATGAGCTGAATGTAAGAATTGAACTTGGGATCTGGTAATGCGTAACGTTTTTAATTTGACAGAAGTGGAAATTACCAATTTTGATTCTCTGCTTTATATTTTCAAGCAGTAATGTATTATTCAAATGTAATAAAAAGAAAATCTTAGCAAGTCTATATATCTTTCAAACAAATTATGCTGCAAAATGAGATAAAACACAAACACACACACACACACACACACACACACACACACACACACACACACACACACACACACACACACACACATACACTCTCTCTCCCTCCCTCTCTCTCTCTCCCCCTCTCCCTCTCCCTCCCTCCTCCTCCCTGACATATTTTGATATGCAAGTTAAACTGGTTCCAGTGATGCAGAGATAATGTGTAAACAAAAAATCAAAGGTCAAAATCTACACTTTGGAGTGAAGGATGTCTGGGGGAAGAGCAAACTGGGTGTGTGGCAGTGCTGGAGTCAATATCTTTGTTGTGTTCACTCACCTATAACTACTGATGAGAACCAAAGCCAGAAGACCTGACAAAGCCAGAACTCGAAATACTTTACTTTTATTGTCACCAAACAATTGATACCAGAGCATACAATCATCACAGCGATATTTGATTCTGCTCTTCACGCTCCCTGAAGTACAAATCAAAGTAAATATAGTAAAATTTTAAATTATAAATCATAATTAGAAAATAGAAAAGTGAAAGTAAAGCAGTGCAAGTCAGGTCGGGATATTTGGAAAGTACGGCCCAGATCCGGGTCAGGATCCGTTCAGCAGTCTTATCACAGTTGGAAAGAAGCTGTTCCCAAATCTGGCAGTATGAATCTTCAAGCTCCTGAACCTTCTCCCAGAGGGAAGAGGGACAAAAAGTGTGTTGGCTGGGTGGGTCGTGTCCTTGATTATCCTGGCAGCACTGCTCCGACAGCGTGCTGTGTAAAGTGAGTCCAAGGATGGAAGATTGGTTTGGGTGATGTGCTGGGCTATGTTCACGATCTTCTGCAGCTTCTTCTGGTCTTGGACAGGACAACTTCCATACCAGGTTGTGATGCACCCTAGAAGAATGCTTTCTACGATGCATCTATAAAAATTAGTGAGGGTTTTAGGGGACAGGCCAAATTTCTTCAGCTTTCTCAGGAAGTGAAGGCGCTGGTGGGCCTTCTTGGCAGTGGACTCTGCTTGGTTAGACCAGGTCAGGTCATTTGTGATATTCACCCCGAGGAACTTAAAGCTTTTGACCTGTTCCACCTGTGCACCAGCAATGTAGATGGGGTTATGCGGTCCGCTACTCCTTCTGAAGTCAGCAACCAATTCCTTCGTCTTGCTGATGTTGAGGGATAGGTTATTGTCTTTGCACCATGCCACCAGGTTCTTAATTTCCTCTCTGTACTCAGACTCATCATTACCCAAGATACAGCCTACAGTTGTGGCGTCATCAGCAAACTTGTATATTGATTTCAATGGAAACTTGGCTACACAATCATGGGTGTACAGTGAGTACAGCAGGGGGCTGAGTACACAGCCTTGTGGGGCACCAGTGCTCTAAAAGTGATTGTAGAGGAGAGCTTGTCCCCTACTTTTACAGCCTGGGTCCTGTCTGTGAGGATGTTGAAGATCCAGCTGCAGATCCGAGTGCTAAGACCCAGGTTCCGGAGCTTAGGAATCACTTTATTTGGAATGATGGTATTAAAGGTAGAGCTGTATTCCTTTATTCAGTAAAACCACACAACTACCAATCTCAAAACTCAACTGTACATCCCAAAGCATGGCTATTTAAATCAGGGGTTCCCAAACTGGGTACACAGACCTCTTGCTTGATGGTATCGGTATTTATGTGTTACCTGTTACATTACTGGCATTTAGGGCAGCAATGAAGGGCATCCTTTATCATGTCTGTAACTTTCTCTCGGTTTTCACTACTGTCAGTCATACAAGTCTTGGGTGGAGACTCAGATGCCTCAGATGTACAAGTATTCTTCATTGCTGTTTCCATAAAAAATGTTGTTTTACCTGTCAGGGTTGTTAGCCCTGCCCCAGAACCTGGAGAACTGGCAAATCACTCTAGGTCTGGCCTCAACCAAAGGGTTGGCATGTTTGGCATGGGTGATCCTACCAAGAACCAAAGCATAATGCCCTGACTCCAGTCAACTTAGGTCTTTGGGCCACTGAGGCACACAAGCCTCCAAACCATGTCAGGGTTGTGGTCCTCCAGGAGGAATGGTCCAGAGCATAAAAACAGATTGGGAACCCTTGATTTAAATGGTTTACTCACAGAACATTCAAGATGTTGATTGGCACAATGATAATTAGTGAAAGTTAGCCTGAGATTGGTTGTCAGCTATTCAATAAGTGCTGGTTGTTTTGGCTTACCGTAATAATTTTAGATAAATTGGTCACAGAAACTGTAGGAAGCTCAGCTGTTATAATATGGGCAACTGTAAACCTGTCTGCCTTTGTTAAGAGAATAGAAAAACAGAATGCTGTTTAAGTAGAGAGCATAGCGGACCTCTCTTCAAAGGGATCAATGATACACTGAAGGTTAGAATGCAAGTATATCAACTAATTAGATTATAATTCAGCAGTTAGACTTTCCGGTGCTTCCTGCTCCCTCCCTCTTCCTTCCCCTTCTCCCAACCATGATTCAGCTCCCTCTGGCCTCTCCTTACTCTCAGTCCACCATAGAGATCCGTATCAGAATCAGGTTTATCATCACTCACATATGTCATGAAATTTGTTATTTTTTTGAGGTAGCATTATAGTACAATACATAAAATTACTACAAACTATGCTAAGGTCTCAGGTACTCTAGCTATATATATGCAGTTAAGACTTTTGCACAGTACTGCATAATGTGAAAAGAAGCTGTCCCAACACTGACCCCTGCAGAACTCCGCCAGTTACTGCCAGCCAATCAGAATAAGCCCCTTTATTCCCATTCTTTGCCTCCTGCCGGTCAGCCAATCTTCTATCCATGTTAGCATTTTTGCTGTAATACCAAGGGTTTTTAATTAGTTAAAAATAAAAGAAAGAAAAGACGGAGTTATTATCTACTTAAATAGAATAAAGAACTAAAGGTCTGAATAGAATTAGAACTGAAAGGTAGTTTCCATAGGGAATGGTAGGTGCTTGCTGACATAACAGCATAGGACGTGTGCAGTTGTGCCATCAGTTTTAATTGGGGAATAGTACTTTCAGATTTGGAGCTATGGGAACACTTACTGTAAAACCGATTATCCCAGAACTCACTGAGCGATCATAGTATTAGTTCCTCATTGGATGAGTTTCATTAGGTACCAGCAGTTGTGCCATTACAATCGGTTCATTTCCTTTGCTGTTTCTCATTTAAATCATGAACAGTTTGCCCCAGATCATTTCTCCGGGGAATATAGTTGAGGCATTTTAGGTAACTGCCAAATTATTCTAGCTGAATCAAATTCATCATGAGGTTCAAGTGCAAATAACTGTAATATCACATGGTTAAGGCAGCAGAAGGAGGAATATGTCTACTCTGATGTTGCAGTATCAAGAAAACTAAGAATGTGCTTCATGGCTCTTTGCTGCCCCCAGTGGTGGTAGATCTCCATCCAAGCAAGTTGCCAAATATGTTTGAAAATGCATAACAATTCCAATGTTAAGAATTGTTCCAAAAATGATATGTTTTCTACTTCTGTCTTCCTTAGATTTTCCAATGATAAATAACTATGGTTGTACTGCATCAAGGATAGTTCTTTTTTCTCTGAAAGCCATCTTTGTCTATTCCACTTGAGAGGCACAGGTTCACTTTTTTATTTTGATAAACAATATAAGTCAATTTTTATTCTTTCCAAGCTTGTCACCCAGGATGAGATGAAACCAATGATTACTCACCCCATCTTTTAGTTATTTTCACCATTTGTAGGAAACAAGTACAGTATCTAGAAATTGCAGTGCATACATACAAGATGGTGTTAATATTTAGTGTATGCCATTTCAGTTTGGGTTTACCCCTAGCACTTCTCACCAGCAACTAAGCTTCAAGGCATATGGTGCTACTTGAAAGGATGTTGAGTTTTTATTATAATAGAACATCTGCTCCAATGACTATGGTCTGGGTGTTTGGGGTCAACTTGAGGGCAGGTTAGAGGAAGGGACAGTAGCTGGAGACAAAGAATTAGGGCTGGAGGTCAGGTACCTGAGTGACTGTAGTGGAGGAACGTTGACGGCAGTGAAAAAGGGACAGGATTTTTCGGTCTGAGATCAGGTTAGCGTTCTGTTAGTGGGTGGGAAGGAAGGGGTTGGATTGAGTCCTCCATCAGGGATCTCAGAGAATGGCTTGATCAGTAGTCTGATCAAACCAGACATTCAGATAGAGAAAGGTGTTCTTAGAAAGAGGAATTTAGAGAGTGGGATAGTCTTTGAATATGAGGAAATTGGGAGCTTCTAGGCCTTTGGGTATCAGGTATGAGAGTGGTGATTGAGGTAGGGTGAAGGGTACAGGCGATAAGACCAAAGGTAAATACGGATGTCTGCCAGGGGTTCAAATTCAGCATAGTGTTATTAAGGTTAGTTGATAAGAGGGAGATATGGTCATGGTCATGGTCATTCCTAGGATACCTTTGGTGCCATTTCTCCGCATGTGTTCCATAAACAAAAGTTCCATGAGTAATGATGTCACACTGAGTGCAAGTGATTTGGAAATTGTATCAGATGGACAAGGGTGAATCACTCCATGAAGTGGCAAGTCACATTTTCCAAGTGATGCGAACTGACTCAGAAATGCTTATGGTCATTCTTTATTCCAGGTGGTCCATTCTCAATCGCATTATACTGACCAATGCAGCATTATGCAATAGAATTTCTAAGGCAATTTGTTTTTAATCAGTCAGCAAATATATTAGAAATTGTGATACTATTATGCTTCATGTGAAAATGAAAAATGCATTATTGTAAAAACATCAATAGATCATTGTCAGTTAAAAAATTGCTTTGCAGAATTATCTACCATTCCATGAGTCTCTATATCCAACACATCGTTCTCTGTAATTTCTGTAATCTTCAACAGGATCCAATTACCAAACACATCTTTACCTTCCTGCACGCCCTCTCCCCTTTTTGCAGGAATGCTCTCTCTGTGATTCCCTTGTCCATTCAGCCCTCCCCAGTAATCTCACTCTTGGCACTTATCCCGGCAAATGACAGAAATGCTACAGCTGCCCAATCACCTCTTCCCTCAGCTCCATCCAGGGCCCCAAATAGTCCTTCCAGGTGAGGTAACAACTCTGCTAATCTTTAGGTGCTGTCACCAGTGTCCAGTACTCCCAATGTGGCCTCCTCTACATTGGTGAGACCCAGCGTAGGTCGGGGGACTGCTTTGTCGAGCACCTTTGCTCCATCGCAAAGAGGAGGATTTCCAACCATTTTAATACCAATCTCCACTCCCATTCTGATATTCCAAATTGTTGATATATCCACAACTGTCACAATGAGGCAGCTTTCAGGATGGAGGAGCAATACCTCATCTAGGTAGTCTCCAACTGGTAAATTATCTCTCTCCCTTCCCTTTTCTTCCATTCCCCACAATGGCTTCCCTCTTACCTTTGCTCTTCTCATCTGTCCATCATGTCACCTGGTGCCCCCCCTCCTTTCTGTTCTCCCATGTTTCACTTTCCTTTTCTGTCAGATTCCTCCTTCTTCATCCTTTCCATCTAAAAACTCCCAGCTCTTCTGTTCATCTCCCCCCTCACCTACCCACCTGGCTTCCCTATCATCTTCTAGCTTGTTCTGCGTTCTCTTCCCTTCACCTTATTCTGGCTTCTTCCCCTTCCTTTCCAGTCCTGAAGAAGGATCTTGGTCCAAAACATTGCTTGCTTATTCCTTTCTGTGGATGCTGCCTGACCTGCTGAGTTCCTCCAGCATTTTCTCTGTGTTAGTCTGGATTCCCAGCATCTGCATAATCTTGTGTGTTAATGATTTGCAGCGGTTTTATCCTTTTTAAAAGTGTACACAAACTCAAAGTTATCCTATTATTTTCCTTTGGTTATCCTCCAATGTTCAATGATACTGAAACCAAGTTTCTTTTTGTGATGTCATATAACAATTAAAATTACAGCATAGAAACAGGCCATCTCGGCCCTTCTAGTCCGTGCCGAACGCTTACTTCTTATTTAGATTGCTTCTCTCAGTCATGTAATTTCTTGCTGAGAGTGTTTGAATAGGAGTTTGGGATTTATAAGCTGATGCATTGTATAGTGTGATTGCGAGGAACGACAGGCAGAGCATAAAGCAAAATTGGAATCAGTGGGATGAGTTGTTGGGCAGGTGGGGCTCATCAGCCTTGGATGGCAGCTTGCCTAGGAGAAGGAAAATTCTCATTTTAAACCCCTGCTGCCTTGTGGCCATACCCACCCATGGGAAAGGCTTCAGGGGTAAACCCCAGGGAAGAAATCTGGAGCCAGGGTCCTTGAGGCAGTTTGATGTTGTTTACAACTTCACTCTGGCAACCTCTGCGACGGCACTGGTGCCAAACTATAACAGCGCTTGTCCTTCCTTTGGCCTATATCAGTGACATGGAGAGGGGGAACCTGTTGCATGGGCAACAGCCGGTTCTTCAAATCTTCCTGCCCAGACCTGCACCCTGGAGAGGACACAGTCCACCAGAGGCACAAACCCATGATCCCCTGGGATCGATGGCTGCCTACAGGGATGAAGTGAAGTGCAACATTGGGACTAAATTGACAAGGGTGACAAATAGAAGATATGAAAATATTATATTTGAATGCATGCAGTACACAAAATAAGGTCTTGTAGCTCAGTTAGAGATGGGCAAGTATGATGTTGTGGGCATCACTGAGTCATGGCTGAAAGCTGGGAGCTTAACATCCAAGGATACACATTGCATTGAAAGGACAAGCAGGTAGGCAAAGAGTGTCTTTTGGTAAAAATTGAAATCAAATCTTTAGAAAGCAGTGACATAGGATTGGAACATGTAGAATCCTTGTGTGCAGAGTTAAGAAACTGCAAAGGTAAAAAGACCCTGATGGGAATTATTTACAGGCCTTCAAACAGTAGCTAAGAAGTGGAATGTAAATTACAATGGGAGATAGAAAAGGCAATAAAGGCAATGTTATAATGGTCATGGGGGATTTCAATATGCAGATAGATTGGAAAAATCTGGTTGCAGCTGGAATCCAAGAGGGGAAATTTGTAAAATGCCCACAAGAATGGCTTTCTAGAACAGCTTGTGGTTGCTACCACTCGGAGAAAGCTAATTCTGGATTGGGTATTACATCATGAACCAGATTTGATTAAGGAGCTTAAGGAACACTTAGGAGACAGTGATCATAATATGAAAGAATTCACCCTGCAATTTGTGAGGGGAAAGATAAAGTCAATGCATCGGTAGTACAGTGAATTAAACATGCGTGAAAGAGGGGCTGGCCAAAGTTGTTTGGAAGAGACTCTACCAGGAATGATGTCAGAACAGCAATGGCTGAAGTTTCTGGAAGTAATTTAGAAAGTGCAAGATAAATACATCCCAAAGATGAGGAAGTATTCTAAAGCAGGGTAACGTAACTGTGGCTGGCAAAGGAAGTCAAAGACAGCATAAACACAAAAGAGAAGGCATATAACATAGCAAAAATTAGTGGGAAGTTAGATGATTGGGAAGCTTTTAAAGAAAAACAGAAGGCAACTAAAAACCCATTTGGAGAGGAATGATAAAATGAAGGGAGGCTTGCCAATAGTATAAAAGAGGATACCTAAAGTTTTTTTCCAGATATACAAGAAGTAATAGAGAGGCAGAAAAATATATCACGCTACTGGAAAATGACACTGGAGAGGTAATAAGGTGGGATAAAGAAATGACAGACAAACTTAATGAGTTCAACATGCCCTGATGGAGTACCTGGTATGGCTCTGAAAACCTGTGCCAACCAACTGGCGTGATTTTATGTCTACTGTGGATGTGATCTCATTGGCTCTTCAGGTGGCCTTGATACCTGGAAAATACTAATACCAATGTCAGGATTCTGTTTATTGACTGCAGCTTGGCAGTTAACACAATTATTCCTACAATTCTGATCTAAAAGCTCCAGAACCTGTACTTCTGTACCTTCCTCTGCAACTAGATCCTTGACTTTCTAACCAGAAGACCACGATCTGTGTGGATCGGAAATAACATCTCCACCTCACTGACAATCAACTCTGGTGCATTTCAGGGATGTGTGCTTAGCCACCGCTCTACTCTCTCAACATTGATAACTGTGTGGCGAGGCACAGTTCAAATGCCATCTATAAATTTTGCTGATGATACAACCAATGTTGGCAGAATTTCAGATAACAACAAGAGGGCATGCAGGACTGAGGTATATCAGCTAGTTGAGTGGCGTCACAGCAACAACCTTGCACTCAATGTCAGTAAGACCTAAGAACAGATTGTGGATTTCAGAAAGGGTAAGATGAGGGAACACACACCAGTTCTCATTGAGGGATCAGACATGGAAAGAGTGAGTGGTTTCAAGCTCCTGGGTGTCAGTGTCTCTGATGATCTAACCTGAACCCAACATATTCATGCAGCTACAAAGAAGGCAGAGCAGTGGCTATAAAGGTAAGATGAGGTCATATTCTGCATGGAGGTTGATGACCAGTGGTGTGACTCAGGGATCTGTTCTGCAGCCCTCACTCTTCGTGATTTTTATAAATGACCTGGATGAGGAAGTGGAGGGATGGGTTAGTAAGTTTGCTGATGACACAAAGGTTGGGGGTCTTGTGGAAAGTGTGGAAGGCTGTCAGAGGTTACAGCGGGACATTGATAGGATGCAAAAGTGGACTGAGAAGTTGCAGATGGAGTTCAACCCAGATATGTGTGAAGTGATTCATTTTGGTAGGTCAAATATGATGGCAGAATATAGTATTGTTGGTAAGTCTCTTGGCAGTGTGGAGGATCAGAGGGATTTTGGGGTCCGAGTCCATTGGATGCTCTAAGCAGCTGCGCAGGTTGACTCTGTGGTTAAGAAGGCGTACAGTGTATTGACCTTCATCAATCATGGAATTGAATTTAGGAGTCGAAAGGTAATGTCGCAGCTTTAAGACCCTGGTCAGACCCCACTTGGAGTACTGTGCTCAGTTCTGGTTGCCTCACTACAGGAAGCATGTGGAAGCCATAGAAAGGATGCAGAGGAGATTTACAAGGATGTTTCCTGGATTGGGGAGCATGCCTTATGAGAATAGGTTGAGTGAACTTGGCCTTTTCTCCTTGGAGCAACAAAGGACTATATTTCATTAGGAGCTTGAGGAGATTTGATATGTCACCAAAAACGCTTGCAATTTTCTACAGATCTAACATGGAGAACGTTCTAACTGGCTGCATTACCATGATATTAATGGAGGGGAGCTACAGCACAGGATGGAAGTAAGCTGCAGAAAGTTGTGAACTTGGCTCCATCATGGGCACTAGCCTCCAGAATATCCAGGACATCTTCAAAAAGGCAGAGTCCATCATTAAGGACTCCAGTCAACCAGGTCATGCCTTGTTCTCATTGCTACTATCAGAAGAAGGTATTGAAACATGAAGGCACACACTCAACAAATCAAGGACAGGTTTTTCCCTGAAGCCATCCATTTTCTAGATGGACATTGAACCCATGAACACAACCTCACTACTTCATTATTTCTATTTTTACACTATTTATTTAAGTATTTAATGTGTGTGTGTGTGTGTGTGTGTGTGTGTATTTAATGTAATTCTGTTTTTTTTTCTATTATTATGTATTGCATTGAACTGCTGCTGCTAAGTTAACAAATTTCAGGACATATGCCAGTGATATTAAACCTGATTCTGATTCTGAAATATTTTGCATCGGTCTTCATTGTGGAAGATACTGGCACCATGCCAGAAGTTTGAGAGTGTTGGGGAAAGAATGGTTGCAGTTGCTGTTACTAAGGAGAAGGTGCTTGGGAAGCTGAAAGGTCTGAAAGTAGATAAGTTACCTGGACCAGATGGACTACACCCCAGGGTTTTGAAATAAGAAACTGAAGAGATTTTGGAGGCATCAGTAATGATTTTTTAGGTATCACTAGGTTCTTGAATGTGTCTGGAGAACTAGAAAATTACAAATACAAGTCCACTCTTTTAAAAGAGAAGGAGGCAGAAGAAAGGAAATTATACACCAGTTAGCCTGTCTTCAGTGGGTGGAAAGATGTTGAGTCCATTATTAAGGATGAGGCTTTGGGGTAGGTAAAGGCACATGATGAAATAGACCAGAGTCAGGATGGTTTCCTAAAGGGGAAATTTTGCTTCACAAATCCATTGGAGTTCTTTGAGGAAATACCAGACATGATTGACAAAAGAAGAGTCAGTGTTTGTTGTTGACTTGGATTTTCTGAAGGCCTTTGACAAAGTGCCATACGTGATGCTGCTTAACAAGCTAAGAGCCCATGGTATTACAGGAATGATACTAGCATGGATAGAAGATTAGGCTGACTGGCAGGAGGCAAAGCGTGGGAATAAAGGGGGCTGCCAATGATTAGTGGTCTGCAGGGGTTGGTATTGGGACTGCTTTTTGTTCACTTAATATGTCAGTGATTTGGAGGATGAAGTTGAAGGCTTTGTGGCCAAGTTTGCAGACAATACAAAGATAAGTGGAAGGGTAGGTAGTGTTGAGGAAGCAGATGGTCTGACAGATTGGGAGAATGGGCAAAGAAGTGGCGGATAGAATATAATGTAGGGAAGTGTATGGTCATGTAGCTGGAATAAATATATAGACTATTTTCTAAACAGGGAAAAATTCAAAAATCAGAGATGCAAAGGGAATTGGGAGTCCTTGAGCACTTGGTTAACAAAGGTTAACTTGCAGGTTCAGTCAGTAGTAGGGAAGGCAAATGTAATGTTAGCATTCATTTTGAGAAGACTAGAATATAACAGCAAGGACATAATGCTGAGGCTTTATAAGTACTTTGAGTATTATGAGCAGTTTTAGGGCCCTTATCTAAGGAATGATGTGCTGGCATTGGAGTGGATCCAGAGAAAGTTCATGAGAATGATTCAGTGAATGAAAGGGTTAATGTATAAGGAGTGTTTGATGGTTCTGGGTCTGTACTTGCTGGAGTTTAGAGGAATAAGTGCCAATCTTATTGAAACCTATCGAATATTGAAAGGCCTAGGTAGAGTGGATGGGAAGAGGATTTTTCTGTAGTACCAGAGAGGACAGCCTCAGAATAGAGGATGTCCCTTTTGAACAGAGATAAGGAGGAATCTCTTTAGCCAGAAGGTGGTGAATCTGTGGAATTCTTTGCCATGGGCAGTTGTGGAGGCCAAGTCATTGGGTATATTTAAAGTGGAAGTTTATATGTTCTTGTCTAATTAGGTCAAAAATTATGTGGAGAAGTCAGAAGAATGGGATTGAGAGGAATAATAAATCAGCCAAGATGGAATGGCAGAGCAGGTTTGATGGGCTGAATGGCCAATTCTGCTCCTATGTCTCATGGTCTTATAGCATATGTTTAAATATTTCTATAATGCAACATTTTTCAGCAGCTCATCGCAACTGTCAGTTGGCGTGTCAGCTTTTGATTTTATTGTATGCGAAGTGTTAGTCTCCAATAGGAGATTGTAATCCAATTCTTAAGCTTGCTTTCAGACTTCATAATGTTCAAACTAACAGGATCGATAGTCTTCATTTATTGCTTTGTTCATGTTAAATAGTTCATAGGAGTGCCTACAAGTACATATTTCCCAGTCATTCCCAACACAACATGGGTAAAATTGTTTAGCATGGTGGATATATCCAACCCAGCCACATTTTCAAGATACAGAAGCATTGTGGTGGGGACAACGCAATACAACTGACTATAATGTAGAAACTGAATGCGGGGTCAGTGATACCACGAATAAAGACGTTTGACCACCTTACATAAATAGTCTGAACTCTGAAGTTAAATACTCACCAGAATTCACTGCTGAGCATGTTGAATATAATGTACATTTGCAATTCATTCTGGGGTTTTAATGCAATCATTGGAGATATTTTCTGTTTATTCCCACTTTCTCTGAGACCTTAAGAAGAATAAATATAGATTTTAACAGAGTGGAAATTATGACAAACAGGCCCCCAAATCAAAGCTCAAAATAAATTTGTTATCAAAGTACATATATGTCACCTGAGATTCATTTCCTTGCGGGCATACTGAAGAAACCCATAGAATCAATGAAAGGCTTCACTGACTTGGGTGTTCAGCCAGTGTTCAAAAGACAACACACTGTGCAAATGCAAAATAATAATAATAATAAATAAGCAATAAATATCAAGGACATGAGATGGAGAGCCCTATATATAGTAAAAATGTATATATAGTATATGAAACAATGCAAGTTGCACACTTCACATTAGCTCCCCATAAATGACATTAGCTGCTCTTTCTACGTAGTTATGGTTGATACAAGGATTCCCTGAGACTGCTGGCAGCCCTGTGGTTTAGGCAACTAGTGCACCGTGTGCTTTTATTGATTTTCACATTGTGAACATTTAATTGCCTCACCAATCTCGTGTATTCATTGGAGCCCTGCCCATGTTTGGAATGACTGCTCTAAAGGATCGCTCCCTTTGGGTGAGAACTTTGGATGCTGTTTAGTTTATAAGATCCCTGCACCTCAATAAACAGACTAAAGAATGTGTGAAAACTGATACTTTTAAAAAAAAGTTTGTGAGCATATTAGTGACGAACATGCAGAATTTCTACACAGCTAAATTTTAAAAGTAGTTGGTCTTCTCTGCTCAGCCTCAGAGAGGTGTCAGTGCACTTGTTAACGTCCAAACTACAGCGTGGTGAAGAATGTCATGTGTGACAAGGACAGTTTGGACTTCGTCTTGCCTTGCATGTGTGTGCTTTGAGATGTTGTAGAAGTCAAATAGCTCTGAATTGAAACAAAAATATCTCCTACAAGACAGCAGCATCACAGTAAATCTTATTTGTGTGAACTTCACTTTAGCTTTACTAATTAGATTGCAGTAATACATAAAGTAGGCTTTTGTGACTATTGTGTCTTGAGTTATCAAGGATTTAAATAGCAGCTGAGCTGATTCAGGACTGCAGGTCATGCACTGTGCTGAGGTGCATAATTTTAAATTATCAAATGAAGTATATATTTTCTGGATATAATATTAAAGTCTTTCCCATTACAACAACTATAAGCATAATTCCTTATGAACTTTAATATCAAAAGAACTTGTAAAGCTTGCTTATCTATTAAAGTGTTGAACATTTTCACTTTCATTGGAATAATTTAGCATTTTTTGTTGGCAGGTGAAGCACTACCTGGGGAGCTATCAAAGCTTCTGCTGGAAATCAGAGAGAGCCGCGACAAGGATTTTGATGATTTGTGCCAAGCAATTTCTTCATGTTCAATAGACAGTTTCACCAGTGTAAAGATTTCTGATGATGACTCTGCAAAGTGTGAAAGCCAGCCTAAACATTCCAAGGTTAGTGCTGAACAAGGAACAGATATCCCAGAGGGCATTTAATGCGTAAATTTTTAGTTCCTTTTGAGGTTTTATGAGTTAAACTCTGCAACAGAGTCATTCTTAGTCTTTCTGGACTCTGAGAATTATGGCCTTAATTAAGTAAGGTGATTTATGACTTCCTAACTTCTTCGTAAGATAAGCTCTTAAAATAAATAATATTAATATTAAGTTTTGAAGCATTTTATAGCATACTGGGGTTTGGAATGACCCTTTATGGAAAGTGCAATGAATATAGCCACCACTCATATCTCCAGATACAAAACAGAAAATATCTCAAAAACTTCGCAGGTCTGACCTCTACTATAGAGAAGAGAAATAATTCACATTCCAGCCCAATGGTGTATAATCAGAACTGCTCTGATAAGTGTCAACAGCTTGAAACATTCACGTTTTTCCTCTTTCCACAAATTGTTATCTGACTGTTATCTAAAGTAATTAGCTTCCCACGTCAGATTTCCAGCAACCATAGTATTTTGATTTTGATTCATAGGCCCGGGGTCAGTGCTCATTGGAGTTGTGTTTCAGAATTTTGGCACATATGTTCACTGAACAATGTCTTAAGTAAGTCTTTGTGCTGCGTTCAGAAAACAGCAACTTTCATATGAACATTATTGGGACCGAGGTTTGTGTAACGTCAGAATGGAATCTTGAAAATCTGATGAATTTTAGAAGTGGGGGGTGGGGGAGACAGTAAAGCTCTGGGAACTTGGCCCAGCGAGGAAGTTTATCACTGAGAACTGGGTACATTTCAGGCTGACGCTGGGATTACAGTGTAATGGGTGTGCAGTCTAGACATTTGTTCTATGTTTTGAGATGATAGGTCTCTTGAGATGTCCAACAAAAGCTTAAAAAAAACCTGGACATTTTGAAATAATCAGTACCTGAAGTGCAAAGCTCTGGCAATATTGGGAGAAATGGTCCTGATAATCCTGAATAGTGCATCTTAATCTGTGAATGGAAATAGGGAGGAGATGAGAACAATACAGAGGGACCTGAAAGCCAAGATCATGGAGGCTAAAGGCAGGTGTAGGAGGAAGCTTGAGTGGAAACTCCAGCAGAACAGCATGACTACACCCCTCCCCCACCTGGAACCATCATGGTGGGCTTCACAGCTGAACAGGTGAGAAGACAGCTGAAATGTCTCCACCCAAGCAAGGCTGCAGGCCTGGATGGTGTCAGCCCCAGGGTGCTCAAAGCCTGTGCTCCCCAGCTATGTGGAGTACTTCACCATGTCTTCAACCTGAGCCTGAGTCTCCAGAGGGTTCCTGTGCTGTGGAAGACGTCCTGCCTCGTCCCTGTACTGAAGACACCGCACCCCTGTGGCTCCAATGACTACAGACCGGTGGCACCGACCTCCCACATCATGAAGACCCTGGAGGGACTTGTTCTAGAGCAGCTCCGGCCTAGGGTTAGGCCACACTTAGACCCCCTCCAGTTCGCCTACCAGCCCCGATTAGGAGTTAAGGATGCCATTGTCTACCCGCTGAACCGTATCTACGCCCACCTGAACAAGCTGGCGAGCACTGTGAGGGTCGTGTTTTTTGACTTCTCCAGTGCTTTCAACATCATTCGCCCTGCTCTGCTGGGTGAGAAGCTGACAGTGATGCAGGTGGATGCTTTGCTGGTGTCATGGATTATTGATTACCTGAATGGCAGACCACAGTACGTGTGTCAGACAGAGTGGTCAGCAGTACTGGGGCTCCACAGGGGACTGTCCTGTCTCCCTTTCTCTTCACCATCTACACCTCGGACTTCAGCTACAACACAGAGTCTTGCCATCTTGAGAAGTTTTCTGATGACTCTGCCATAGTTGGATGCATCAGCAAGGTAGATAAAACTGAGTACAGGGCTACAGTGGGAAACTTTGTAACGTGGTGTGAGCAGAATCATCTGCAACTTAATGTGAAAAAGACTAAGGAACTGGTGGTGGACTTGAGGAGGGCTAAGGCACCGGTGACCCCTGTTTCCATCCAAGGGGTCAGTGTGGACATGGTGGAGGATTACAGATACTTGCGGATAAGAATTGACAATAAAATGGACTGGTCAAAGAACACTGAGGCTGTCTATCATTTTTGATAGACA
This sequence comes from Hypanus sabinus, assembly GCF_030144855.1. Lineage (NCBI taxonomy): Eukaryota > Metazoa > Chordata > Chondrichthyes > Myliobatiformes > Dasyatidae > Hypanus > Hypanus sabinus. The sequence continues at coordinate 42,746,342 of NC_082718.1, forward strand.
GTGCTATCAATTTTGCTGTTGTGTGCTGGGGCAGCAGGCTGAGGGTAGCAGACATCAACAGAATCAACAAACTCATTCATAAGGCCAGTGATGTTGTGGGGGTGGAACTGGACTCTGACAGTGGTGTCTGAAAAGAGGATGCTATCCAAGTTGCATGCCATCTTGGACAATGTCTCCCATCCACTCCATAATGTACTGGTTAGGCACAGGAGTACATTCAGCCAGAGACTCATTCCACCGAGATGTAACACTGAGCGTCATAGGAAGTCATTCCTGTCTGTGGCCATCAAACTTTACAACTCCCTCGGAGTGTCAGACACCCCGAGCCAATAGGCTGGTCCTGGACTTATTTCCACGTGGCATAATTTACTTATTATTATTTAATTATTTATGGTTTTATATTGCTATATTTCTGCACTATTCTTGGTTGGTGCGACTGTAACAAAACCCAATTTCCCTCGGGATCAATAAAGTATGTCTGTCTGTCTGTGAATGCTTTATGGTTTTTTTAAAAAAAAATCATTGCTGGCCTACATACTTAAAAGAATTGCTATCTGCTTTCTTGGAAAATATTTTGAGATAAAAAATAGGAAGTTTTAAAACTCTACTTTCTGAGTCAAAGTCTCCATTTCAACTTGTGAGCATGCAAATTCCATGGAACAGTTTGCAGACTGCAGGTAGTTTGATTTAAATATCAGGACATTCTGAAAAATGGTCAACTCTACATTCAGTGGCTACTTTGTTAGATACACCTGACAATTGTTCATTAATGCAAATATCTAAATAGCCAATCATGTGGCAGCAACTCAATCTATAGGCACATGCAAGATGTTCAGTTGTTAAGACCAAACATTGGAATGGGAAAGAAATGTAACTTTGACTGTGGATTGATTGTCAATGCCAGGCAGGCGGTCTGAGTATCTCAGAAACTGCTCATCTCCTAGGACTTTCAACAACAATCTCTAGTGTTTACAGAGAAGAGTGCAAAAAACAAAAAAAAAACTTACAGTGACTCTCAGTTCTGTGGGCAAAATGAGAGGGGTCAGAGGAGAATGGCCAGATTGGTTCAAGAAGGCGACAGTAACTCAAAAACCGCACATAATAGCGGTGTGCAGAAAAGCATTCCTGGATGCACAACACGTTGAATCTTGAAGTGGATGGGCTTACACCAGCAGAAGATCATGAACATACAATTAGTGGCTACTTTATTGGGTACAGGAGGTACTTAATAAAGTGGCCATGGAGAGTGTAAGAATTAGCAGCACAAAACAATTATTTCACCCCTTATCCCTGTTCCATTAATTAAAGAAATCAAGGCTAATCCTTTACTCTTCTGCAATTATCCCACATCCCTTGTTTCGCTAAAGTATGAATACTCAGCAGCACCCACAACCAGTACTGAATGAATATTCACTCTCTTCAGGGTGAAAAAATTTCTTCTCATTTGGTCTGACCACTTTAAATACATGACCGTGGGTTCTGGATACCCAAACCTAAGGAAGCCTCATTCCTGCATTGAATTTATCAAGTCCTGTAGAAAGTTCCTCTCAAGTCAAGTCACTTTTTTATTGTCATTTTGACCATAACTGCTGGTACAGTACATAGTAAAACAAGACAACTTTTTTCAGAACCATGGTGTTACATGCCACAGTACAAAAACTAGACTGAACTACGTAAAAAAACAACACAGAAAAAAACTACACTAGACTACAGACCTACACAGGACTGCATAAAGTGCACAAAACAGTGCAGGCATTACAATAAATAATAAACAAGACAATAGGGCAGTAAGGTGTCAGTCCTCTGTTTCAATGTAATCACTTCCCATTTTTCTAAACGGTATAGGCCAATTCTACTTAATGTCCCTGTAATGAATGGAACTAGAGCAATGACTCTGTCCTCCCCACCCCCGCCCCCCCCACCACCGGACTACGTATTGATCTGTTGTCTGCAGATGTGCTGTTGCCTATCCATGCACATTGTTCTCTTGTTCTCTCACTGCAATATGAATACACCAGTTTCAGCATCTCCCATGTGTGTGCCTTTATTTAATTGATATGTAATTGTGCACAGACACAAGAGTCGCCTCAGAAGTAAATCCTTCCATCTGAAGAACCATTCTGGTGCAGCGTTGTTGTACTTACTCTAGCCTATATCATCCGTCACTTGGGAAGAACAGCAGACCTGTTAGCAATGTTCTAAATGTGGTATTATCAATGCCTTGTGTTCATGTATTAAGTCATGTTTACGCTTCGATCAATTCACACTAAATCACGTGTTCCATAATTATATTTAATAACCTTTGGTTTGGCACCAAATGAACCATTTCCCCCATACTGTAATACCTGTAGCCTCAAAAGCAAATTTAGAGCTGTAGAGCCAATAGAGCACAAAAATGGGTCCTTTGGCCTATCTACGCAAATCAAAGATTTCCCCTTTTGAAATCCATGTTGCCACTGCATAGACCTATTACTATTTTTTCTGTGTGTCATTACCATTACCCTAATAAGAGAAACCACCAACTTCCCTGAAGATGCCATCAGACCCAGCAGTCTAGTTCTACACTTACCTTCTCCCTCTTTTCTTCAGTAGTAGCCTTACATTCTTTATCTTCCTGTCTACTTGAATGGAATTTTGGGTGACAACAGTTTGTACATCTACCATCTCTTTCAAAGGCATGGAATGCAGGTAATCTATTGCCAGGGATTTATTTTCTTTCAGTCCCATTAATTTATCCAATGTAGATGTTACCTGCGAGGTTCTGTACAGTGGTTGTCCAGGGAGCAAATATCTTCTCAAAGCCCAGGCTTTAGAAACAGGCTGAGGTTTTCAATAAAACAATTCATTTAAATTACTTTTTAAAAGAAAAAGTTACCTGGCTCATACAATAATAATAACAAAAAATATTTGTTTAATCTAGAGAAGATATTTGATATCGATAAGGCTTGCATGATACACATTGACAGATTTTTTTTGGTGATATATTAATAACTGAAGTTTCCATTACTGAAGTACAACATAGGACATGATTTTGTTGCGGTCAGGAAGTGACATCTGGTGAAATGTATCAGTAAGTTGCCTATCCGCTATCCCTGAGGTAATATTAATTGCAAAGTAAATGACAAGATTATGAAGGGATTCTGAAATGTACTCCAGGTTGCCACCTTGTGTTTAGAGGTAGAAACAATATTGTGATACCAGTTAACAAATTGATTATGAAATATTAAAATAACAGTTTACTTTGGTATGTGTCTAATTGGCACAATGGTGGCATAGTGGCTTCTGAAAACACATAGTGGATTCTGCAGATGCTGGAAACCCACACACAAAATGCTCGAGGAACACAGCAGGTCAGGCAGCATCTATGGAGAAGAATAAAGAGCTGGCAATTCAAGCTGACCCTTCATCAGGTATTATTAGTATAATTAGCTTGGTACAACATCATGGACTGAAGGTTCTGTTCCTGTATTGCACTGTTCTACTGTATGCTCTAAATCAGGCATGGGCAAACTACGGCCCGGGGGCCATATGCGGCCCATTAAGCTTTTTAATCCGGCCTGCAGAACTTGATGAAATTATATTAATAAACCTTGTTAACGTTTTTCCCCCACAATTCTGGCGTTTTCCCAATAGATGACGCACTCTATATACATTTGTGGCGACCCATTTCCTGGCACATCTGAACTGGCTCACAATTAGCCAGCGTTACGGCTAAGGGAGATAGCCTGCGGGATTTGCGAGCACAGAGCTTTGGAGCCTCTGCGCTATGGGGGGCAGGTTGAGGGAGGCTTAAAAGTGAGGCTGGGGATTTCGAATAAAGTTTTTTTCTTCGACTGCAGTTACCGACTCCGTGTCGTAATTTTAGCGCTGCATGTAGCACACCGCTACACATTGACCTTTGTTGAGGTGCAGCGTATTACTCCACATTTGCGCTTTACTCTTTGTTCGGCTCAACCTATTTGTGTGAACAGGCGTTCAGCGTCATGAACATCAACAAAGCCAGCCACAGATCCAAGTTAACTGACCAACACCTCAGATCCATCCTGAGAATCGCCACAACAAAACTAAATCCAGACTTTGATGTACTGGCTAAAAAGGGAGACCAACAACACTGTTCCCACTGAAATTAAAAATAAGTTTCTTCTTTGTGTTATGTAAAAAATGCATTTGAAAACATTTTTTTCAATAAGCCTTACATGTTACATGTCATTTCTGTTAAGTGATGGACATGAGTAGTGCGCAAGTGCACGTACGTTCTCAAAATAAAAAATGCGCTCCAGATCAAATAATGCGCTCCACATACTGGTGCGCTGTCACTGTTCTGTCCTTGTGCTGGTCGTTGTTGAGTTTTGGCACAGGGGACAATTGAATAAGAAGGAGCAGGACAAGTAGACCTGCATCTCCTACCATTTTTGAAATAAAGACAGTCAGGAGGAGAGTGATGATGATAATATCTTGAAGGATAACAGAATTTTCAGTGCTTTAAAATAATAACTGTTACTATTAAAAAAAGCTGTATTTTATTCATTTAATTTTCAGTGTTTTAAAAGTAATTTCAATAAATAGCTAAATACCATGGGACTTCAAAGACAGATATTTTGTTGTAATGCATTTGTTCATTTTCAATTGAAATTAAAGCACATGTTTTCTACATATCCCATGATAGTTTATTTTCTCTTATGAGGTGTATTACCAAAACACTCCGTCCATCTGCTCCTGGTCCAGCCCCCCTGTCAAATTTTAGAACCCTTTGTGGCGCACAAGTCAAAAAGTTTGCCCACCCCTGTTCTAAATAAACACCATATATAGTACAGACAGAACCTTCCATTCAACACTTGAAATTTGTGTCCATTTTTTCTCCCATTTAGTTTGAGTAGAATGTTAAGTCATTGTTGTACGTGCAGTTGTTGCTACTGTCTGGCAGTTACATGCAACATAAGGGAAGAGAACTGGTGCATTATGCAAAACAGGAGAAAGTCTGCAGATGCTGGAAATCCGATTCCACACACACAAAATGCTGGGGGATCTCAGCCGGTCGGGCGATATCTATGAAAAAGAGTATACAGTCAATGTTTCAACGAGACACTTCTTCAGGACTGAGGAAGTATTCTATTCAACCCAATGACTGTGCCTCAGAATACGTCCATTTCCACCCTCTAACAGATCCATTAAGTTGTTTCCAGTCTAAGGATGGCTGATACCCACTGTGATGCTCACGTACCTAGAATAAATGTTTAAGACATCTTTGGGTTTTGTTTCTTCCTTCCCTTTCAAAGAAGGAATGTTCAATAAGATCGTAGAGGATGCCCTACCTGAAATGCACCTTCCCACACTAATTACAGGTGAACTCTGATGGGTCGTAGCCTTGCCAGTGAGACCCACAATCCTTGTATAAATGGATTAAGAAAACCCAAAACCCAATCATGTCTTAAACATTTATTCTAGATACATACGTGAGCATTGCTGTTAGGGATACTGGGTTCCAGCTACCCTTGTTTGTACTGGACACAACTGAACGGCTCCACCGGAGGGTGGAACTGGAGTTGTGAAAGTAGGAGGGACTGAGTCAGAGCAGCAAATTTCCTTCCTTCCCTCAAAGGACCACAATAAACGTTCTTTTTTTTTCGTAACCTGCTGACAGTTTTGTGATCACTCTCATTTCGTATGTGTAATTGAATTCAGATTCCCTCATTGTAGCAGTGGTTAATCTTACAACCTCTGGATTATTTGTTAAATCCTTCCAAGCACTCGACAGGATCATTTCCCCAGTATCCTGTATCTGCTCAGATGTATCCAAATTGTATTGGCCATTTGCCAATTTTATTAACTTGCCTACTGTCTAATCTTCATTAACTTTGATAGATTTCAGCATCAGGCTGTGGTTCAGTTGGTATTACTCATCCCTCAGAGTCTGACCCTTGCTGATTCCAGTCTCTCTCCAGAGAATAGAAAACAAACTCCAGGCTGAATTTCCATACCAAGCCTGTGCTGCCTCTGCTCCATCCCAAATTCCAGGGTCGGGAATGCTGTGCTGCTTCTAAGGCAAGTAGATCCTACCCAAGTTAATGAAACTAGGTGTGGTCTCACCAAAGCTCCAGGTTGTTGCACTAAGATTTTTTCACTGATATGGTTGAATTTCTTTGTAAGACTATGCAGTGCTATACACTTTCCTTTATTGAATCTGCAAGTTGTTTTTTTTTGCACAAAGACATAATACCAATATTCCAAATTTTCAGCTTTCAAAACAAAACTCTAGTTTTCTATGATTCCTACTGGTAGATGACTTCATATTCTTCCACATTATACTTCATCTGCCTAGTTTGTACCTATTCAGTTAATCTGCTTATGTCTCTTAATAGCCTGTGTCCTTTTCATAACTTTGTTGTCTCTAAAACCAGCAAACTTGGATACATTGCACAGGACTGTACTTGTTAACGGAGTGGAGAGCAAGTTTGTAATTCTGGTGGGAGCAAACAGGGTTGGGAATGGCGAGGGTAGAGTGCCACAGGTAGTCGAGGAGTGGGACAGATAGCAGAGAAGGAGTGACGAGGCAACGATTGGCGTGGGTGCAGCCACACTCTGAAACATCAGGTAATGTCATTTGATTCCAAACAATTGGTTTGTTGATCAATACAGAATGTCTCTCTGGTGCCTCCTGCTCTCCCCCTCTCCTTTCCCCTTTTCCCAACCATGATTTCCCCTCTCCCTGCCTACTTCCCACTCTCAGTCCGCAACAGAGACCCGTATCAGAATCAGGTTTAACATCACTCACATATGTTTGGCTCAACGCAGCATGAAATTGTTTCAGCTCAGGTGAGGGTGGAACGAGAAGGCACAGGAAATGCCTTACTTCCACTCAACAGAAATAAAATGCAGTCAGTTATTCCCCATCCATCCTGCTGGTGTCTGAACAATCCCTTTGGATGTACAGGACGCCCAGCATTAGGTCATTCATTACCTAGGGAGGACTGGTAATTTTATTAGGCTGGATGTCTCTCCCTTGACCCTCGACCTTATTTTACCAAATATATACTTTGCTTAACAAACTCTGCTGTTAGTTTTTGACTTCAACCCTCCTTCACTTCTCTTCCTTGGTTAGTTTAAAGCCCATTTTTCTTGCTATTTGATTAACTATTCACTGGCCCAGACTATTAGGTTAATGAACACAACAGGCTTCAAAGAGGGAATATTCCACATGGCTGTTAAATTTCAAGTGGTAAAGTGCATCCTGGTTTCTCTTTCAAATGTTTATCTCTAATTTTGTCTGTGGTCCTATTTGATGTGAGTTCCAATTTCAAAGGAAATAAGTTCTCAGAATCTTTAGTGAATTATTTTATTGTCTCAAGCAAATAAGTGAGATGACCTAAAGTCTTGTAAATTCAAAGGAACATGAGACAGGCTCATGCAAACTGCCCTTATTATTTAACCCAGTAAGCCTTTAATATATTATTACTGTGTACTCATTTATATGCAAGTCCTCTTTAAATCTGTTGGGATAACTATTGTGTTTACCTGGTAATTGGTCTTGCCTCTTTGGTTTTAGCCTAAGAAGTGACTTGGATGTGAAAACTTTTAAAACTCTGAGAATGAACTTCAAACACAGAACAGTACATAAGAGCAACAGGCCAATTTATACCAATCCCAGCAGCACACACAAAATGCTGGAGGAACAGGCAGCAGCAATGAAAAAGAATAAACAACCAATGTTTCAGCCCGAGACCTTCATCAGGACTGTACCAATCCCATCTGCCTTACATAGTTTATGGCCCTATATTATCCACCTTTTAAACATTGCTCGTGTAAAGAAGCATTAACATCTGCCGCAGTTATATTTTTACAATTCATGCTTCACTGTCTTCCTAATGACACAGCCAACTTTCCACAAGCTTTAGTAGCTGAAAATGAGCAATCAAGGCTTTTACAGCAAATCATAAACACCAGAAATTTTGCAGATGCTGGAAATCCACAGTGATACATATGCCTATTGTGTATTGTGTTAACAAAATGCTATT